>NC_060149.1:476316115-476630004 GCF_021461385.2 Schistocerca piceifrons
GATGACTGCAAGTGCTATTAAAAAACTGTTCTAATTTAAAAGTAGTCAATGGTATTTGTTAGTGGACACCAAGATTGAAAAGAGAACCAAAAGACGCTTGTAACAAGCAGGCCTAAATAATCGTTTAAACCATACTTAACGACAATTTGCGGTCGTGTATTGTGAGTCCATTTGTGCGAGGATATTGACTTACTTATTTATAGACAAACCAATACTTATGTTTATTGTAAATGTTCTGCGTGAAACCGAATGTTTACGACATTTCTTCATTTAAATATTGTTTTAATATATTAGTTTGGTCCGGGAAGTTGTCAACTTGAATCAAATCATGACTTTATAGCTTAAGGACGATGTATTTTTGGTGAGGATTGCCTTCAGCTAATGGGAAAGCACATAGTAGCGGAACACTACAGGAGTCGAGTGGAGACAGGGACTTCTCGAATGAAGAGCTCAAGGGAGCGGTTCTGGATACTTCATGTCGAGTACTGGAATGAGACAGACTTGTCTGCGGTAACGTGTGTGATTCGAACGCATAGGTAATAGATTCTGGGCGGTGAAGACCCGCTATGAGACTTAGCTTGTGAGGACACTTTTCGGTTGGATCTTGAAGGACACCTTCTGTCGAATTTTTGAAGAAGGCAGACATGCCTGAGGTAATGTGCATGATTCCGTCGTAGAGGTGTTTGGTACTGGGCGGTGATCGGCCGCTACCGTGCTTTAACTTCTGAAGGGACTTTATATTTCGAGAGGTCTGAATGTGCTCCAGAATAGGACTCCAACTTATTTCACTTGTATCACGGAACTGAGGATAGGCAGATTACGTGTTAACATTCTTTTTGTCGCGTGAGTTAATTTGTGAATCATCATGTTGAACTTTGAATTGTTTTGAGCTGGCGAATCTTTCGTCTATTGTGATCACGAAATGGAGTTAGTTTTCGGGAGTCTTTGATGACTATTTAGTTTGGGAATTTTGGTACCATTCTCGTAACGCTCTCAACATAATTTTACTGCATTTGAATAAACGTTATTCAGCATAATTCTCTGTCGTCTTCGTCAATTACAGACAGAATTAGCTGCAGGGTATGGAATCCTGACATGCGTGGCTCAACCCTGTGACTACATCGAGCTATTCTTTTTAAACAGAGCCGTGCATAGCACTAGTACAAGCAATATCAGGCATGGTCACAACTGGTTTGCTCGTAGGGATGCTGTTAGACAGAGAAAATTCTCCGGAGCAACCCTTAGGACCGTCACAAGTAAAAAGACTTGCACCAGGTGGCCGAACATCCAACCTAGGGTTTCTCGGCTAAAAATGTCATCATACATTTCATTTCCTCTTCCTGTGCCGCTGTACTGTTCTGTGACTATTTCATTTCCTTCGACTTAACCTTCAGCGAGCTCCGTATTCGATGTAAACGTGGCCGTACTTCCGATTTCTGCTTTCTCTTTTCCGTTATTCAACTTTGTCTTTTCTTTGCGGTAAATCTTACATCCCTTTCTGTCATTTACAGAGGCACCTTCTACCGGGTTTGACCTCCATACCAGCCTCAAAATTTTGCAGTGGTGCGGGCTGTGCGAGGTATATTGCCCAACACGCAGCGTAGTAGTTAGCCTGTGAGGGAGATGGAAGTAACACTGAGTATGCAGGCAGGGAAAGCACTGCTGCTGTATGAGCTTAACCTTCCCATGAACACCGTGGCGTAAGTGCAAATTTTACTTTTCGCATGTGGACTCCAGGCAACGGCAAGTGGCTACTTCTTCGGCGAGGTGGTGCCTGTGGGAGAGCCCATGCTACGAGTTGGTGGTCCCATGGGGGATCATTTGCAATGAAGAGATTCGTGCTAAACCACACTGGCCTTATCAGATCGAGCGACTTACGTTAACGCAGAGGGACGTTTCGCACATTTGCTAAGTATGGAGATAAAACCGACCTGTCACACAAGGAGAGATATATGCCTTAACATTTGATTTATACTAAGACCGAAGATGAATAATTCATTAATTTTTTTTTAGAAATATGTGTAGTGGTACAGCGAGGTCACGTCAATAAACAAAATGAGGAGCGGATCAGTAGTGATTAAAACAGCCTCCCCTGATCTGTCACTGGCACTGCTATATTGCGACAGCTCGGTGACGTTTCTGTCACAATTAATCCCAACAAGAACCCAATTATTGTTGAGGATATACACAGGGACCTCGTACATCACATGGAAGAGGAATTATGAGCAAATCTGTCAGGTCCAATGATGGCCTAAAAATAACAATGTAGACATCGGGGCTTCTATCTTGCGCTTTGAGGGTGACTTCTTACCGGCAAAAGTTAAGATTATGGCTACCATTGCAATGTAAAATTTAACCACATCTCATCTGACTGTCAAAGTGAACTTCCTGGAGTAATTGATGACGTCGAGGATGTTCTCTGCGTACAACTGCGTCATTACACAAATTGCAGGGAGGATCACTCCCCCTGTCACCGACATGCCATGTCGCAAGGGGGATTATAATATCTAAGTCGTCAAAGCTTTCATTATTTATCACTCAGGAACCCAGTAACAAGTACAATCGCCCTTACCTTGTTCAAATGACAGTAATCTATTCCCAAAAAACAGTCCTTCCGTCACCCACAATGAGGATGAATGTTCCTTTTCCATCCTCATCATTGGGCTCTAGTTGTCATATTAATTCATTCATTGATGTTGTAGAAGCAACTCTTCTTCTTCCCTCTTACTACTAAGTTTATGCTGGGACCCTCAGCCTCCTCCACCTGTATGATAAAGACTTCTGCCCGATCGACACGCCTAGTGGAGGGTTGCTTTCTCCGGGTTCTACTACGCTAACCACAACAACTTCGCACCCTAGTGACAGCTACCGGCTGCATGATGTGCGAACAGTGGACTGCAGAAAAGCCCGCTCCTCATCTGTACCAGATTCATTGTGGATGCTCCTTCTACTGAATCCAAATACTACAAGGAAAGGAATATGGAGAAAAAGAAGAAAGAAGAAACCAAAGGTGAAAGCTGACCTGGCAGCCCCGATAGCTTTGGATCTCCTCTTCCACTGCTATGAAAATCATGTAAGTATATTTGAAACTTCTTCGTAGATTGAAACTGTGTGCCGGACGGGGACTGAAATCCGAAACACGTGCCTGCATAGTGCACTTGGCAGAGCGTTTGCCCGTGAAAGGCATAGCTTCCAGGTTGGAGTCTCGTAACAGATTCTAATCTTTCAGGAAGTTATAAGCTAGGGCATATATCACTGCAGTGTGAAAAAGTATCCTAATGCAAGTTGAGGACAAGCAACAGGTGGTACTAACCCAAACCGACCATTATTCTACACCTCTCTCTCTCTCTCTCTCTCTCTCTCTCTCTCTCTCTCTCTCACACACACACACACACACACACACACACACAATCGCACAGATTTGTAATAATTATTCATTCTTCTGCTACTTAGATGAAATGAAACATATGCTCTTACTTTACTCAGTGGTCTGAATGTCGCTTCAGGAAACAGAATTCCCGACAACATATTCACGGACATTCCGTAATTATTCAGTCTAGTATACGAACTGAACTGACACTAAAAAACCTTGTGGCAGTGTGTCTATGCTAGTCCTTGATACTTTCTCTAGTGACCAAATACTAATTAATAAGTGGCAGCGGAATGCATAAGTAAGAATATAGAATTTGAAATAAATGATTGTAGCTCGGTTATAAGTTGCTTTCAGAAGTGTTTTTTTTCCTTTTCATTTCTTGATGATGAACAGCAGTTGAATCGCCCTTAGTGCCGCTTTGATCATCACTGCAGGGGCAGTTTACATAGGCTATCGCCTGTATTTGTCATATTTACGATGCGGATGGTTTGAAAATGGACACAGGTGTCCAAAACTAGTCACCTTCAAGAAATTAAAAAAAGATACTTCTCAATGCAACTTATGACGGAGCTACTACCATTTATTTCAATTATAAAACTAGATGCGGACCTATTCTAAAACTGCAGTTTGCTGCAAGTTCGTAAATTTAGAATTTAGCCTTTACAACGCCTGTTTTTCTCCTAAGGAAGAGGTGAAACACTGTGATCACATCGATTTTATCTCACCATTACCTCCACCCCCCCCCCCCCAACCTAAATGCCCATAACCTTTTATGTAGTAGCTCCAAGAGTACTTCGGTGACAACTTATTAGAACAGTTGTTCTTAAAACTCGATCTCTATGTACTGAATAAGGAGTCGCCTTTCTCCTTTCCAACCATCGACCTTCCAGTTTGCAGCCCTATTTTTACCTTCTTATTCGGCGGAAGGCAAAAAATCACCTCTGTGAACGTGGTCACTGGCTGATCGTTTTATCCCTCCCAGACTCATACTCAACTGGATGATCCCTACCTTTTGCTATTTTGTCATAAACTGACATTTTGAGCCTGTGGCTGTGTAAAAAGTACAGCTTGACTCTCACGTAGAAGATTAAAACAACCAGCCACTTTTTACAATGCTATTTATTTATTTAAACAGCGCCGTTACCGGTTTCGAACCGACAGGTCCACCTTCAGGCGGCTAGTTCAAGTTTTAAATTAACTTTCACCTTTTGTTTCCCCAGCTGACGAAATTTCCTTGGGGTGGTGGTGCCCTACAACCAAAACAAGATGTGAGACAATGTCTTTTGTAATTGTAATTGTGCTTCACAACGATTTTAAGTGATGTAGACAAATTATTAAAAGGAAGATGTTTAGGTTACTTACGATGAAGAATCCGTGCCATTATGTTCCAGTGCAGACTGCTTATCATCTTGCCAAGTTTCATCACTTGGAGATATGTATATAAACATAGCCACATTACAACCACAACAATGCCAATGATTTCCAATCTCAGAGATATTTCATTATGTAGATATATGTGACAGTAGAAACTAACAAATTGCAAATGTTATATTGCTTGCTACTTACATTGTAAGAGAACTGATTAAAATTAAGATAAACAAATAATACTGTCGGTGCTGCTGCAGGGTTATTACGTAAATATTACGGTATACATTGGAACCTAAGTAAATTACAAGGGCCAGATATACGTAAATAAATATTACAGCATACTACATACTACGGCACACATTGAAAGCCCAGTAAATGGATGTCACATAAGAAGCTCAGTAGCACAGTCACCGTGGTGTAGTGGTTGCGATACTAGACTGTTGCATGGAGGGTCGTGAGTTCAAAACTCACCTCAACTGTAAAATGTTAATTTCTATATTCGGTTCGAGTACATTCTAAGAGTATCCATAAATGTCAAGGATAATTGTACTGGAATATTCTGTAACTATATATATACCATATGTCTTCTGGCCGGAGGCAGTTCGCTCTGCGCTCTTGTATGTGCAAGTGCAGAATAAACCTTCGTTAAGTGAAGTTGTTGTTCGTCATTCATCTAATTACACCTTCTTCTACGTGACAATATGACAACTGTGGACAATTAATTGGAGTTTCTTTTTTTATTTTACAGTGGAAAGCAGGTTAATGAAATGTTGAAGATAGGCTGCATTGGCTAACTCGGTTTGTTCACTGAAGACATTTTGTGGTGATTTGCTTTTATATACATTTATTTCAATCTCCTGAATCAAATTCGTGAAGCTACCTTTGTCAGCATGGTGTAATACTTTTACGTGGTCTTCGGTGCTCTTTATTCTATGACTGTTGGTAGTTGTGTGCATGGCAAATGTGGATTTTGAAAAGTTGTTCAAACGTATGGCATCTATATGCTCTTTGAAGCGAATCTCAATGCTTCTTCCAGGTTTATTAGTTTTGGCCTGAAATTTAGAAGTAGGATCAACATCTAGCTGAGTTTTGTTTCTACTATTGAAGAATTGCATGGTTTTGCCAACATAGTTATTTTCATACATTAATCACTCCACAATTACTTTTATCAGCTTTGACTATTAAAGCTTTATTCTTAGAAAGTTAGGAACTGATACAATTAAGAATGTTTAGGTCACTGTTTCTGTGGGAACTGTTGTTTTTGAGGTGTCTCGTTATACTTTTATTGGCTTTGAAGGCTACAGCATTGGTTTCCTTGGAATCGCATGCAAGCTTAGTAGATGCAGTAAAGCTCTTCAAGTTAAGTCTGGGCTCTATGTTACTCTTTAGACCTTTATTTATGAGAACAAGTTCGTTATTTATAAAACTGATGTTAGTTGAGTTAATAGTTCTTTCATGAAAGTGATGTTGGCTATCTTGTGTGTGTGTGTTTTTTTTGGGGGGGGGGGGTGGTTGGTTACGTTTTTTCATTTTCAAATTATCAAGTTTTTTCTTGTGCCTGCATAATATTTTCCGCTGTTTTTTTCAGTGATGTCCTCAATGGATTGTAAGATGTAGGAGAGTTGAATTCTGGAGATGCAATTTCCAAGTTGCAAGTGTAGGCTGTACAGCTGATTGTTGAGAAGTTCTTTCTTTTTACACTGTATTTTGATCTCTCTCTTGAGCCACATGATTTCACACATTGCTTTAACTATTTTAGCGGTACTGGTTCCAGAATTAATTTTCACTTTTATGTAATTTGATGTTATGTGTGTGACTGATATTTCTTATTATATTTGATGTTGAGGTTGGTCTTCGTTAGCTTTCTTTCGCGTATTTTAAAAGCGTGAACGTTTTTCAGCCCTGGCGAGGTAAGGTTGATGCTATTTTGTCTAAACTGACATTTTGAGCCCGTGGCTGTGTACGAAATTTCCTTGGAGTGGTGGTGCCCTACAACCATAACAAGGTGTGAGACAATGTGTTTTGTAATTGCAGTTGTGTCTCTCAACGATTTTAAGATTGTGTAAACAGATTATTAAAGAGAAGATATTATTGTTACTTACAATGAAGAATCCGCCCCATTATGTTCCAGTGCATTTATTTATTTATTTACATTTTTTATGTGTAGGCCATCAAGCTGATGTCTTTTGCAAACGTCATACATAGGTTGAGTAGATTACTATAGATAGCACTTACATACAGTAATGGTATATACATTGTCTTAGTATTCTAACTGTATCACATGATGCAAGAGAAGGCAAGTACATTAGAATTCACTGAGTGAATATAAACATTTATTTACTAAGAAGGCTTTTAACTGACTTTGGAACAGCTTTGATTCACAAATTTTCAAAGCTTGTGGCAGCTTATTGAACCATATATGCCCATTAATATAAGGACCATTGTCAGTCACTTTTAATTTTGTCCTCTGCCTGAAGTAGTTTCTCTTACTTCTAGCGTATAATTATGTGTATCACTGTACTTATTTAGTTTGTTTTTACTATTCTGAAAAAATATAATAAATTTACACAAATTCAAGGAATATACTGTTAGATATTTATGTTGGACAATGGTTCCACGTCAGGACTCTCTGGACTTTCGTCCATGCATTAACCTAATGGCTCTTTTCTGTAACACTAATATTCTGTTCAGGCGCAGGTCTGCTGCACAACCCCACAGTTCAGTACCATAATTAGGAAATGGATAAACTGTTCCATAGTAAAAATTTTTAGTGTTTGGATTGGCACTATTTTTGCCAACTGACTCATAAGAGACAAGCTACTGCTGATTTTCTCACACACAGAAGTAATGTGGCTTACCCAACGGAGAAATTTAATGTTATCTGTTTCCGCTGATGTAATACCACAAATATTGTTTATTTCAGCCTCATGAGAACCAGTTGTTTTAAATGTTAGTAACTGGGATTTGCTAATGTTGTTGCTTAGACCCTAATGTAGAAAATAAGTGGTTATTTGCGTCACACCCTTAGTTGCAACTGAGTGTAATATCTCCAAGTCTTTTTCATAAAATTAGAGGGAGGTGTCATCAGCATAGGTTACTAGATGTAATTTGAAGGGTTGTGTCATGTCATTGACATAAACCAAGAAGAGAAAGGGACCAAGGATCGATTCCTGCGGTACCCCCTGGATTACTGTGTCTCTATAAGACTGAAGATCAGTTACCTTGTTATCTATTTTGCTTCAAAGATTAGTACACTGTTAGCAATTTGTCAAGTATGTGGTCAATAATTGAAAAGATGCGTCCCTGATCTTGTAAGCGTTTAATTTCTTAATGAGCAACCCATGGTTGACTGGGTCGAAGGCTTTGGAAAGATCTAAGAATATGCCAGCTGTCTCCATACCTTGGTCTAGGATTGTGTACACTTTATGGAGAAATTTAGCAACGGCAGTAGTTCTGTACTGATCTTCTGTTAGCAATTTGTTCTTTGTAAAATAAACAGAGAACTGAGAAAGGATTACTGTTTCAAAAACCTTACTAAAAGTAGGGATCAATGATATTGGGTGGTAGTTTGAAACCTCTTTTGTACTCCCCTTCTTATGCACTGGTTTAACAATGCTTATTTTTAAACTACTGGGGTAAGTGCTTTCTCTAATACTACAGTTTATGAGGTGTGTTAGTGGTTTAACTATTTCTTTTATGAATTTTTTAACTACTACACCCGACATATCATCCCATCCAGCTGAGTACTTGTTTTTTAATGTGAGGATTATCTTTCTTATATCATTTTCTTTACCCTCATTAAATTCGAAACTCACTGCTTGATGGGTGTGGTTCGGTATCTCTCCGGTACATTTCTAAAGTGTGTGTTGGATTTCCTGTTGGAGATATAAAAGATATATGAAAAAGGTGACATAATGCTTTGGGTTCTTTGCAATATTACCATCCTGTATAATGCATAAGGGTTTACTGTCTCTAGTTGTGGAGGTTTTTCGATACTTATTGATCAGTTTTCACGACATCTTGCTTACATTTGTAGGTTGAGAGATTTCATTACTGTGAACTTGTTTTCTAAGGTTTGAAAGTTCTGCTTTAAAAGTTTTCTTAGCTGTATTATATTTCCGTTTGAAAATGTAGAGTCTTGTTGATTTATACAGGACATCCAGGTCATGAATATCTTTCCTGAGTTTAACAAAGCTGGATGGAAGTCTGAGTTTATTATTTCTTCCACTCTGACTGTGTATTGTCACTGTCTGCATTTCTTTAATGGGACAACATGAATCAAAGTGTCTCTGTAGGATTTTGCAGAACTCATCCTATTTGTTATCTGATCCTTCCACGTGGTAGATTCGATCCTATTTCTCCTCGGTTAGTTTAATTTTCAGAGAGTTGAAACTCGTTTCTTTTCAAACGTTTTTGGTATTATTTTAGGAGCTGTTTTTCTATATTTTACCTGTTGTGTAAGGTGGTCTGAGTGATGAAAGTATATGTTACTAAAGTTAGTAATGTCTTCATCAATTTTGTTAATTATTGCATAATCTATCCTGGTAGAACTAGAATCTGAGACTCTGGTATCTCTGCTAATTATATTTCTAAGATTGTATGAAGTTAATAGATCTACAAGTTTCATGTTAGCAGTGCTGTTGGAGTTAGCATTAGTGCTAAGGTCTCCAAGTAGAGCAAGGTCATTGGGATGAGTTTGCCTAATTATGGTACTGAAGCTGTTGAGAAAATGGATTACATCTGTTACTTTGTTTCACTACATTGACCTATGCTCCTTTAGTCGAATTGCAATTCCACTTGCTTCTAATATCCCCCGTGTTACGTTCTGCCCACTCGTCTAATATAGGGTGCCTAGGAAAGCTGCTTTCTCGGATTACGAGACAAAAATTCAAGCAAATCGTATTAATGGAGTTTATTACAAAAGGAAATGATTGAAATACTTTGTGAGATATGGACGTGTCGCAAGCAAGGGGCGACATACACGAATAAGCAAGCTCTTTAGTATTGCAATTCGTAATACAAGTGAACCATTACAGTTTTTAAGTCACTGCTATAGTGTTCGTAGGTCGGCTCGACTTCAACTCGGGCCGCGTCCAGGCGGCGCGGCGCTTATATTCTCTTTGTGTAGACGCGTGTCTCCTAGATAGGGGTCCGTCAGCGTACTATTGGCTGACGACTCGTCTCACAGCCCTCTCTGCTGTAATGTTCCTCGCTGACGTGCCGGCGCTTGACGTTACTCCGGAAGGAACATTCCAAGGCGGCGACTGCAGCGGTGCGGGCGGGTCCAGCTTCATCGGTAGGACGAGAGGCGGCGGAGGAGGCGAAGGCTCCGTCCCCATGGGTTCGTCCCGTGGTGTCGTGATGACACCATCTGGCAGCTGCTGTGGCCGCGCTGTCCTATGGACGCGTGAATCTGTGGGAAGAGAGAATGGAAGATCATCGTGTATATGACAGAGGCGAAGTTGATTTTGATGTCGGTGCTGCAAGCCATCTGGACCTGAAAGAAGATACATGCAAGCGCCGAGTCGACAGACGATCTCGTCTCGCGCCCACAGTCATCTGCCGCTAAAAACCCTGTAAAAGACAATATCATGCGGCGCGAAATGATACTTGTGGCCTTCCTTCAGCGCCGGATGCTGAGGAGGGTGGAGCAGGTGGAGCAGTGTGCGATGGCGGCGGCCGTGAAGCAGTTCCGCCGGCGATGCCATGTCGTGTGTGCGAACGATATGAGGCGAGAAACAGTTGCAATGCATTATCCCTGGTGTGTGCGGAGTGAAGTCTGGCCATTTGCTGCTTGGACGTTCTGACAAAACGTTCCGCTTCGCCGTTTGACTGTGGACGGAACGGTGCACTAGTTAGATGCTGTATGGCATTGCGTTCACAGTACGTTTCTAATTCATTTGACGTGAACTGGGGCCGTTGTCCGACACTATGACTTCAGGTAAATCTTCGAGGAAAAAAACAGAGGACAACACCTGATTTGGGTTACGTGACGTCGTCGAGTTCATTGGCACAGCAAAAGAAAACTTGCTACACGAGTCAACCACAATCAACTAACGAGTGTTCCAAAGACGTCCCGCAGAGTCTATGTGCACACGTTTCCATGGTGTTTGCGACTTAGGCCAAGCAGAGAATGCTTGTGGCGGAACGGACTGATTTTCCGCACATGCGTGACACTGTGACGTCATCTGTTCTATCTGGGTGTCCATACCCTGCCAAGTACACTGTCGACGCTCGAACTGTTCCGTACGAACAATCCACCAGTGTTCTTGGTGGAGTACTTGCAACACTTCGTTTTGCAAAGCTTTAGGGACCAATACATGTGATTGTACACTGTTATTTTGAACAAGAATCACACCTTTCTGTATAGCGAGGCTATGCTGACGTGCAAAGTATCGGCGCAGTATAGAGTTCTTTATACTATGCTATGCAAGGAACGAGGGTAATATGTGCGAATGTGTTGTAGAAAAATGTTCAATCAGTTTCCGTAGTCTGTGCTATTTTCCTATAGTTCAGCGGAAAAGATTGAAGCAATTCAGAATCCTGAGCATTGATGTGACAACAAGATGCAACAGAAGCGTCAAAGTCTGTATGAGGGCCAACCGGAAGACGTGTAAGTGCGTCCACATTACCATGTTAAGCCTTTGGACGATACACAATCTCGTACTGGTATTGAGACAACAACAAATCCCATATTTGCAATTTTTGGGCAGTTCGTACAGGAACCGGCTTCGTCGG
Source organism: Schistocerca piceifrons (assembly GCF_021461385.2). Taxonomy (NCBI): domain Eukaryota; kingdom Metazoa; phylum Arthropoda; class Insecta; order Orthoptera; family Acrididae; genus Schistocerca; species Schistocerca piceifrons. The sequence continues at coordinate 476,327,595 of NC_060149.1, forward strand.
ATGACACAAAGACTACAATGGCTTGTGATCCGTTACTAAGTACAATTTTCTGTCATACAAATAGTGGTGGAATTTGATGATACAATACACAATAACCAAATGCCTCTTTCTCTATTTGTGAATAATTACACTGAGCTTTGGACAACACTTTTGATGCGAAAGCAATGGGTCTGTCTTTATCTCCAATTCTGTGCGAAATCACTGCAGCGATTCAGTAAGAGGAATCGTCATCTTGCAATACAGCTGGTTTGTCAGGATCAAAGTGAACCAAACATCGATCACTGAGCATTACATCTTCAAGTTTTTGAAAACCTACTTGTCACTCATCTGTCCGAACAAATGGGACATTCTTGCGACGCAAGCGATACAATGGAGCTGTGATTTGTGCAGCATTTAGCCGAGCAGTTCTAAACGCTTCAGTCCGGAACCGCGTGACTGCTACGGTCGCAGGTTCGAATCCTGCCTCGGGCATGGATGTGTGTGATGTCCTTAGGTTAGTTAGGTTTAAGTAGTTCTAGGTTCTAGGGGACTGATGACCTCTAATGTTAATTCCAATAGTGCTCAGAGCCATTTGAACCATTTGTGCAGCATTCGGTATGAACCGAATATAATCGTTCATTTTCCCTAAAACTGACTGTAATACCGTGACATTGCGAGGAACTGGCAATTCTCGCATCGCTAACAAATGCGACTAAAGAGGATGTACACCTTGATTGTTTGACATGACCAAGATACTGCAACACAGGTTTAAAAAAATCACACTAGTCCAGTCGACACTTTAGTCTTGCATCAGATAACACACGAAACAAAGCACGCAAATGTGCAATGTGTTCTTCAGGTGTACGACCTGCTACTACAATATCGTCCAAATAGTTCGAACAGTGTGGTGCTTGAGCAGTCAGCTGTTGCAAATACCGGTGGAAAATGGCGGGTGCGGAAGCACTGCCAAAAGGAAAACGTAAATATCTAAACAAACCCAAATGAGTATTCACTACACACATTTTTTGAGATTCTTCATCGAGCGGTATTTGAAGATACGCGTCGCGCAAATCACTTTTTGAAAAGTGTCGATCAGACCCTAACCCGTCCATGAGATCCTCTGGGCGTGGCAATGGGTAAGTATCAATCACAGTTTGTGGGTTGACCGTAGATTTAAAGTCAAAACAGAGGCGAATGCGACCTGAAGGTTTGGGAAGCAAAACCAGTGGACTTGCCAATTGACTAGCTTGTATAGGTTCAGTAGCAGCCGCGTGGGGTTAGCCGCATGGTCTGGGCGCCTTGTTACGGTTCGTGCGGCTCCCCTCGTGGGAGGTTTGAGTCTTTCCTCAGGCATGAGTGTGTGTGTCGTCCTTAGCGTAAGTTATTTTAAGTTAGATTAAGTAGCATGTAAGCTTAGGGACCGATGACCTCAGTAGTTTGGTCCCATACGATCTTACCACAGATTTTCATAAAACTTCCGCAATAGCTCTGCTGCCTTGCAATTCTTGGAGTTCAGAAGCGAGTTTGTCCCGTAGTGTAATGGGAACAGTTCTGGCCTGGCAAAATTTCGGCTGAGCATTGTCGTTCATGGTAATATGTGCAACAAAATTATCAGTCTTGCATAAAACTTCTGAAAAGAGTTCAGGGAATTCATTCAGCACTGGCTTTTGCATGGGATGCAGACACGGACAGCACATTGTCCTGAATGTTAAAGCCAAACAAATCAAAAGAATGAAGGCCAAATATGTTCTCACAATCGCAAGATTGTAGCACACTGAAAGTTACAGTTCGCGTTTGCAAGCATTACATGGCGGGCGAAGTACATGTTCCGAGAACGGGAATGTCTTGTCCATTATAAGCCGTCAGGTGCGTGTTAGTTTAAGTCAGGCGTGGGGAGCCTAACAGTTCATATGTTTGACGATTTAGCAATGAAACAGAGGCACCCATGTCCAACTGAAATTTCATACGTTTTCCACAAAGAAGCAAATGAACAAAAAATTTGTTGGACTGGCATACCACTGAAGAAACTGCTCGCTTGCTAGTTTTTCTAATGCCTGTTGCAGGCTTTGAATACACTGCATTAATTGCATGGGCCTTGTGACTAGATTTTTGTGAGTGGGCCGAATTCTTATGTTTGTTACATTGCAAACATACGGACTGTAGATGTTCTTTCTTGCCACAAGCGTAACGCTGTGCTTGTCGGGAGGGGCAGTCTTGGCGTTTGTGCTGTGAATAACATGGAGGGCATGGCTTAATTCTGTTCACCTGTGTAGTCGCTTGTTCAACGAGCAGCTTACGCGGCATGGAGAGTTGTTTATGTGACGTGGCAAGCTGTTGCGTAATGAGCGGATCGCTAGCAAGGTACGACTCAACCTGATGGCTGCTCAGATATGTCGGCCGACAAGACACCTGAATCGTACTGATCTAGTATTTGCACTACTTGCTGAAATGATGGATCGGACTATTTCAAAATCTGTTCTCTGAGTCTGACATGAGTTAAATTGTACACGATGGGATCACGCAACGTAACATCTGAATATAAAGCATCACAAACACGTTTGTATTTGCATTTCCTCGTCATACCCTGCAAATCTGTTACCCACTCATGATAAGTTTGTTCTGACCGTTTCTTGCAGTTAAAGAATTCGTACCTAGTTGCTACCACATTCACTTCTTGGTCATAGTAGTTAGTTAGCGAATCCACAACCTGATCATACGAAAGTTCTCTCGGAGTGACGTTAGGAAAGTTTTTGAATGAGGCGGATCACTGCACTTCCTACCATGGACAATAAGTAAGGCAATTTCACAGTACCAGGTACGTTCCGAGCAAGTACGTGGGCTGTAAAGTGTTGTGACCACTCGAACCATTCCTTTTCTTGTTCATGAAACTGGCAAAAACGCGGTATAGCACTTGGAGCTGCTATAGGTGGTGCCTGTGCTGTATTAGTAGTTTGGTTCGCCAGGAGCTGCTGTATCATGTTTAGCAGCGAGGATATTTGCTGGGTCTGAAACTGAGACATCTGCGTTGCATCTAACGCTTGCAGCTGTGGCGCCTGAGCAGGGGGTGGGATAGGTGGGGTGGGCATGTTAGATGAGACAAATGCAATAAACAGACAAGGCAAGCAAGAAAAATGAGTACAAAAGCAAATAAAATTTCTCGAACGCCCACCTGAAAACACTGATTACCATAAACGTGATAAGAGACTGTTAAAGCAAGTAAACACCCCTCCAAAGAAAAGACTTGAGAGAATTGAGGCGCCAGCAAAACAATAGCCCACAAAAAGTCAAAACAGGGAAGCAGTGGTGGCTGTCGGCTCTGGTTCGTGGTACATCTCACCGCCAAAGTTATGTTCTGCCCACTCGCCTAATATAAGGTGCCTAGGAAAGCTGCTTTCTCGGATCGCTAGACAACAATAACAATATAAATCGTATTAAAAATGGTTCAGATGGCTCTGAGCACAACGGGACTTAACTTCTAAGGTCATCAGTCCCCTAGAACTTAGAACTAATTAAACCTAACTAACCTAAGGACATCACACACATCCATGCCCGAGGCAAGATTCGAACCTGCGACCGTAGCGGTCGCGCGGTTCCAGACTGTGGCGCCTAGAACTGCTCGGCCACCCCGGCCGGCTCAAATTCTATTAATGGATTTTGTTACGAAACGAAATTATTACAATACTTTGTGAGATATGGACTAGACGCAACCAAGGGGCGTCACACAAACATGAACAAGCTCTTCAGTATATACAATTCGTAATACAAGTGAACCAGTACAGTTTGTAAGTCACTGCTGTAGCGTTCGTAGGACGGCTCGACTTCAACTGTCTGCAGCGTGTGGTTTATTGAGTAGAATTGCTGCCTCTGGATCATGGGTTTCTGGGTTCGATTCCTGGCCGGGTTGGGGATTTTGGGACTGGGTGTTTGTGTGGTCCTTATCATTCCATCATTATCATCATTCGTGGCAGTTGCTCGATTGGACTGTGTAAAAATTGTGACTTGGTATGGGCGCTGATGACCACGAAGTTGAGCGCCCCACAAACCAAGCATCATCGACTTCAACTCGGGCCGCGGCCAGGCGGTGCGGCGCTTATATTCTCTTTGTGTAGAGGCCGCTCCTGTCTCGGTGTCGTCCTAGGTAGTGGTCTGTCAGCCCTCTCTGCTGTAACGTTCCTGGCCGACGTGCCGGCGGTTGACGTTACGCCGGAACACCGTCTTCACTGTATTGCTCAGTAAATGTAAGTTCCTTACACATAATATGTTCTCTCACAAAGATTTCCACACCTCCACCTTTATGTTGTGTCCTACAATAACTGTTTACCGGTACATAACCATCTAGTTTATTACAGTTATTTTCACTAACCTTAATTTTCCGTTCCTGTTCAAGTGTAGTCCATACTGGGTGTGTCCATCGCGGTTCATTTTGCTAACGTCTATTCATTTTACATTGCTGAATTTTTCACGAAGTTTTTGCTGCAGTGAATTGTGAGTTTCTATTTCTCTATTAACACAACACCACTCTGAAGGTCATATCGTACTGGTACGTTTGTTCCGATAACATTGGTGCAGTGTAATTGTGGCAATAACTTTCTGTATCTTCTCAGTGCTGACGTGCTTTCATTTCTGTATATATCATTGGCACCTCCTATAATTACAATGCAATCGTCTTTGTTGATTTCGTTTGTTTCTATGGTTAAGTTTTCTGCCGCAGAATTGAATGTCGCTCCAGGTTTGAGCTTTGCAATAACCGATTTGCAATCATCAAGGCTAACAGGAGGACTTTTCCATGGCTATCAGCGTAAATTAGGAGTCTTTTTGTTTTTCTTGACGCTTGAACATTACTGTTTAGAGCTTTGTTGGACGTTTTGTAGTGTGATGTTTCGCCTGTGCTAATAGTTCATAATACGAATCTTGGACGGTGTTCTTAGGTAGCACTTGTGGAGACGTGGGACTTGCGTGTTCTGCTTGCTTGTGCGTTTTCTTCAGTTAATCGCACTTCTGCTGCGATGAATGAACGCTGTTAGCTTCACTGTTGTGAGTACTAATGCTGAAAATGTTTCGTATACTTCTGTTGGAGTTACTACCAGCTCTAAGTGGAATGGTCCTCTCTGCAGCCGATCTGTGACACTGATTTGCTGTTTCTAATTTCTTGGAAGAGATCCGATTTGACGACAGTTTAGACTTACACTGGCCACATTGCCAATCCATTGCCTGTTTCTCATCTTTCCTCACTGTCTGAACCACAGTTCCGGTTTTCACACTGTTTATGATCTTACAGCAGCGAAAACTGTATAAAGCACCTTTTTTGTGTATATGTATGCACGTAATGTAAAGCACCACTCACACACTACCAAGTTTCATCACATGGAGATATGTATACAAAGATGGCGACGTTACAACCATAACAATGCCAAAGATTGCTAGTCTCACAGATGTTCCGTTATGTACATATATGTGACAGTGGGATTTACAAATTGCTAATGTTACATTACTTACTATTTACATTGAAAGAGAACTGGTTAAAATTAAAATAAACAAATAAAGCAGTCAGTTATCAATTCCTGCTGCAGTGTTATTACGTAAATATTGTGGTATACATTGGAACCTAACTAAATGACAAGAGCCAATTGTACATAAATAAGTATTACAACCATGGCCATATTATGGTATACATTAAAAGCTCATTAAATGGTTTGGGAAGGATGTGATATATAAATATTACAACTATGGACATTACATTGGAGTTTCTTTTTTTATTTTAAATTGGAAAGCAGGTCAATGAAATTTTGAAGAAAGACTGCATTGGTTAACTCAGCCTGTTCATTGAAGAGATTTTGTGGTGATCTGCTTTTATGTACATATATTTCAATCTCCTCAAGCAAATTCATGAAGCTACCTTTCTCAGCATGGTGCAATGGTGCAATACTTGTACATACTGTTCAATGCTCTTTATTCCATAGTTATAATATTTATTTATGTGCATTTGGCCGTTGTAATTTACCTAGGTTCCAATGTATACCATAATATTTATGTAAAGAGCTGTATAGTCTACACTTGCAACTTGGAAATTGCCTACCCAGCCTTCAATTGTCCTACATATTACAATACATTGAGGTCATTACTGAAAAAGAACAGCAGAAAATATTGTGTAGACGTAAGCAAAAATTGATACTTTGAAAATGAAAAAACGTAACCCCCCAAAAAACACACATGATAGCCAACATCACTTTCATGAAAGAACTATTAACTCAACTAACATCAGTTTTACAAGCAATGAACTTGCTCTCATAAACGAAGGCCTAAAGCATAACATAGAGCCCAGACTTAATGCCAGTAACTTGAAGAGCTTTACTGCATCTACTAAGCTTGCATGTGATTCCAGGGAAACCAATTCTTTAGCCTTCAAAGCCAATAAAATAATAACGAGACACCTGAAAAACAACAGTTCCCACAGAAACAGTGACCTAAACATTCTAAATTGTATCAATTCCTAACATTCTAACCGAGCGAGGTAAGAACACGTATGAAGTCATCGACAAAATTAGAGATGTTTACATTCCATCGAAAGCCAGATTTGCATCACTTGGCCATTCTGATTTAGGTTTTCCGTGAATTCCCTAAATCGCTTCAGGCAAGTGCCGGGATGGTTTCTTTGCAAGGGCACGGCCGACTTCCTTCCCTGTCCTTCCCTACTGCGATGAGACCGATGACCTCGCTGTCTGGTCTCCTGCCCCAAACAACCCAACCCAACCCCCTAACTTTCTAAGACTAAAGCTTTAATAGTCAAAGCTGATAAAGGTAATTGTGGAGTGATAATATATGAAAATGACTATGTTGACAAAACCATGCAATTCTTGAATCGTAAAAACATAACTCAGTTAGATTTTGATCCTACTTCTAAATTTCAGGCCAAAATTAATAAAATGCTTAACAATTGTAATTACCTCCTAACTAATTTGGAAGTGCGTGGCTGCATTTCCATGAACCCCACTGCACCTCGGCTACAGTCACAGCCTAAGACCCATAAGGAAAACTGTCGTATCAGGCCAATCGTTAACTCTAGGAGCAGCCTTTCATGTAGGTTAAATAACAAATTGCCTCCTCTGCTTAATACATACTATACCTTTGAAAACAAATTCTCCGTAAGAACACGTATGAAGTCATCGACAAAATTAGAGATGTTTGCATTCCATCGAAAGCCAGATTTGCATTACTTGGCATAGCAAACCTTTACACTAACATCCCTAAAGAGGACGCTATAAAAATAATCAGAAAAAATCTACTCAAACATAAGAAACTAAGCATGGCAGAGATCTGTGAGTTCATTGAGTTACTCACCTTGGTACTGTCATACAATTACTTCACTTTTAATAACAAAATATACAAACAGGAAGATGGGTTGGCAATAGGTAGCAGCCTAGCTGGAATGTTAGCTGATATTTATATAAATAACCTAGAGCAGACATTTTTTGAAGCTAACAGTCACATCAACAGCAAAATCATCTACTACAAATGATATGTTGGTAACACAATTATACTTTTTGATGGGACCAATGAGGAAACAGACACATTAGCAACACATCTGAGTAGCATGCACAAAAACATTAAATTTACCGTTGAACATGAGACCAACAACAACATTAATTTCCTAAACGTAAAAATCATCAACAAAAACCATAAACATCATTTTGAGATTTACAGAAAACCAACATCCACTTACGTATGTATACACAGCTCATCTTTTCATCCAAACCCAGCACTAGATGGCATATTTTAGATCAACACTGAATTGCCTGTACAATATCCCACTTGAACCAGTTCAAAAAGAAAAAGAAATCCGTATCATTAAAAACATAGCCTAAAACAGTAGATACAGTCCTCTCATGATAGACAAATTATCATAAAAAATCCAAAACCATCAGCCAACAAAGATACACACCAGACAGCCATGCAACTTACACAAGACACAGTAGAAAACAGCAGAAAATATATTGTACTACCTTTCGTAGGGAGCATTCCTATAAAATAAGCAATCTATTTAAAAACACAAACATTAAAATAATCTTCCATACAAACAGCAAACAACAAACTCCAGCAGTTAGTAGTTCACAACTTAAAGAATGACAGTCCCCGATACAAATATCTGGCGTATACAAACTCAGCTGTCAAAGTTGCCCTTATTACTATATAGGACAAACTGGAGGAGGCATTGAGACTCGGATCAAAGAGCATATAGATGCCATGCGGTTGAACATTATTTCAAAATCCACATCTGCCATGCACGCAACTACTAACAGTCATGGAATAAAGAGCACTGAAGACCATATGCAACTATTGCACCATGTGGCCCTTATATTTACTTAGTTTCTAATGAATTCCGTAATATTTACGTTATAACACTGCAGTGGCACTTTATAAATGACTGCTTTATATGTTTATCTTAATTTTAATCAGTTCTCTTTCAATATAAATAGAAAGTATTGCAACATTACTGATTTGTAAATTTATACTGTCACATATATGTACATAACGGAACATCTGTTAGACTGGAATTCTTTGGCATTGTTATGGTTGTAATGTCGCCATCTTTGTATACAAATCTCCATGTGATGGAGCTTCTTAGTTTGTGAGTGGAGCTTTACATTACGTGCATACATATACATATAAAGGTGCGTTATACAGTTTTCGTTGCTGTAAGACCATAAACAGTCTGCACTGGAACATAATGGCGCGTATTCTTCATCGTGAGTAACCGAAACATCTTCCCTTTAATAATTTGTTTACATCACTTAAAATCGTTGTGAGGTACAATTACAATTACAAAAGACAGTGTCTCACATCTTGTTTTGGTTGTAGGTCACCACCATCCCAAGGAAATTTCGTCAGTTGGGGAAACAAAAGAGCTAATGTAATAATGCAAAAAAAGGTAATGTAAAACGTGAACTAGCCGTCTGAAGAAACCGGTAACGGCACAATTTAAATAAATAAATACACTGTAAAATGTGGCTGGTTGCTGTAATATTCTATATAAGAGTCAACTTATATTTCCTACGTCGTATTTTTAAAAGTGGAGGCTGGCAGACGTTATCGCTTGATACACCATCTGTTTGGGTATTGAAGAGACCGTCGGGCATATAACCACCAAGATCTTACACTCATAAGCGACACCTTTGACTTCGAATGCTCGGAGCCGCTCGCAATCACGCATAGACTAACATCCGATAGTAAAAACAACTGTTTTCTGTGTCATTTCCACGCAAATCTCCGTACTTGTCTGGGAGCGCCATCAGACGGGGGCATATTGTAGCTGCAGTAATAGGAGTTCGTGTTGTGTAATTGATGTAGCTGCAGTACAAACGTGTCCCCTGGAGCGTTCGCATGCGGGTTACTGTGTAAATTGTGTACAGTGATATGATGAAGTGAATTAATCCTATGAACGTGGTCTAAATATTAGGGACAAAGTTGCGGCGTGCTGAATATGGAAATGAAATCGTGGTCGATTAATCAGCGTTCGCAGATAATAATAATTCAGAAGTATAATGGGGATTACACATAAATAAATGACGTTAGGCTGGATAGATACACTGATTTTGAAGGACAGTAAGAATTGAACCTGAGGGTGGCTGTTCAAGCAGTAGACGACGTTCATCTCCAGAGCAACAGAAACATTTCTGTCAAAGTGAGTACAGATTACCTCCACCCAAACAGTCGAGGCGCAGTGTATGAGAGGACATTGATGACAGCGTACTAAATAACATTTATGAAGACTAAGACTATTACAACCGTGGCTTCAATTCCTATCGCAAAATAAAAAGGCGCTATAAATGCATTAAAGATAAACTAAATTGCAGATTAATAATAAATTATGGGTTTACCAAAAGGCGAGCAGGAGCTCATTTCGAAGAAAACAGACTGTCGGAATTACTAACTATAAAAGAGCCATTATGGGCATCAGCAAATGTTGGCACTAGAAGCACCTTAAATGGTTGACTTGGACAATTTCAGAGTTTCGATTTCTTTTATCAACAATCTTAAGGCTGAATATGACATTTCATCCAAGCGTATTACTACATTTGTCACACGTAAAGACACAGAAGACGATAATAGTATATGTCAGAAGACACAACAGTTTGAGGAGAAAGTGAACATGTTTATGAGAGAGCAGTGTGTGGAGAAAGGAAATGTTTGGAACAGTGACCAGAGTCAATTCCAGTATGAAATGTCTTCATAATCAACACTGTCTCACAGCTAGTGTGTTGCAGTCTGTACGTATCGCCATCCAAGGCAACACAGTTGATGTGGCTTTATCGATGACAGGCAGTTTAGCAACAAGTTGTACATCTTTGTGGAATAAAACCTGTTCTACAGTCTAATGGCTTCTATATCTCTAAAAAAAATATATGACTGTGACTCCATACAAAAGTAAAATCATTAAGTTGTGCATCTGTTTTCAAGAGGCACAAGGCACCTTTGGCCCAAATATTTCAAAGAAATTTGAAACAACCTGCCCACGAAACATTCATGTGGAGGCAAGAAAAAGTGAACAAAGTGACTAAAGAACACATGAAACGTTTTACAACTTCAGTTCTTGACGAACATGTAACAAGTGAAAAGAGCTTATTGCAGTGTGATCCCAGGTCAGTTCATACAGATCGTACCCTTCTAGATGCATGTTTTCCAGACAAAAGTGTTATGCTGGAAATATTGCCGCCGAAAACAACATATTGCCAACCCCTTGAAATTTACTTCTTTCGGCGATATATCTGAAGGATTGCTGATTTTGTAAGACTACATTGCGCCAAACCACAAGTGAAGACACACTGTCGTTATCTCATCATCAAACTTCACTCTGTGATTTGCAATCACTTATCTGCACCAAAGAATATGCCTATGTTGCAATATGCTTGGCGGAAGGTGGGTTATGACATGTGAAAACGTAGTTAGTGTGGCTTTTGATATTGGACTCCTTGACTGCGAAAATGATTTTGAATGTCGAAACGTGGCTTTAGTGAGGTGCGTACGTTGTTCTCTTCCACTTTGTTTTAATTACTTTATCGAAATCCCGCCTCTGCACTATGAGGACTAATATAAACACTATCACGTATATAGGACATGTGTGTTTTGCGCTGTTATATGTACTTTAAGCAGAGGGTTTTTGACACTGTTGATTGAAATCAGAATGATACACTGACGTCACTGAATTGCATATAATATATCTCTTATGGTATTGATATCTTATTACTTTGTTTCTCTCTATTAAAATGGCACTTGAGGTAGAATGCAACTTTTTGCATGGAAATTACACAGACCACTGTTTTTTAATGATAAAGTGTTATTCTAAGCATAGTTCCGTGCCGTTCCAAGCTTTCGAGGTCAAAGATGTCCCTTGTCACGACAAGTAGGTATACCGTTTTCTTCTCAGTCTTCCAGCTGGAGATCTGTCCCAAGGTGGACGCAGGAGATGGTCGAAGAAAGGCACGACAACAATGTAAGCGCCATACATCTGAAGACACTTATCAACTTTAAATACCTCCGAGCCACAACTCGCTTTCTTATAAAAACACAAAAGAAAGAATATTGAGAAAGATACGCATCCACCTTCAGAACTCATAGCTCTCCCTCATGTTATGGTGCATTTGAAGCCAACAAAAAGCGATTGTTATCCCAGGTATCTGATAGGGTGGCGTTGTGAAATACTACCGTAATGTCATCAGTGACTATCTGGTGATGCACTTTTGGCCGAGCATCGGCCTCTGACAACTAACTCCAGCCTTTGGTCTCCACAAAAGGGGACCAGATTGTGTCACCATGTCTTTCATCACATAACGTGTGGATCTTTATGACACCGATTTTTCTGAGGTCGAACTCCTCAGCGTACTGAAAATGCTAGTAGTATATCTATGCGGCATTTGGCCCAATATTCGTCTCTCAATAACAGCCCCGTATTTTACCAGCTGTTAGAAACGGAACATCAAATCAGTATGTACCGGCAGTCTTGGTCTGTATACCACACTTGGCTCCCAAATACGACTGTGCTTCGATATTTGCATCCGCTATGGTGCATGACGCAATGTACCCTCAATTTCAGTGCCACAATGTTATTTTCACGTGTAAATCGTCTGTATTATTGCTCTACAACAATACCAAATACATTTGGCTCACTGTATTGACACTACAGTTGTAACTTACAGGATAAGGTACATTCGGTGAGGACTGTGGTTCGATTGATGCACCCCACCTTGTGCGAGACGCAGTAGATCCTCATAGTAAGAGCCACAATGTTATTTCCAGATACAAGACCTTGGTGGCTAAGCATAAATAGACTTCTTAGAGCAGTTGCCCTTATGTCACATGCTCACCCCTTCCACTTCCTTGTGATTTCCCTAAATCGCTCCAGGCAAATGCCGGGATGGTTCCTTTGAAAGGGCACGGCCGACTTCCTTCCCCGTCCTTCCCTAATCCGATGAGACCGATGACCTCGCTGTTTGGTCTCCTTCCCCAAACAACCCAACACCCCCCCCTTCCACCTCCTTCTTCACTGTATGTGTGTGAAATTAGTGGACTGTACTAAAATGTGTACGAATGCTTAGGCAGTGAGGTCTCAGGAAAGTCGAGACTTGTTGACGTGTTCAGACTTGCCCGTGTCTTATTTCTCGTTTTACAGAGTTGCGGACTAGTTGTTACCAGAGGGAGGAATCTGTGTACCACTGGACTGTCAAGAATAGCTAGAGAATGTTAAAGCAAGAAATGTGTGGTATATTTAACTACTATCTAATTTCTAAATTCTCTTGGACAAACTGCCTTGGATACTGCAGCAACTTCGTTTAGACGATTATTATCTTATGGACCTGGATATAATGCAACATTTGGAGAGATTTTTACCAAATGAAGATGTATGATTGATTGTCTAATATCAAACCATTACTTCTGTATGCAAGAAGACCAGCAAGGAAAGGGCAATAGTATTGTGAACAACGATAAAACATTGGGAATAGACAGTTTAATGTAGATGACCTCCAGCTGCAGAATTTTTTTATCGTATGGTTTTACAAGTACACAGAAGTGTCTACATTCAAATGAAAATGTCCAAATGTGAGAACCAGACCTGAGTACTTGGAGCCACTGAGTGTAGAATCCTCACATCACCTTCAAATGTTCACAGTGGGCACTCCTTAGCAACGTGTTCTATCGTCTCCTCCACTCTGCAGCCTCCGTCATCACACGAACAAAAACTCTACTTCATCTCTCAATCTTCCTTGTTGGATCTGGAACCAGATGAGCGTTGCTGGGTGAATATTCATTCCAGCGTTGTCGCCACTTGGAGGTCACGTCGAAAGAACAGATAATTTCTGAATCAAAAATGGTTCAAATGGCTCTAAGCACTATGAGACTTAACTGCTGATGTCATCAGTCCCCTAGAACGTAGAACTGCTTAAACCTAACTAACCTGAGGACATCACATACATCCATGCCCGAGGCAGGATTCGAACCTGCGACTGTAGCAGCCGCGTGGTTCCGGACTGAAGTGCCTAGAACCGCTCGGCTACCCAGGCCGGCTACTGAATCAATCCAAGTTGGTTTACGTGATTTCAGACGAGTTGTTAGTGGAACTTGTAGGACGTCGTACAAGGGAGATTTCTTATGAGGGTTGATCTTCTTGAGAAAGTTTGTCCTAGCCGCTTTCCTCCTTAGATCTTGTGGAGAAATATTAGGCAGGACAGGTAACTACTGAATGGGGGTAGATCTAATAGTCCCAGTGATAACTCTCATAGCTTCATCAAGCTACACATCAATCTTCGTTGTGTGAGTGCTGTTTTCCGATACAGGAGTGCAATATTCACCAGCAGAATACACAAGAGCGAGTGCAGCAGATCGTTCAGTATTAGCCTCTGCACCAAATTGCATCTCCCAGTCTGGTGAAGTATATTCACTCTTCAGCAGAGTTTCTTATCTAAGTTGATGCACTGTTGTTTGAATATCAAGGACAGATGCAGAGTGATTCCTAGATATATTGGGTTGTAACTATGCGGCACTTTGATTCCATCAGAATTCACGTGTAGCTTCCTTTGAGCTTTTTTATTATTTAGATGGTAGGCAGTATTCTCAGTTTTATTTGGGTTAGGATGATGTCTCCATTTACGGAAGTAATCATGCATTTTCTTAAGATCACTTGTCATCACATTCTCACAGTACATAAGATCTTCACCCTGAATGACTAATGCTAGATCATCTGCTGGATTCTCATAGAGTCCATGTCTGACGTTTCGTGGATATACAAGTTAAACAGAATGGGCGTGAGAACTCATCCGTGAGGTAGACCATTGTTTAGAGTCCTCCATCTCCTAGCTTTTCCATTCCAGAACACCTCGTAATCATCGAATCATGAAAGGTTGCCAGGAAAAAAGAAAAAAGATTTAAGTATTAACATTAGTTGTAAGCCCTGTAACTTAGGTAGAAGAGCACAGTGCAAAATGCTTTCTTCAGTCCATTAAGAAGTCATAAGCATTGAGATACCACTGATTTCACGCTCACTCATGGTTAATTGGGGATAAAAGAAAACTACACAGTCAAGTCCCATCTGTAGGCAAACAGCCCCAAACGCCGTATAAAGACGCCTTCAAACACTAAGCAGATTTTGAGAATTCGAATTCGATAATTACAGAGTTCCAGCGCCAGCAGCCTTGGATGAACGAGCCTACAGCAGATACTATATGAATAAGCTTTAAACTCTATTAATCTTGTACACAAAGAAGGACTTGCAAAAGCTTGCCTGTACGTACTCCTACTTTTGGACTGGGGTTATCGGTTTCTATCGTACATTTATTTACATATACCTGTGTCTGTATGTAACTTGTTCTGTGACCAGTACTTGAACCTAAGGGTTCGATCAGAGCAATAGAATCTGGTACTTCCGTGGTTCGTGGTCTGTAGTACCAGGCATTAATGCTTATACCCGAATCTTAATTAGGTTACAGGCCGGGATGGCCATTTTTTATGGCAATTGATTGTAAGACTCATCTGTGTTTTACGCTTACTGAAGTGCTAAAGCAGTGTCAGTGTTTTTCTGCATGTTCCTTGCAAGCGATCGAAGAAGCAATAAAAAGCAGACCAGTAAGCCAGCCCAGAGCCTCGTGTCCCTGTCATAACGATATCTACCTCCTTAGCCTAGCATCGAAGCCTTTCTGTATTTTCTCAAACCACAGAGACCTGAAAACTCTCAGCCTGACCCGTCGCCGTTTCTCTCTCGAACGCAGCCGCTCGTGTACCAGGGAACCGATGACCAAAAATTTCGCTTCACTTCTGATCTGAGCATGAGCTCCTGAGTAAGAATATCGCGACCTACTTCGGGTTAAGATATATGAAACTCGTGTCAGATGTTGAATCCAGGCTTCGATTCCTGGCTGAGTATATTTACTAAGGAGAACTAGCAACCCTCGTCTTAGGATGAATTGGCAAGAGCTCTCGAGGTAGATCAGGTACGGTGCACATGCACAGCAGTCCTTTTCACTGCGCAACAGGAGAGAAGCAATAAGGAAGAAAGAAATCACCGTCCCTTGGCGAAGAACTACGATACCGCAGCGAGTAGCCCGCAGCAGCAAATGCCTTCACAGCAGTTACGAGAATCGTGGTCGGGCCACCGACATCCGAGTCAGCTACACTAGCATGCTGACCACACCGACTTCCATCGTTATGCCTGCACGAGACGTCAACACAGCGCCGGTTCCTGACTGACAAACGCGGTAAGTGATTCACAACGTAGCGTGGAAACGAGGTCTGCAGCTATCCTAAAGGATGAAAAAACATCTAATATTAATCTGGAAGGTAGTGAGGTCCCCGCTCAGCATTAAGTCTTGTCTGAAGCATTTAGGTTAATTCCGAGAACTTTTGATGGAAATAAAGACGAACGTAGAATTCGTAGACACGTTTGAATTAGTATTCTATCTAGCGCCAGTCCATAGTCATAGTGCGCTATTAGAATTTGTTAACGCTGGTATTGTGGTGCAGCTCCATGTAAAATACTCTTACGCCATTTGACAGCAGCTTGGGAAGATGTGAAGGGAATTTTGTTGGAGAACTACGATTCAACACGGACTCTGGATTGCCATGTGTGTTCTTTATTCTCTAGTAAGCACAACAGGGCCGAAAGTGGCCGAATGGATGAATAGTGTTGACACACTGCAGCACTAATTTCGACAAGCTGTCCAGGGAGTGATGGGAGTCCAGGTAGCCAAGCTCTAATTGGGAAATTGGCACGAGCAATGTTCATAGAGGGAATGGGGTATGAGGGGATTGAAACAGCTATGAGAGCAAGCGGAGAAGATTTAACATTAGCACGAACAGTAGATCTAGTATTATGAGAAGAAGAGTCCATCGCCTCTTGTAAAGAAAAGTTCGGTGAATCCAGTCGACAGAGAGACTGTCGTCTTAGATGTAAGAGAGGAGGCTGTCATGCAGGGAACTGCACTATGGAAAGTGCGCTCTCTCTCCTCTCCTGGCGCCAACTTCAGGCTGCCTGCTACGAATTAATTACTGGATAAGGACCTACATTTCTCGTATAGCTGTTGCTGTGACCGTGTATCGCCAAGCCACAGGTGCATATCGTAGTATAAGCAGTATTTACGTCAGCTGTAATCTCGGTCACAGATAACACTCTCGTTGATGATCGGAATAACACGTGTTGAAATGTCACTCCGATATTAATTCTAACTGAGTCTCAAGACGACAGAAATCCACCAAAGTGAGAATTAGACCGGATAAGTGGATAAAGTCTTCAACAACGTCTAAGTGCCGGTAACAATTCTACTCGGTTCACTTGGCGTAACTCACGAGCTCTGAATTCACGATCATTGTAATAACGTTCATTACCTTTCCTCTAATCATCAAATCAGTATTGAACTGGTTAAATAAGCTTATTAGAGTTCAGTACGTGTTGAATAATGATGTGCAAAACAATCAGGTTTAATCTTCGCAATAATAACTGTCAGAAATATTGCACCCCTTGAAACCCTATCCTGTGCGTAAAAACACTTCGTCTCATATAACTGCGAATTTAAGCTTCACTGAGCTATAACAATAGTCATCTGAAGGTTCCTGGCTAGTCTTCATGCAGCTAGAAGGGCTCACAATTAAAAATTGCCGTATGAACCTATTCTCGCAATAGAACTGTCTTAATATATCTTCGCAGAACTTACGACGTACAAATCAATCATAAACACGTACAGATCTGATATATCACAACATTTTAATGTCAACAGTCGGACATTAGATACAGAAGTGAATACAATTTTATGTTCATTTATTAGCAAGACATTTTTAATAGTTAAATTCAGTGGCGACAGCGTCTTCCACGTCGTCTGGCGTCCGCTGACCGTCGTTTGGACCACAATGGCGCCCGGTGCACCCGCCTCCTCGTCGTCAGAACAACACTGGAACATCTTGCGAACACGATTTTGGGCCATGAAACATATACAAAACAAATATTTTCAGTACATTAACTCATAAAAAATCGATAATACAAAATTATAGCATATATTTCTACTTGCCTGGCGTTGCTCAGCGGAACCTAGCAGTGTTTCTGTATGTCCATCTTTTTGGCGATGGTCGCGGGACTCGGCAGTCCGATTGATGATGTCAAATTAAACACCAATTAGACATCAATTTTAAACCTTACTTATTAGACAACCAGTTTCGGCGCTTTATTACGCCATCTTCACGCCCCTGACCGACGTGTAGGAATAATCAACCTCGCTTGTGATCGAAGAAGGGGCCAGCAATACTGATAGTTCAAATGGTTCAAATGGCTCTGAGCACTATGGGACTTAACTGCTGTGGTCATGTCCCCTAGAACTTAGAACTACTTAAACCTAACTAACCTAAAGACATCACACACATCCATGCCCGAGGCAGGATTCGAGCCTGCGACCGTAGCAGTCGCGCGGTTCCGGACTGTAGCGCCTAGAACCGCTTGGCCACTCCGGCCGGCAGCAATACTGATGTTAGTAGGTACACTATGTCATCAAAAGTATCCGGACACTCCCCAAAACATACGTTTTTCATATTAGGTACATTGTGCTGCCACTTTCTGCCAGGTACACCATATTAGCGACATCATTTAGACGTCGTGAGAGAGCAGAATGAGGCGCTCCGCGGAACTCACGGACTTCGAACGTGGCCAAGCGACTCGGTGTCACTTGTGCCATACGTCTGTATGCGAGATTTCCACACTCCTAAACATTCCTAGGTCCACTGTTTCCAATGTGATAGTGGAAACATGAAGGGAGACGTACAGCACAAAAGCATACAGGCCGATCTCGTCTGTTGGCTGACACAGGCCGCCGACAGTTGTTGAGGGTCGTAATGTGTAACAGGCAGACATCCATCCAGGCCATCACACAGGAATTCCAAACTGCATCAGGATCCACTGCAAGTACTGTGACAGTTAGGCGGGAGGTGAGAAAATTTGAATTTTATGGTCGAGCGCCTGCTCATAAGCCATACATTACGCCTGTAAATGCCAAACGACTCCACGCTTGGTGTAAGGAGCGTAAGCATAGGACAATTGAACAGTGGGAAACGTTGTGTGGAGTGACGAATCACGGTACACAATGTGGCGATCCGATGGCAGGGTGTGGGTATGGCGAATGCCCGGTGAACGTCATCTGCCAGCGTGTGTGGTGCCAACAGTAAAATTCGGAGGCGGTGGTGTTATGGTGTGGTCGTGTTTTTCATGGAGGGGGCTTGCACCCATTGTTGTTTTGCGTGGCACTATCACAGTACAGGCCCACATTGATGTGTTAAGCACCTTCTTGCCTCCCACTGTTGAAGAACAAATCGGGGGGGGGGGGGGGGTTACTGCATCTTTCAACACTATCGAGCACTTGTTCATAATACAAGGCCTGTGGCGGAGTGGTTACACTACAATAACATCCCTCTAATGGACTGGCCTGCACAGAGTTCTGGCCGGAATCCTATAGAACACCTTTGGGATGTTTTGGAGCGCCGACTTCGCGCCAGGCCTCACCGACTGACATCGATACTTCTCCTCAGTGCAGCACTCCGTGAAGAATGGGCTGCCATTCCCCAAGAAACCTTCCAGCACCTGACGGAACGTATACCTGCGAGAGTGGAAGCTGTCATCAAGGCTAAGGGTGGGCCAACACCGTATTGAATTGCAGCATTACCGATGGAGTGCGCCACGAACCTGTAAGTAATTTTCAGCCAGGTTTCCGGATACTTTTGATCGCATAGTGCATCTACTTGCTACAGTGACCACTTCAAACATCACCCGCCTATTTACCCGTGGTATTTGAAGTGGTCACTGTAGCAAGTAGATGTCTACTAATATCAGTACTGTTGGCCATTGCTTCGATCACAAGCGAGATAGATTATTCCTATACGTCGGTCAGGGGCCTGAAGACGGCGTAATAAAGCGCCGAAACTGGTTGCCTAGTAAAATAAGATTGAAAATTGACGGCTAAAAGGTGTTTAATTTGACATGATCTGTCAGTGTTTGTTCGGTGAATCCAGTAGCCCGAGAAACTACTGTTTGGGATGTAAGAGAGGAGGCCATCACGAAAGAAATCGCACTGTGGAAAGACACGCCAGGAAAATAGACGCCATACAGCCGAGTTATAGTGCAGCAGAGAAACAGAGACACTATCCTCCAACACCATCAAGAAAGCTAGAGGAAACTATATGCGGAGATCATCATAGGGAAATTGGAAACATGAGACCGACGCTGTGTCGTCGATACGATCTTCAACGGCTTCCAAGTCTGTGTGACAAGGCGACACCTGTGATATTTTGCGTTTGTAAAGGACCAGAACACTTAGCCCGACAGTGTAGTACCGATGCTAGGCTATCAAAAACGGAGACTCAGAAACCGGGAAACGAAAGAAAGGCAAAGCTGTACTCAGTATACTGCATGGACAGAAATGATTTTGTAAAAGTAAAATGCACGGGAACTACAGTATTCATAGTAGATAGTGCGACCCACGTGAGTATAACAAGAAATCAGCACTGAAAGATATGGTGGAAAATAATAATGACGAAACGTAAAGGGATCACTAAAGAAGTAATGGAGAGGCGCGAAGCCACGATGTTAAAGCTGAGAACGGATGACGGTGTGTGTGTGTGTGTGTGTGTGTGTGTGTGTGTGTGTGTGTGGAACGCAAGTTTCATATGGTGGAGAATGAGTTAGATGTCCCGCATAAGGAAATTTTAAGCAGAGACTTCTGCGAGAGTTTAAGAATAATCATAGAATACGCAACGACGAGGGCAGATCGGTACGGCTACAGACGGAACAGGAGCCGAACCGTCGAATGTTGCGTACCGGGAGAGAATCGCGCCGAGAGAAACGGGTTGCGAGGATAAAAGCGACGCCAGAGGTATCAGTAGGAATTCATGTAGGATCGGGCATAGAGCCAAGAGAGAAGAGAGACCTCCAAACCGAGGAGCCAGAAGAGATAAAAAGCGATAAGACGCTGCATCTAAGGGGAAACTAGGAACAAAGATAAGCAGCAGACGGAAAGGAAACAGAATCTGTGTAACGTTATACGATAAGGCCCACGAGAAGAAAAAATTTTGAGGATTAAACTTCAGAGCACAGATCTGATCGAAGGAATAATGGAGAAGCAGCAGTTGCAAATGAGAGTTTATTAACCTGCAGCCTTGGTAACTGTGCAGAGAGGCACTTGCATCACGAGTATTCTGAATACCACGGAAGAGGAAGTTGTAATGGGATGCCCCAATGTAAAGACAGAAGCGGTACCCTACATGGAAGCAGGTACGGAACGCCACACACGTACTATAGTTTCAGTGGACCGAGAAAGAAGGTCACGAATTATCAGATTAAAGGGAATGGTTCGAATGGATCACTTAAACAAAGAAGAAATGACATTGACTGCATATTATGATGTATTTCATCTGCGCGGAGATAGATTAAAGTACATTGAGACGATGAAGCATGTTATTAAGTTGCAACGAGAGGTTCAAGGTAAAGCGATAAATATCCGACTGAATTGACTACCAGAGGCTCAAAGGGAAACTACGAGATAGCTGTGATGTTAAGAGAGGATATCATTAAGCCAAGCACTAGTGTATGGAATTTCCCGTTATTGATGATTCCGAAGAATATAGACGCTTCAGGGAAACAGAGGTGGAGAACAATGGGGGATTACTGGAGATTAAATGACATCTGCACTAGCTCTTTATTTCCGCTGTCCAATACTGATGTGTTAGATAGCGTAGGAAAAGCCAAGTACTTCACCACTTTAAACTGTGCAAAGGATTACCGTCAGAGACTGTTGAATGGGGACGATAGAGAAAAAACAAGCCTTTTCTGCTCCAGAAGGACACTATAAATACGAAAAAATCCCGGTAGGAGTAATAGATGGTGGAGCCACTTTTCAGAGCCTGGCGAACACAGTAATTAACGGACTTCATTGGCAAAAAATGTTCCTATATGTATATAATGTGGTCGTTTTCAAAGCTACGTTAGAAGAGCATAATGTCAGACTAGAAGAAATGTTTTAGAGGATCCCATTGCACAACTTAAAGTTGCAGGCTGACAAGTGTGAATTCGTCACTTACTTAGGGCACGTATTTACGACAGAAGGGTTAAAAACTGATCCGCAGAAGGTGAACACAGTGAAAGAGTATCCAAGACCCAGTACCATGAATGAGCTAAAGAGCTTTCTAGGGATTGTGTCATTTAATCGTCCTCTTCTTAAGGACTTCATTCGGATAGAAAAACTATTACATGAATTAGTGAAGAAAGGAGCAGAGTGGCCCGCCCATCAGGAAGCAACTTTCTAGGAATTGAAAGACAAAACAGTTAGTCCACAATCTTACAGTATTCTGATTTTACAAAGGAGTTCATAATAAGAACGGAACGCCAGCAAGCAGACGATCTGTGCCTCAGTGAGTCGAGGAGAATTAGGGCAGAATTTACCTGTCGCCTTTGCATCCAGATTGCTGAACTGCACCGAAAGAGGACATTGTATGATTGAGCAACAGCTCTTGCCATAGTGTGAACAGTGAAACACTACAGACCTTACGTGCACTGAAGAAAATCCATTGTCTGTGCTGATGAAAAACCCTTGAAATGGTAGGCTCATATAAGTGATCCGTTGTCAAGACTAACAAAGCTAAAAATTAAAGTGTCAGGATACGCATTTGAGATGTTATGATAAAAGGGTCCACAAAATAAAGTAGCAGATGGCTTTTCATGCATACCAGAAGACATAGTTGCAGTCACTAGGAATGTTGAAGAGGTCGACGAGGAGAAACAAGATGTCCGGATGCATTTTGTCAATCCATTCGAGTTATTTTTAGGGACAATATGCAACATACACGGGATCCTACAACGCGATCTGGACAAAGTACAATACAATGACGATGATTAGGTAAAGGAAATGAAAGGTGGCATGCGCCAGATGCATCAGATGGCAAGGAGTTTTAAAAAGGGACGTAAAGAGACGAATAAGAAATAATTCGATTGCACTTAAAACCCCAAGGGACTCATGGCAGAAAACAAGGTATAATTTTATGGTGATAGTATGAGAACAGGGCCATCAAAGAAGTTAACAAGCCGATGGAGAGGCCTTTTTCACGTTGTAAGGGTTCGTGGACCAAATACAGTACTCACATTAACGAATAAGAAGATCATAAAAGTACACACGAACAGATAAAAGCATTTCATTTTACTTTAGACATTGAGGTTGTAATACAATCGAGTTCATTTGTTGTAAAATGTAAAGAAGAAAGAGTAGGCTAAATTATATCTTAAAACTGATTAAAGAAAAATTTACGGATACGAATTGCAAACGTGTAGGTCAGGGAGACACTGATCGGTCCTCGAAGACAGGCCCATTCCCGGTCACCTTACCTCTTTTTGCCGTACCCTAACAGCAGTAGCAAACAGGAGAGGACAGAGAAGGAAAACATCAGCGAGAAAAGCAAAAGCTGGAAGCTTAGACGTCTCAGTCACAGCATCCAGTACAGAAGCGAAAGAAAAATGTTCCGATCAAGTGCTTGTGATATGTGGTACAGCTCATGGCTCTCACAAGAAGTGAAATTATTTCTAACCCCAATGCTTCGTCACCGAATACACAGGACCGCAGATGAAGCATAGGAAAGATGTGATTACTCATAGTACATAAATCTTTTATAGGAATGTATTAATTATATTGCCACGTAGAAGAAGGTGTAATTACCTTCCGAACTGGAGTGAAGATCAAGACGAGGTCTCCAGGCTGGTAGACAACAACAGGCCGGTGGCTCGCGTCATACCTTTGGCGATCTTTTTCTTGAGCCTGCGGCGTGCGGAGTCGAGCTAACTGCCGAGCTTCCTCAGCTCTGGTTAACACCTGGCCGATGTAGTCGTCGTCCACGTTATCAGGATGTAATGGAAACACAGTGTCCATCGTCGTAGTCGCTTCACGCCCATGCACCAGGAAAAATGGCGTAAATCCTGTGGTGTCGTGTTTGGCGGTGTTGTAGGCAAACGTCATGAAAGGTAGCACCTCATCCCAGTTGCTCTGCTCAACATTGACGAACATTGATAGCATGTCGGCCAAGGTCTTATTAAGGCGATCAGTAAGCCCGTTAATTTGCGGATGGTAGGCGGTCGTCATGTGATGAGTAATTTTTTACCGAAGGTTTATCTTTGTCCAAGATTCGACTGAAAAACTTTCCCTCGATTCCGTAATTAACGACCGTGGGGCACCGTGTTTTAATGAAATGTCTTCCACAATGAATCTGGCTACCTCGAATGCTTCGGCTGTTTTCACAGCTTTTGTAATGGTCTAGCGTGTCAGATAATCAGTGGAATCAATAATCGATCTATTGCCACCAGCAGACGTTGGAAATCGTCCGAGGAGGTCAATCCCTATACGCTGGAAAGCCGTTGCGGCTGGTGGAATTGGTATGAGTCGGCCAGGTGGTTTGTGAGGAACTGCCTTTCTTCTCTGGCACTCTCGACAGTGCGACTTGGCGAGAAAAATATCTTGCGGATCCTATCGTATGTCTTAATAAATCCTAAATGTCCGGCCTCGGGTGTGTCATGGAATTGTTTTAGAACATCTAAGCGCATGTGTTTAGGAATCACTGGTAGCCACCTCTTTCCAAACGGATCAAAGTTTTTCTTACAAAGTAATCCATTAACTACCTTAAATTGTCCTTTCAGTCCTCTGACCGATTTAAGGCAAGCATAATTTGAGATATCTTGGCGTCTTTCTTCTGGTCAGCAGAGAGATCCTGGAGTGCAACGATACAGGATACAGTCATTATCTTCATCAAAGTCTTGATAGTATTGCACAGGGTTTCTTGAGAGACAGTCGGCATCTTGGTGTTTTCTTCCACTTTTGTACACTATGGTAATGTCATACTCTTGAAGACGTAGTGCCCACCTGGCGAGTCGTCCTGCTGGATCCTGAAGACCTGTCAACCAACAAATGGAGTGATGGTCTGTAACAACTGTGAATGGCTTTCTATAGAGATACTGTCGAAATTTGCACATGGTCCATATCGCAGCAAGACATTCTTGTTCTGTAGTTGAGTAGTTCCTCTCGAATTTTGTAAGTGTCCCAGAAGCATAGGATATAACCTTCCCTTTTCCATCCGAAATTTGCACCAGAACAGCACCGATCCCATACCTACTGGCATCTGTGTGTAGTTTTGTAGGTGTTCTCTCATCGTACAGGCCAAGTACAGGGTAAGTCGTCAGAGCATTTCGCAGCACATCGAAAGAGTCTTGTTGAGCACCACCCCAGATAAATTTAGCATCAGATTTTAACAACTCTTGGAGTGACCTGGCTTTGATATAAAAGTCTTTGACAAAACGACGATAATAAGAACACGACCCGAGAAAGCTTCTCACATCTCTAATACTTTTAGGAATAGGAAATTCCGTTATAGATTTCCCTTTTTCTGGGTCTGGCCGCACACCTTCGTTTTACACAAGGTGTCCAACTATTTTGATTTCTTTTGCTCCAAAGAGACACTTTCTTAGATTAAGTACGCCTTGTTGGAGACACTTAAGAACGGCCCCAGTCTTTTTATGTGTTCATCAAATGTGTCTGAGAACACTATAATGACACATCGTTCACTTCAGGTGACTTAGAAGATTATCCATCATCCGTACAAAAGTTGCTGGTGCATTACACAAACCAAACGGTATTACCTTAAACTCATACAAGCCCTCAGGGGTGACGAATGCAGTTTTCTCACGATCAGCTTCATCTACTTCGATTTGCCAGTATCCCGAGTAAATGTCTATGGTTGAGAAAAACTTGGCCCCCTTCAGACAATCTGTTGTATCGTCAATTCGTGGAAGAGGGTAAACGTCCTTTTTAGTTATCTTATTAAGCATACTGTAATCAACAAAAAAGCTCCAACAGCCATCCTTCTTCCTGACGAGAACCACTAGTGACGACCATGGACTCTGCGAACGCTGAATGATGTCATTCTTCATCATTTTCTCTACGTCGTCGCGAATTATTCGACGTTCCGTTGCTGACACACGGTATGCTCTCTGGCTTATTGGTTGATCGTCTCCCGTGTTAATCCGGTGCTTCTCCGTCGATTTGTCTAATATGCTTTTCACCTGTGGATTGAAGCATTCAGAGAACTCTTGAAGAATGGTAAGTAGCTTCTTCTGTTGTTTCTTAGTGAGGTCTAGTGATAGTCGAGCTAGAAGATCTTGTCTCGTAGTGGTAGCGCCAATTTCGTCCACAGAGTCTGCATGGGAGGTTCATATGACGCTCAGCTCTTCTGCAATTAACGGCTCAGCGTTTGCTACGTACATGAATCTTGGAAGGATCTGCGGTTCTCGGCGACAGTTAACTATCCACACTTCTCCGAATCCGTTCTTAAACGAGACAACAGAGATTGCAATGACAAAGTTATTGTTCAGTGGTATGCTTCTCTTACATTCCACTACAAGATCCATGGGTTGATGCATCCCATGACACATGACAGTTACCTTTCTAGCGCTGACTGCAGCAATGATCACTGCATCCAGCACACATAGTCTCCACACACTGTGATGCGCATCTTCCTGTCCACAGTATCTCATTTTGTCTAGCATAATCTTCGAGCGACCACAGTCTATAATTGCGTGAGAAGCATTCAAGGAGTCCCATCCGAGAATGACGTCATGACTACACTCTTGTAAGATGATGAATTCTAAGGGCTGTGTATGATCACTTATACCCACACGAATGATATTTTCCTGTAGGTTTTACATATTTCCCATTAGCCAACTTCAGCAAAGATGCTTTGCTGGCGACGAATATGGTTTTCTGCAACTGGCGACGATACTTCTCCTAAATGACTGAATATGATGTTCCAAAGTCCACAAGAGCTTCTGCAGGTCGTCCATCCATTAGGATATCGACGTAGTGTCCTATCATTTTTGTAGTGATTGACTGCGGAGGATTTTTGTCTTCGGCGGCCTCACCTCTAAGGAAGGTCGCACCCTTTGGTTTTCCAGGTTGCGGCGGCTAAGATCATAGGCTGGAGCTTCTAAACAGCTGTGGAGACCTTGATCTACGTGTTAGGGAGCGTCCTCTCCAGCAGCTAGCTTGCGGAGGGTGGTGACCTACGTCGTCCTGCACCCACATCTTCTTGTTCATCTGTGTCGTCCCGGAGTTGGCGTCGGCTATGATCGGTCTGCTGTCTTCTGGCGCGTGCGTCATCAAATATCCGCCGCCTTTCTCGACAATAGCGCACCACGTGTCTCGGCCGTCCGCAGTGGAAACATACCGGTTGGTTATCCTGGGTCCTCCAGACGTTAGTCTTTCTTCGTGCCCAAACAGGTTCCTCATGCGGCATTGTAGGAACATAACTTCACCTGGGTCTCGACTTTTTCACCGTTTTAAAGCGAAATGAAGGTCGAGAGATTGGGTTCAATGTCTGTTCCACTTCCTCCCTTATGACCTCTTGAAGCGTCTCGGTTTTTTCTCGCCGTGCAATCCAAGTGCCTTCTGAATTTCCTCTCTCAGTATCTGACGAAGAACACTTGTGAAATCAGTTCCTTCCGCCATCACAGACATCGATTCGACGTTAGGAAACCGCGCAAAGTTCCTGATGCATTGTCTCGATATACTGGCACCATTTTATGAAGCGTCTGGTGTCGAAACCTCCTTCAGGAGTAAGGCTTGATACATGTCCTCAGCAGCACCCTTCCTGAGATGTGCAACCTTATCTTCCTCCTTCATTCTAGGATCCACTGTTTTACACAACTCCAATACGTCTTGAATGTAGGCTGCTGTAGTTTCTTCTGGACGCTGTGCCCTGTGTGCCCTGTACTTTAATTTATCTTCAGCCTTGCACTTCTGTCGTTGTGTGTCGCCAAAATACTTGCGCAGTTCCGCCTGGAATACTTCCCAGCTTGTGAATTTCGCCTTTTTGTTCTCATACCATTGCTTGGCAGTGCCCTCCAAGTAGAAAAATACGTTAGCCGAACACACGGTGCCATCACATTTGTTAAATTTGGCTATACGCTCTTATACCTTCAGCCTCTTGTTTGGATCTTGGACATCGTCACCAGAGAACCCGGAAGGATGTCTCATGTGGTGGCTGTCATCATAACGTCCTCTTCTTCTTCTGTCTCCGATAGATTGCGGTCTGTTGAATATGGCTCGAACTCGGGTTTCTCGCCACGTAAACGGCGGCTCTGTCGTGGCCTCATGGGAGCCACTGCGTCGTCGATATTGTGCGCTATCACAACTTTCAATACCCAGCGTCTCCACTAGCATAATGTCACGTTGAAGAAGGTGTAATTAGATGAATGACGAACATTAACTTCATTTAACGGAGTTTTATTCAGCACTTGCACATACAAGAGCGCGGAGCGAACTGCCCCCGGCCAGAACCCATACGGTATATATACAGTTAGAGAACATTCCAGTACAATGATTCTTGAAATTTGTGGATACTTCTACAATGTACTCGAACCAAATATAGAAATTAAAGTCTTACAGTTCAGGTGAGTTTTGAACTCACGACCCTCCATGCGACAGTAGTATCATATCCACAACACCACGGTGACTGTGCTTCTCAGCTTCTTCTGCGACAATATCAACGTAAAAAATCTATGTGTATTTGTTTGTACGTTAAAAGAAAAGAGGAACGTATGTATTTATGTATGTATATGGAGAGCAAATGCAAGCTGTATAAGGAAAAAGTTTAAAATTAGTGTTTAAGATTTAAGGGCAAATCTTCCCCGATAAGGAAGGTGTAATGACTGAATCATGAAATGTTCCCAGAAAAGAAAAACAAATGATCTAGGTATTAACACGACAGACGTCCAATAAGTAATGCAACAGAAAACAGATTGGCTTTATTCAGGATCCCAGTACACCATATCATTCCCCACTCTTTTAGCTACAAAACCCTATTTTTCAACGTTATCGCCGTTCAGTGCGACGGCCTTACACCACCTTCCTGGGAGGGCCTATACTACTGTACTGGACGACGTCGGAGCCAACGTCTTGCTTATCAATAACCTCCGCATCGTCCAGGTACTGCTTCCCGCGGAGTGTATCCTTCATTGGGCCAAACAGACGGAAAACGGTAGGTGCAAGATGTAGATTGTAGGTCGAAGTGAGTTCCTCTCGGGTGCGCAGACTTGTGTGAGGCCTTGCATTATCATGGCGAAGGAGAAGTTCATTTGCATTTTCGTGCCGGCCGCAGTGGCCGTGCGGTTCTAGGCGCTACAGTCTGGAACCGAGCGCCCGCTATGGTCGCATGTTCGAATCATGCCTCGGGCATGGATATGTGTTTAATTAGTTCTAAGTTCTAGGCGACTGATGACTTCAGAAGTTAAGTCGCATAGTGCTCAGAGCCATTGGAACCTTTTTTTTTTTGCATTTTCGTGGCGACCAACACTCTGACGCCGTTTATTCAATTTCCCTGGGGTAGCACAACAAACTTCAGAGTTGATCGTTTCGTCATAAGAGAGGTCATCAAACAGACTAAGCCTTTCAGGGTCCCAGAATGCCGTCGCCATGACCTGACGGTGCGGGTTTGAACTTTTTCTTCAGATTAGAGGCGGTATGGTGCCACTCCATGGATTGTCGTTTTTTCCCGGTTCAAAGTGACGAACGTCACGATCAGCCTACCCCCTAAGTGCTCAAGTATATCCGTACAGATGGTCCGTCGTTGCTCTTTGTGGTCTTCTGCTAGGCGGCGAGGAACCTAGCAGGCAACACACCTTTGAGTACCCCAACTGGTAGGCCAGTGGTTCAGTACTATGAACAGAAACGTCCAGTTGTGCGGCGATGTGTTTGATCGTGATTCGTCGATTACTTCGAATGAGAGTGTCCGACGTTCCAACATTACAGGAGTCACAGTTCTATGTGGGCGGCCGGCAGGCGGGAGATCGGACAAATTTTGAACGACCTAGTTGCGATGATAACAGACGCCTCGCCCAGCGACTAGCCTGCGACGCCTTCGTTGACATTCTTTAAGCGCTTATGAATATCTGCGGTGCTTTGGTTTGTTGCCAAAAGAAACTAAATGATAGCTCTCTTCTTCGAACGCACATCCGTTATAGCTGCCATTTTGAAGGGTACCTACTGGAACTTCAGGAAACTGTAGGGGCTGAAGCGGGAATATGTCACGATGTCCCACAACAAATTCTGCATTTTTGCAGCCGAAATTGGCCGAGAAAAAAAGTCTGTATTATTTATTAAACGCCCCTTGTATTACCTGTAAACCTTGTAACTAAGGTAGAGGTGCACAGTGAAAGCCGCTTTCTTCAGTCCTTTAAGAGGTAATAAGCATTAAGAAACCGCTGATTTCACTCTCACTGATTGTGAATTGGAGGTAAAAAACGACGTAGTCGCGTTCAATCTGTAAGAAAATAGTTTGAAAGGCCTTACATAGTGTTTCTTTAACGCCAAGCAAGGCGGAGTTTGATATCCAGCGAATAGAGAAGATCCAGCGACTGCGGCGTCAAATCAACGAGCCTACGGCAGATACTTTGTGAGTGAGCATTAAACTCTTTTAATATTTTCCACTAAAAAGGACTTACAAAAGCTTGCCTATACGTACCTCTGGACTAAGATTATCAGTTTCTGTCGTACATTTCTCTACATGTACCTGTGTCTGTATCTCACTTGCAATGTGACGAGTACTTGAATGTAAGGGTTCGATTAGAGCAATAGAATCTGGCACTTCCTTGGTTCGTGGTCTGCAGTACAAGGTGTTACTGTGTATACCCGAATCTTAATAAAGTTATAGATCGGACTGGTCATTTGTTGTAGTAATTGACTGTGTCATCTATGTTTTACCCTTACAGAAGTTATAAATTAGTTTATTTTATTTATATATTCGTATGGGTTACATGGTCATTTACGGCCTATAATCATCATCATCAGATTCGGGCGTCCCCTGGGCGACAGTGGTTCATTGGCTAATCCTCCCAATCGGTGCTTCAACACAGCAAACATGGGCACTAAAAACTATTGTCTTTGCTCTTCTGCGTGTTCATTGCAAATACGCGAAGAAGCAATAAAAAGCAGACTAGTAAGCCAACCCAGAATCTCATTTCCCCTACCTCCATAACCTAACATCCAAGTTTTTCTGTACTGTCTACAACCACAGAGACCTAAATGATTTCAGCTTGACCCTGTCACCGTTTCAGTCCTGTACGCAACCGCTCGCGTATTAAGAAACGGATGACCAAAACTCCCGCTTAACCTCTGATTTGAGCGTGAGCTACTGAGTATTTCGCGACCTACGTCGGGTGGCGACAACCTTAAAGCGCCTGTCAGAGAGCATCTTTTAACTAGAAATGACAGTTTTTTACATGTGGAGATTTCAACGAACTTTCACATCAATTCCTGACTCCACACAGTGTCACAAGCTGCGTAAAGTCCACAAAAGCTGCCACTGTTATGAGATCTCGTTGAAATCCATATCCTACTTGAGTAGTCAGTGTTAAGACCTGATCGCAGTAGATCCTGTGTTTCCTAAAGTGACCTTGTTCGAGAGGATGATTTCATCATTGGCCTCTTGAATACGATCTAGAATAAGATTTTCTATTAGCCTATAGGCTATGCTGAGTAGCGATACAGGTCGATAGTGATAAGCATCGGTTTCGCCTTTGTCAGGTTTGAGGATGGCAATTATCTTAACCTGTTTGAAAAGCTTTGGTAATTTTCCAGTACTCAGTATTTCCTTGAAAAATTCAATGAGTCACAGCTTTAAGAAACTCTGGATATACGTCATCAAAGCCAATGCCTAAATTTATCTGTAGTGTATTCAAGGCTATTTCAGGTTCCTCAATGTAAAACTCAAATAAGGAGTCTGGATGTGACTTTAGAAGGGACTTCTTTATGTACAAATCATATTTCACAGTTCGTGTGTGTGCCTTGTCTATTTTACATTTAGAATTATTCATTAGTCTGGGTGCAACAGAATTGGCATTCATATGTGTGACTGTGCTTGACAACCTTGTATCTGTACCAGATTTTCTAGTAAGGTTCCAAGCTTTCCGACTGAAATGTGTAAATCTGAGTGCTGCAGTTGTTTTATGTCATTTTCCTCTACTGTTCTTATTGAGAGGTCTCAAGCGGACATCAGCTGTTGTGTCCGTGTGAGATTCTTGATATTTACTTTATAACTTATCGCATTCTTGACACCATCTAGAATCCATGTGGAATATGTTTCCTGACATTAATTTTAATTGCATCCACAAATCATTCTTAATTGGATGGAACTGGGGGATCCAGTGAGTGGTATTATCAAGACCCTTGTGAAACAGTTTCCAGTTTGCAAGTTGAATATTCCATCGAGGTTGAGGAACGGACATAACTGATAGGATTTCAGTTCCATAATGAATTATGACTGGCCTATGCTGGCTTTGAGGGGAAGTCTTGGTGACCTTTTGTTGTGTCATGTTATCTCCAGAGTTATATATGATGCCCAAATCAAGAGAATAATCCTCTAGCCATCAACCGTATCGAAACATTCCTGAATCCTTAGCGTTATACACAAGCTGAAGACTTCATTTAAAATAGCTCCATTGCTGTCTTCTTCCTGATACCCCCAGACATGACTCTGGCTGTTGAAAAAGCCAACATACACAACTAGGTGATTGAAGGGCCTTATAGATGGATTTGGCTAGGTGACTTGCAGAGGTTTGTAAATATTTACTTTAGTGATACCAGCAATCTCTACAGCCAAACAAAGACATCTGCTGTTCTGTCTTGATAAGTTACTTTGTAGTTAGCGTGATGGGATCTGACATATGTTTCAATGTCGTGTTGTTCATAATTTATGGCCTCAACCAGAACATCCATATATACTTCGTCTTGTGAGAAGGTCTGTGTCATCCTTGGTGTGGGTCCAGAAGCAATCGATTCAGTGTTCAAGTGACATATCCGTATGTTGATACAAATGGGTCACCTCCTACGAAGAGTTTGTCAAAATTGGTGAACATATTCTGTAGGTCGTCTGGCACCAGGTTTTTACCCGGGCTGTTGTACGCTGCGATGAAAGTGATGTTGCCTGCCACCGATCGAACCGTTATTGCTGTTGCCTCCAGATGTTGGAGGTGTGGTACTGTTTCATGATGGTGACTCAGTTCCCTTTTAAGCAGAACTGCTGTCTCTCCACCTCGTTGGCCTTGTCTACCCGTTCTATAGACGTACATGTTACGAAATCTGAGCTCAGTTGTTGGACGAAGGTGCGTCTCCGATACAAGTGCGATGTCGATTTTGTGACGCTGTAAAAATTCATTGAATTCTATTTCCTTGTGTTTCAGTCCGTTGGCGTTCCATATACAGATTTTCAGGTCTCTCGTGGTCCCAGGGCGATCCATCTTAAGGTGTTCCTAAGGCCTTTAGTACACTTTCGATTGAAGAAAGTATCCCCACTACTTGTTGCTGCACGGTGGTGAGAAGCCTGGCGACATCAGAGAGCGCTGGAGCTATGGATTCGATCAAATGTGCTGGTGAGACGTACGTTTCCAGTTCCGGTCGTCGTGGTGATGCTGCGTGGGCTGGCTGGCGGTGCTGTCGAGGTGGGCGTGCTTTAGGAGGAGGCTGTGTTACTGGCTGCCGCGTCGCCGCCGGCTGTTCTTGTGATGTTTGCTGACGGTGTGGAGTCGGGTCTGTCGTCAGGTTGGAGTTCCGTGTTACAAGAGTCCTCCGTTGAGAGGGCTGCGGCGAAGAGCGTTGTCTATATTTCCTGAGAAGTTCCTGGTACTTCTGGCAGCCACACACCGTCAGGTGGCTTGCGGAATATGGATGTAGATGTAGATGCGGCAGGATGGTGCTTTTCACAGTTCGCACATTTCGGTGGAGCCCCTCTGGGATGAGTACATGCCGAAGATCTGTGTTGCCCTCCACATCGAACGCAGCGAACAGGCAAGCTGCAATAATTAGCTGTATGTTCGAATCGCTGGCAGTGGCGACATTGAACAGGTCCTTCTTGTCTGTTGTACGTTTCAATAACGACTTTAGTATATAGAAGGTATCTGATGTCGTAAATCTTGTAGTTTTCTTTTTGGGCCGGCAACGTGACACGGTAAGCAACTTGTGGTCGTAATTCCTTGGTGTTGTCGTCTCGATTTTTAAACTGTTGGACATTGATGACCCTTCTCTATCAGTGCATCTTTCAGTTCTTCTTCTGTAACTTCGGCAGGTAGACGTTTTACAACCACTTTGAGGTCTTTGTCCTCTGCGGCCTGATGTGTAAAAAAGTGGATGTCATTCGACACAAAGAAATTGATGGCCTGTCGTTGATCTTCATAAGAGTCAAAGTGATATTTGATCCTGTCTCGTTGGTAGATGGCCTTAAGACTGCCGTCAATATTCGCCCTCAGCGCCTTGTTGAGTTCCATGTAGTTCTCGGTATGGTAAATAGTAACGGGCGGAACTTTGCGTAGTGAGCTCCTCTTTATCTGCTTCTAGATTGACGTCACTCATCTGGTCCATACATTCTGGAACATCCGTAGTACCTTTCGTCGCAATAGCCGCATAACGGTTGGATGATTTCAGTTCTTCTGGACGTTGTCGCTTCCGAGAGTTGTTCTGCTTAAGAGAAGCGTTGAGTCGTCTTCTTTGGCGAACTAGTGTAAAATCGCCCTCGTCGTCGGTGGGCTGCATGGTCCAAACTTCTTCAGGGGAGACTCCCACCATTTCGTCGTCGTCTTCTGGTGGAGTAAATTGTTCCAGGACGTCTAATTGTTCGTCAGGCTGTGGAGTAGGGACTGTACTAGTGCGGTTGTCGTATACTTCCTGACTTTGCAGAATCATGTGTTGTATTTCACGTCTTAGTTCCGCCGGGACGGCCGGCGTGGCAGGCCCCATCGACCGACCAGCGGCCCCGGCGCAACCGAGTCGGCTGACTCTGACGCGCGCGCTCTGTTGTCCGGCATCGCGCGCTCAACTGAACTGGACCTACACCAATCGGTCGCGGCGCTTATGTCCTGTTCACATAGAGTCCGCTGCTCTCGCGTTGTCGTCCTAGAAGGGAGGTCGGTCAGCTTACGACTGGCTCACAGCCATTTCTTCTCTATCATTCCCGACTGGCGTGCCGGCGCTTGACTTTACGCTGTAATAAGTAATATGACAATGCACAAGAGTTTTTGTTACATTTAAAAATTATAACAACGAAATGTGAAAAATTAAGTGTTTTAGCTAAACTATTTAAAATATTTATTTACATAAAATACTACAAAAATATGTATTTTTATGTGCAGTAGAATTTCGTATACTCTTTAAGTGTAGTGTTTCGGGAATTTCGGTCTTAGTTACAGTTTTTTATCCATAAACAAAGGAATTATTTACATAAAAATCCGTTCCATACTCAGTGTTAAACATCTTTTATGGATTCATTAAACTTCGACAAGTGGGACATGGATGTGCAGAATACGACAGACACATAGCTTTAAAATTACCTAATCTTTCATTAGAAAAGAGTCTGCATACTGTACAAGCATCTGAACTCTCTCGATGAGTCGTAAAGAGACCAGCAGCCAGAAACAATACAGGTGGGTAGATCGCGGAGAGCATAATATGATATACCAAAAGTTAATCAAAACAACAGTCTTACTGCTGCCGAGACTAACGAGGAGAGCACGGCAAGTGCCGTTACCCGATTTTGCAGGAACTTCACTCATTGAAAGAGGGGTCAAAATATGCGAGCACGTGTCTTGGCTTATCAGTAGATACCGTTAATTTCTGAGAAAACGACAGTCAAAGTTTTCGAGGTAATTTATATAGTTTCTAGCGGTTCAAATGGCTCTGAGCACTATGGGACTTAACATCTGAGGTCATCAGCCCCCTAGAAGTTAGAACTACTTAAACCTAACTAACCTAAGACATCACACACATCCATGCCCGAGGCAGGATTCGAACCTGCGACCGTAGCAGTCACGCGGTTTCGGACTGAAGCGCTAGAACCACTAAGCCACGCGGCCGGCTAGTTTCTAGCGCGTGAGAAGTTTAACCAAAGCTGTGACACAGTGTATAGCGTCGCGGCTTCACACTTTTGTGTTCGGTGTTCGAAACCCGGTCATTGGTTTTATTTTTGTTTTATCCGCTCATTTACGATGAAGAGTGCTACACGAATGTTTTCCAGTGCATGTTGAGACATTCGCTAACGATATAGTGCACAGGATTGATGACGGCGATATGCATGTGGGCAGCATTTGGTTTACTGACGAAGCTTATTTTTACCTGGACGGTTTCGTCAATAAACAGAACTGGCGCATATGGGGAACCGAAAAGCCCCATGTTGCAGTCCCATCGTCCCTGCATCCTCAAAAAGTACTGGTCTGGGCCGCCATTTCTTCCAAAGGAATCATTGGCCCATTTTTCAGATCCGAAACGATTACTGCATCACGCTATCTGGACATTCTTCGTGAATTTGTGGCGGTACAAACTGCCTTAGACGACACTGCGAACACCTCGTGGTTTATGCAAGATGGTGCCCGGCCACATCGCACGGCCGACGTCTTTAATTTCCTGAATGAATATTTCGATGATCGTGTGATTGCTTTGGGCTATCCGAAACATACAGGAGGCGGCGTGGATTGGCCTCCCTATTCGCCAGACATGAACCCCTGTGACTTCTTTCTGTGGGGACACTTGAAAGACCAGGTGTACCGCCAGAATCCAGAAACAATTGAACAGCTGAAGCAGTACATCTCATCTGCATGTCAAGCCATTCCGCCAGACACGTTGTCAAAGGTTTCGGGTAATTTCATTCAGAGACTACGCCATATTATTGCTACGCATGGTGGATATGTGGAAAATATCGTACTATAGAGTTTCCCAGACCGCAGCGCCATCTGTTGTTGAAAATTGTAACTACTGTAATTTCGAAAGTTTGTCTGCCTGAAAATGTACTGTTGTCCCAAGCATATTGCAACAAACGGTGTATTTCTATCGCTGCTCGTTTAGTTTTTACTGCCGTTTCAAATATACCGGTCATTTTTGAAACACCCTGTATATAAATCACGGCGGAAACTTTAAACATCGTTTTCTCAGAAGCGGTCGAGTATCTACGGATAATCTGAGACAAGAGTTCGGTTATTTTGACCCCTCTTCCACTGGGCAAAGTTTCTGGAAAATCGAGTGATGGCACTTGCTGTGTTCTCCTCGTATGCACAAACCAAAATTAGCGCAGCCGCCACAGCGTCAAACAGCAACACCGCTGCCAAACAGGACACGCCGAAGGCAGCCAGCGATACCTTCTCTCCATGCGGGACATACAGTTTCTTCCTACATGCAACGTTTCGTTTCGCACAACATACATAATCACCGTAACCAGCAAGTAATCTACCAGTGTTTTAGCAGTAAAGGCCGTTTAGCAGTTGTCTCAAGCAGCAAGCTGGCGCAGTCACACTCACAAGGAACCCCTTGAGTGCGAGGTCGTAAAAGGCCAATGATGTTTACGGCATTCGATGCCCCACATATTGTCAACCATGAAACCACAATATTGGCTGCTAGTGGCAACAGGGGGCGGGACTGGAGGTATCCAGTGGTGAGCACAGCATGAGGCTGCGGAGCGTATTTGAACTGCTCAGTCGACGAGTAACTCACAACAGAGCCACAGTGCTAGTGGTGTTGATACAAAGCAGAGCAATGGCAACAATAAACAAAGCAAACATTGCATTACCTCTATAACAACTGTTACCGAAGTTAACATTTCGTCAGAAAGGAAGTCAAGGAACTTCATAGAGTGAGAAAGAAGTGGGAGATGAAATATTAGCGTTTAGGCAAGATGTGTCACTGGAATATATCGTGTCGTATACGCTCGACTATGCAAACAATGTACTTGGGGAGTAGAATGATGGCGATATGTGCTTCGCAAGTGAAAGTGATAGTGAAACAGGTGTAGAGCTATTTAGTTCATCATTCGTGTCGGATAGGGAGTTGCACATCCCGTCTCCAGTGAAACGTAATAGAAAACAATCGTTGTCCAAGGAGTGGGTACTAAACGCAGTAACGTACATGGAAGATCATCCGCAGCATAATAATGAAAAAAATGAATTATGAACAGATTTTGAATAAGTCCGCAGCAATATGGCCGTGTAGTATATAAGAAAAACAACGGATATTCAAGGAAGGACAAGGCGCACTTGTTAAAAAAACAGGTGTTTGCGCATTTCAAAAAATGGCTCTGAGCACTATGGGACTTAACAGTTGAGGTCATCATTCCCCTATAACTTAGAACTACTTAAACCTAACTAACCTAGGTCATCACACACATCCATGCCCGAGGCAGGATTCGAACCTGCGAACGTCACAGGATGAGCATGACAGTGACCTACTACGTTATGCACGTCAAACCGCGTGCGACATATATTACAGTGATTTTAAGGGAAGCAGTGGATGGTTGCGTAACTTCAAACAGTGCTACAGAACTGAAAGACGTACGATAACGAAATCTGAAACAAAACATCAACTTAACGATGCACAGAAAACTGCGGAATCGGCCCGAAAAATTTGTAGGTGAGATAGATAAACTTATCCCATCGTTCAGTAAGGAATTTGTTTCCAATTCTGATCAATCTGGATTTGAAGAGGAAATGCATATGAAAGGAACCCTGGAAATTGGGGAGTCCAAGAGAGTTGTATCAAGATCAAGTAACATCAGTGCCTTAGCACAAGGCCAGCCACTGCGTGCCAAACTTGATGCGTGCAGCATGTGCGGGTCAAGTCTCGGCCTGTCACTCGGATTTGCTTGGTCATCCTAGGAAGTACCAGCACTGCGGTCGGCACTTTTCGGTCGACACAACTCTCTGAGTTCAGCAGCAGCGTGATGCCAGCGCTGTTTACTCTTCGATAGTTTTTCGTGCTACGAAGGACGTTCTCAGGTCAAATGGCATTCTAGCGTTCTATCATCACAATCCTTTAAAATGAATGCGAATTACAGAATAGAGGGACGAGAATCCTCAGTTTGCATAAGTGACGGGTACTGCATATTTGCTATGAAACGACGTTAGAATACGATACAAAAATAATTTAAAGATTTAGTTGACAATGAAAGAGCAAAAAATTACAACGATCGACAGACGGGATTCATTGTTCTGTATACCGAGAAGTACTTTGCGCTAAATTTGCAGTCGTGTAGCACGTGAAGAAGTTGTTGGTACGAATAGGAAAACTTCTGAAACCGCACGAATTATTCCACTGTCAGATGCCACAGTTTTCACTGGAACTGAACGAAGAGTATCAGGGCTTCATATTTACTGCAAAGTACGTCGGTTAAGTCAAGGAGCATACCTAGAACGATTTTTCGATTTAAAACTCGCTATTGTTGAGTTTATGAAGGAAAAAAGAGTGCAGGAACGAAAATAAAAACATCCAGAATGGATTGCAGACTTCGGAATTTAATTGGAATTGACTGTACACTACCGGCAGCAAGACATTGTAAGGTAACTTCTTTCTGCTTTGATGAGGATGCATTTAAAAAGAAAATCGCGTTGTAGAAAGAAAACATTCTGACAAAGACAGTCCAGTTCCCTGATGTCACTGACGTTAAATAAAACGCGAGGTTTGAGGAATTCATGGTGACCTTGAAAGAAATACAAGGACAGTTTTATAAAGATTTTGAGGACACTGTCACTCTTGCATCCGTTCTCGAGCTGTTTTCGAGAGCGTTTGTCGTTTTAGTTAAAAGCACCCCTGTACATGTGCAGATGCAACTGATGCCTCCAAGGTAATTCCAGTTTACATGACAAATCGTTTTACGTTAAAACTGTCCAGGACATCTACTTTGTGTTCCACAGGTAGAGTCTCCAAAACTCCATAATAAGGTTGCTAAAGAGCTACAACCTTTCGATCGACATATCTGTGTGAAAAACCTGTTTTTGATTATGAAACTAAATAAGTCACGATTACGTGGCACCTTAAGTGCGAAAATCTGTGAAATTGTCTGTGTCTGTCTGTATGCCGACTGTTCTTACCAGATACAAATTATATCATATCTTCAGCGGGCCAAAAATATTTAAATAATACTAAAAATTTGTTTTGTTTGTGATCTATGGTGTTGAGAAATGTGAAATACAAAACCAAGTCCTATGCAGTGCGACTGCACTTCCATTCAGATGAGGCGCGTTTGAAGTTTTTCCCTCTTCCGCCTCTTCATGATCAGACAGTGGGGCGTGGCGGTGGAGGAAATGTGAAACTAGGCTGAACTCTTTGGCATTCATTCCCCGGGCCTGTCCCACAAGCCGAAATCTTGGCCATCCCTGCCGTACCGTATTCGTATACAACTGTGCCGACGTATAATCTGGATGGTGAATTGGCTGGAAAGTTATTTATTGTGCTGCGAGAAGTTGGAGGTGCTCTGCCCGTACGATTCTTTCCCTTGTGCATGATCTTGCAAGGGCGATAGGGAGTATTTATGTCACAGCAGGCAAGAGTGGGAAAATAAGTGTAAGAGAACTACAGCCATGGTATGAGCACTGTTTTTGACCAATAGCTAGTCAAAATAACTTGCTTCTTGTTGATTCATGATCTAAGTATAAAAATCATACTCTTTTAGAGCAAACTATCTCTCCTTAAAACTGTGTGATACTGCAGATCGTATCACCTGGAACCAATGGATAAATTCAGCCTCTGGTTGTTTGCTTATTCTGTGCCTATGAAACATTGTCACACTATCTGCAGTTATATCTTAAAGGATAGCCAGTTTCATGATAAGTGCCATGACAGAATGTTTTGCATTCGGTTGCATGCCATCAGATTCCATCAGTTATCATCAATCCATTACACCAATATGATTCGACATGCATTCTTCAAGAGTAGATACCTAGCGGAACGTCCTGCGTGGTTTATAACTCCCAAGGAGTTCGTCTTCGATCTTGATGGTGCGAACCTTTGTGATCACTGTGACGCGCCATTTTTCATTCGGTATTCATGGTGCAAGTTAACGGTTTGTTTTGAACGTTTCTTGAATGTCGACGATGTCGATTTGGTGAAGTGTAATACGTACATCCCATAGGAGTTTGATTTTCTGTCGCCCTCCTGATGCACATTGTGAGTCATTATTAGTTAATATTGTTCCTGTCATAATTGTTAACACGACATTTTCAAATCAGCCTTACTAAAGATTGAACTTGCGTCCTCTCACTCAAGAGGTTCCGTGTCAGAACATTAGTGTGCCAAAAGCGATGTTAATGCATTAGGAAGACAGTGCTACACAGGTTCACTTAAACCCTGAAAAATTTCGACAAACCTCAGAATAAGTCAGCATTCCGTGTCCTTTGAGATCGATAGCGGCGCTGCAGTTACCTTGATTTACCATGGAAACTATCTCAGATTCGGTGCTCCTTGATTACCGTGAGTCCTGTAGCAAGAAAAGTATTCCAATTAAACGCGAATTTAAAGTGGAAGCAAACTACTAATAAGTAGATCCCGAGAGTTCTATTCAGTGGTAGTGCAAACTGAAGTGACAAGAGTCTTCGATCTTGACACTTTTATAGGGTCCGATTTCACTGTCCGAGACTTAGTATACCTGATCGAGTAATATATTCTTTTGAGTGGAGTCTAAGAATTGTGTAAATAGCTTAAATCATTGTTTACGTGCTATCCAGGGTTTGTTAACAATTTCAAGGAGTGTATCACCATGAAGACTACAGCAGAGCCAAATTATCCAGGACCAGTCTAGTACCAACTGCGCTAAAGCAGTTTATGAAGGTAGATATAGATGGCCTCCAACGCTTGAGTGTCACCGAACCCATAACCTCAAGTACTTGGACTACACAAGAAGACTAGACTATGTGAGGACTTCAAGTTTACAATCATCCCTCCGTCCATGATACACTGATTTCCACTTCCCAGAGTGAAATTTTGTCAAAATTAGCAAGAGAAAAACGTAAGCACTCTTTCTCTCCAAATTCCTTTTCTTACTTCATTCTGAGTGATCTCCACAGCAGCGGCTCCTCTCTCCTGTGACGCCATTTTGTTGCATTGACGCCAGGCAGTTCAACACTCAAGACTAGCACATGGCGCAATAGTTCGTTTATTCTGTCTAAGCTCCACTTACCTGCTTGAAATGGTACATTCTTTAGTTTCTTACTTGTGACAGAACTACGTTGCAGTCCAGCTTTTCTGTCTCTTTAGACAAACAGTTCCCCAAAATTCATGAAAATTGTAACATCCAGACTGATATACGTGACTCAAACGAAATTTATACCAGAAATCATATGCGCAAGAATACGCAAGCTATGATCTCTGACTTTGAA
The DNA here is from genome assembly GCF_021461385.2 of Schistocerca piceifrons. Classification (NCBI taxonomy): domain Eukaryota; kingdom Metazoa; phylum Arthropoda; class Insecta; order Orthoptera; family Acrididae; genus Schistocerca; species Schistocerca piceifrons. The sequence goes on from NC_060149.1 coordinate 476,369,290, forward strand.
GATGAAGTTTGCTGTGCTGCAATCGGAGCATCAAATTTCAGTGGCATGGAATCAATGTTGGCCTGGATACGTTCCTGCGGAACATCCTCCAAGCAGTCTGTCTGCGAGCTCTCAAAGCTTCAACCGTGAGTGCTGCAGGAGAATGGCGGGTAAGTTCCTGACCTACCATGTATCCGAAATGTGGGCGAAACGTAATGAAAAAAGTGAAACCGCAATCCCAGCTGAGTGGCTTGGAACCGAGCTCCTACTGCCTTTTTCACGATCACGGTTGATTGATTAAGGACGGAAGAGGAGAGTATAACTACACTGAGGTGAGAAAAAAAAAAACATAGCGCCAGCAATGATAAACACACTGAGGTGACAAAACTCATGGGATAGCATTATGCACTTATACAGATGACAGTAGTATCACGTACACAAGGTATAGAAGGGCAGTGCATTGGCGGAGCTGTCCTTTGTTCTCAGGTGATTCATGTGAAAACGTTTCCGACGTCATTATGGCCGCACGACGCGAACTAACAGACTTCGATCGCGGAAAGACAATTGGAGCTAGACGCGTGGGACATTCCATTTCTCAAATAGTTGAAATATTCAATATTCCGAAGTTCACAGTGTTAGGCATTACCTCTGAGAAAGCAGGGGCCGACAGACTTAACTTAACGATCAAGAGCAGCGGCGTTTGTGTAGAGCTGTCAGTGCTAATACACAAGCAACACTGCGTGAAATAACCGCAGGAGTCAATGTGGGACATACGACGAACGTATCCGCTAGTACAGGCGTTAATGGGCTATGGCAGCAGACGATCGATGCAAGTGCCTTGGCCAACGGCACGAAATCGCCTGCAGCGCCTCTCTTGGGCTCGTGACAATACTGGTTGAACCCTACACAATTGGAAAACCGCGGTCCAGAGTCCCGATTTCAGTCGCTAAAAGCTGATGGTAGGGATAGAGCGCGGCGCAGACCCCACGAAGCCATGGACCCAATTTGTCAACAAAGCACTGTGCAAGCTGGTGGTGGGTCCACAATGGTGTGGGCTGTGTTTACATGGAATGGACTGGGTCGTCTGGTCCAACTGAACCGATCATTGACTGGAAATTGTTATATTCGGCTACTTGGAGGCCATTTTCAGCCATTCGTGCACTTCATGTTCCCAAACAAGGGCCGGCCGCGATGATCTATAGGTTCTACGCGCTTCAGTCTGGAACCGCGCGACCGCTACGGTTGCAGGTTCGAATCCTGCCTCGGGCATGGATGTGTGTGATGTGCTTAGGTTAGTTAGGTTTAAGTAGTTCTAAGTTCTAGGGGACTGATGACCACAGATGTTAAGTCCCATAGTGCTCAGAGCCATTTGAACCATTTTTGAACCCAAACAAGGATGGGATTTTCTAGGATGACAATGCGCCATGTCACCGTGTCACCCAGATAGATTGTTTCAAGAACATTCTGGAGAATGTGAGTGAATGATTTGGCCGCCCAGATCGCTTGACATGAATCCCAAGGAACATTTACGGGACGTAATTGAGAGGTCAGTTCATGCACTGCATCCTTCATCGGCAGCACTATGGACGGCTGTAGAGGCAGCACAAGGCAGTATTTCTTCAGGGGACTTCCAAAGACTTGTTGAGCCCGTGCCACAGAGAGTTGCTGCACTTCGTCAGGGAAAAAGAGATCCTATACGATATTAGGAGGTATCTCATGACTTTTGTCATCTCGACGTATGTTAATAAGTGTCGTCGGCAGACTGAGTTTAATGAATGTAGTTCATAAATATCGACAAAAATTCCAACAACGAAGCTCACAACTTGAACAGGGTACAAAGTTACTGAAATAGGTGGCAAAAGCGCCTGGACACAAGTAAGTTATTACTAGACCCGTTGACAACGCTGGATCAATCAAGAGAAACCTCTAAGTAAGTAATCAGAGGACACAAAATGAAGAAATAAAACAGTTGCGGGCGAGCAAGAGAAGTACCGTCTAACGATGGTAAGAGGCAGTAGAAGGTGGTAGATATCGGCAGCAGCGGCACTGAGGTGTCAGCGGTCGAGGTGTGATCATAACTGCGAGATGCCATCATAAATCCGGATTATCTGATTGCCGCAACCAGCAGGCAACAAGACCATTTACTGTTTCTCCAACTATTCGGCAATCTCTTAACGACCCTTCCGGAGCCTGTACACTCAGCTAAACTGTCTCAACATCGCGCCGTAACGATATAACCATGTGGGCCGGAAACTGAATCGGCCACAAAAACGCGTCTTGACGGCAGAAGAACTTCAGTCCCAGTGAGGCAGAGCTCTTGCTGTCGGGCTTACGCAACATCTCGGGTTTCGAAGAAAACAGCTGACTGCGCAGAGGGTACTAGTTTTTCTTAGCCAAATGTGCTCATTGGGTAAGTTGCTAAGTCACGCTGTATTGCCAGACACTGACTTCTTCTAAAGGACAGAACCGTTTCTCGAACGCCTATCTGGTGTATTCATGCTCGAAGGTCCGTTGAAATCTAGCGCAATGCGCTCCCTTAAAACGGAAAATCCCGTCTTATTGAAAACAACTAATTTTGACCTGCAGAAGTTATGGGTAATACACTTACACCGGGACACCATTACGGCCTATTTGGTATCTTTCGTTCGCCCTCCCAAGACATATAAAACCATGAATGAAACTGTACTAAAAATTAATTAATATCACCTTTCGCACATTGTAGCTCTTCGTATTTTCGTCCTTGCTACGAAAAACTGTAGAGGAATTCCGCCTTATGCTAGACACGGTTTTATAGTTTTGTTTTTACCCAGACATGTTTCAGCACGTCAAGTGCTAACTTCAATGGGATAATTTGTTTATTTTCTTCCTGAAAAATTATTGCTACTTGTTAACCTCTTGTATACGTTGTATGGACTTTTGGCTCAAAAATATTAACATTTGCAAAATGAGCGATTATTAGGAGTCAGTTATAACAAATAAACAAACATATTTCAGATCATTACTACACAGATTGAACAGGTCACCCACAGGCAAACATGACTACACAGAAGAACTAAACACAATAAAGCAAACTGCACAACTGCAAAGATAGTAGATAAAATAAAAAAATACAAAAACAGATTAACGCATAATCACGGAACCCACACACACAAACACACACACACACACACACACACACACACACAAACACTCACACACACAGACAGATTCTTTACAATACACAACAAATCAGCAGACATTAAGCAACAAATGGCAAATAATGACTCTCAATAACAAAGTTACACATAGGGTGGGGAACACTGAAGACAGAAGGATTCAACTTAGATCATTGAACTAATAACACAACAGAGAACAGATTTGGAAGGCATACCACCAACAATGATAAATACACTGAGGTGATAAAATGCATGGGATAACGATATGCACAAGTACACATGGCGACAGTACAGCGTACACAAGGTATAAAAGGGCATTGCATTGGCGGAAGTAATCTGTACTCAAGTCATTCATGTAAAAAGGTTTCCGACATGGTTACGGCCGCATGACGGGAATTAACAGACTTTGAACACGGAATGGTAGTTGGAGTTGGACGCATGGGACATTCAATTTCAGAAATCGTTTATGAACATTCCGAAGCTCACAGTGTCAAGAGAGTGCCGACAATACTACATTTTAGGCATCACCTCTCACCACGGACAACGCAGTGGCCAACGGCCTTCACTCAACGACCGAGAGTAGTGGCGTCTGCGTAGAGTTGTCAATGCTAACAGACAAGCAACACTACGTGAAATAACCGCAGAAATCAATGTGGGACGTATTGCGGAAATATCAGTTGGAACAGTGCGGCGGGATTGGGCGTTAATGGGCTATGGCATCTGACAACCGACACGAGTGCCCTTGGTAACGGTACGGCATCTCCTGCTGGGCTCGTGACAATGTCGGTTAGACCCTAGATGACTGGGAAGCAGACGATTCCCGATTTCGGTTGGTTAGAGCTGATGGTAGTATTCGAGTGTGGCGCAGACCACACGAAGCCACGAATCCACGTTGTCAACAAGGCACTGTGCAAGCTGGTGGTGGCTCCATAATGGTGTGGGCTGTATTTACATGGTATGTACTGGTTCGTCTGGTCCAACTGAATCAATCATTGACTGGAAATGGTTATGTTCGACTTCCTGGAGACCGTTTGCAGTTATTCATGGATTTCATTTTCCCAAACATCAAAGCGTCACGTTACTTTGACACAACTGTTCGTGGTTTGTTTGAAGAAAATTCTGGACAGTTCGAGCGAATGGTTGAGACATAATCGAAAGGTCAGTTCGTTCACAAAATCCTGCTCCGGTAACACTTTTGCAGTTATGAATAGCTGTAGAGGCAGCTTGGCTCAGTATTTCTGCAGGGGACTTCCAACGACTTGCTGAGTCCATGCCACGTCGAGTTTCTGCATTACACCAGGCAAAAGGAGGTCCGACGTGATATTAAGAGGCATGCCATGACTTTGGTCACGCCACTGTATAGCCAGTCTGGTATATAATAGATAACTTGCAACTGCTGTTAGTGTGTATAGTGGCCCAAAAAGTATAAGTTTTAGAACCAGACATACAGACCATCTCAGAGCATCGAAAATTAATATTTCCAACTCAATATTTCCTTTTCACCCAGTAGCCCAGAATCAGCACCCAACGAACATAGAAACTGATTTACAAGTTCTAAACACTAGTAACAGCCTGTACCAAAAATTAGCATTAGAAGAAAATTATAACATCCAACGTTAGTAGCGCAAGGAAAGAAAGCATTAAATGAATACACTTCACTGTGCAATAAAATTCAGTTTGCCACAATGAAAGTCCTATAGAAATAATCCCCCCTTTCTCCAAACTGCATAAGGGGTCCACACACACACACACACACACACACACACACACACACACAGACACACACACACACACATACGCGCGCGCGCACGCACGTACCGACAGACAGACACACAGATAGTCATAAGCTAACCATCTCAAACGTCAGCAGCAAACGCGCGCCACACCACAATCAACTACGAAACGAAAGAAATAAGTATCACATATCCATAACAACTCATGAAACGACGACAGAAACTCTGTACTATGATGATAACTATACAAAATGCGTGCGTAACAACAGCACAAGAAATAATTGTTTTGTTTTAACACGACACAAGCAAGAGAATCAACACAATAACATCGAAAACCGTAACACGCTAAAAGCGCGATATTTAGCGAATCCTAGTCGGAAACGAGCAATAAATAGAAAACGTTTTGTTGTTTGCAGATGTAGAATGTACGGCAGAGTTAAAAAGCTTCCACTATACGCAAATGATAGCATCATGTGAGGTATGCAAGCAAATCTATATATCCAAATTATTTTCAAATTTGATATAAAACTAAAATCTTTAAACAAATGGTAAATGAACAACTTATGATGTCTCAACTCAATGACAAACGTCTCAACATTGTATTGTATGCAAAATAATGTAAAATATTTGACTCCTAATAATTTCCCCTTTTGCAGATGTTAATTGTTCTGAAGCAAACGTTGATACAACTCATACAAGAGGTTAAAAAGTAGCAGTTTTTCAGGAATAAAATAAACAAACAATCCCACTGAAGACAGCACTTAGACTGCTGAAACATGTCTCGGTAAAAGCTAAACTGTAAAACCTTGTCTTGCATAAGGCAGAATTCCTCTCTAGTTTTAATTAATTGCTAGTCAAGTTGTTTGTTAATCTCTAGTTAATCTAATTATGATCTGGCAATAATAATTTCCGTCCCTGGAGAGGTTGACAACACAATCTCAAGCAAACGTGCAGGCAAGACAGCAGTGGTACCTCTTGTTCTTCGATAGAAGTTTACTATTTTCTCGACAAATGTCCACTGGCATTAAACTGCTGAAATATGGTATGTGCAGTTGCCTTCACGAGGATAGTACCCCGGAATGTGTGGATCCTGGAGACCGTGATCCTCATTAGATTACAAGCGAGGTCATGTGTTGTATCGAATACAATCTCAGATCACCACCGTTAGCGTTTGTTCCCTACGACGTTGAATTACCCACTTTGCCGGAATGCGGTCACCTTGGTAACGCCAAAGACTAGTACGAGTAGGAAAAACTGAAAAGGGACTCGTATTTAAACACCAGATATTGCCTCTCAGCAAGCGAGCAGCGGCGTAAGCGTGCCCGTTGCATTGTGATATATCTGAGGCTTTTGCACATTGGAAGCCGAAACCTTGGATCCATTGCCGCAGGAGAAGCCGTCGAACAATCGACGCAGACAGGTCCACATCCGTTTTAGTGAACCAACGTCGGAACAGTGCTGTGGATGAAGATGCAAACACGATGGCGAGGAGCTGGTGATAAGGTCTCTTCGCAGGAACTAGTACCAACTAGTTGTGCGATCGTCTTGTACCCGCTGGTTTGTTAAATGCATCATTGTCGTCTTTACAAGCTTTGTTCAATCTGAAATGTGACAGTATGACAGCTTCCATTTTTATAGTTTGATTACTGAGATGGCGATATGTACATAGATTGTTGGTTGGTTGATTTGGAGGAGGGGACCAAACAGCGAAGTCATCGGTGCCATAGGATTAGGGAAGGATGGGGATGGAAATAGGCCGTGCCCTATTAAAGAAACTATCCCGGCATTTGCCTGAAGAGATTTAGGAAAATCACGGAAAATCTAAATCGATATGGCCGGACGCGAGTTTCAACCGATACGTACATAGAAGTCCGTGAACTACTCGGCCACTTGCTCTCCAGTTTCCACTTTGCTTGACAGCTCTTCACTACCTGAGATTGACGTTTCCTATCACACAAGAATGAGCACTGCTGGGGATAGATATACGTCGTATCCCTTTGATCTTCACCATTTATTAACTTTAAAACGTCCTATACATTTTTCAAGCTGTTACTCATTGGAGCTATTCATTATATGTATTACAGTTTTGGTAAGCTTAACACCTCCCGACCGTACTCTATTGTGAGATAGCGTAGGCTGTGATGCCACCTGTTTCCGCTTACAGCCGTGCTCTTCCTTCCGCGCTTTAACCACTGCTTCCTGGACGACATCCTCTTGTTGATAGTGCAAATCTGATTGTACACTGCGTTTTGGCTAGTCACTGTGGACTTTCACCTAGACTCTAGTTACATCTACGCTTGCTGCCACTCACACTGGTCACCTCTTCCTTAGCACTTCGCACTACGCGAAAATTTCCTTAGATAGAGCCCTGTACTTCCTAATCAACAGATTGTATATAGAGAGTCTTTGGCTATTTCCTGAACGTCAGTGGAGTATCTTCTGTAGTGAATACCGTTGCAGTAGGATACAAAACAGGGCATTTTGTCCTTAATTTAGTATGTAACATACCATTGGAGATATAATAATGGTCATTAATTAATTCATAACTATAATTACTGAGTTCCTTTGAATAAACTGTGGAGTAGTAACCTTTACGATGGTTTAGTAGCAACGTAACATCTCTCCCCCCCTCTTTAGTGTTATAGGTTAAAGATGATTTCCATTATAGTAGCCAACTAAAAGAATGTGTAGAATGTGTAAGTAGTATTATATGTAATATATCTCGTCACAGAGATCTGTACTGCGGAGTTACGTGAAGAGGAACTCGCAAGGGTCGAATGATAGTCACCGAGTATTGCTTTACAAGACCATGCTCAAGACGGCAATCCGCGTTTTGCTCATTTTCGCCACCGCTCATATACCGAGAGTGAAAACCCTGTTTACCATGACTTTGACAGGAACATCCAGTCACTGTCAAAAGGCAAAACGAAGGTTTGCTGTGATGATTATTCCTTATCTATAATACACAATCGCAAAACGTTCCTACTGAAGAAAAATCGTAATAATCGCCAAATTTTAGTAAGTTAAAAGCAATCGGCAACTCACAAAAACTATTCGGAGTCTGATTTTATTTAAATTTTTGTGACTGTCTGTGAATAAATTACTGGGCTAACGTCAACCATGTGTAATCGCACTGTTAGGAAGAAACTTAAACACAAACGTTTTGCGTTAAAGTATTATCAATATTATTTATGGGCAATACATTCTCCTCCTGCAGGTAAGCATCGAATCTTATAGTTGGAAAAATTGATCGTGTACTGAACAATCAAACTGATGTTAACATCGCATCAACAACAGGGTCTACCAAAAAGCAATCATTGTCCTCAATAACAAACACAAATGTCTTGGGGTGTTACAAGCGGTACACGGGCTTCATTCAGCTATATATGGCGTAACATGTACGAGGGTTGGAATTTTAATAGTGGCAACTATTTCTTTACAGCTCGTACAAAATAGATACCTGTTTCAAAATTTTACTGACCTTCAAAGTAGTCACCAGCATTGTGTATAGCCCGTTGCCAGTGATGTGGAAGTCGAAGGGTACTCTTAGCAGTGCCAGTTGTGTTGACAGTTCGAGCGGCGCGATCTATTCCCCGACGAATTTGTAGCAGTTCTGAAGCAAATGGCGTTAAGTGTTTCCTTCAGTTTAGAAATCGAGTTGAACTCACGAGGGCTTAAGTCAGGGGAGGGCAGTAGGTGGTATAGCACTTAGCAAACCCATCAGTCAGACAAATCAGTAACATGTGATTCTTGAGTTTCTACCGGCGTATTTGATAATCAAAATATCCACGGGTGTGCTGCCGGTCTATAGTGTCCAACGGGCACAATATTTCGGCGATCAAACATGTCGCCATCATCAGGTGAACTGACGGACTGAGCTCCACAGGAGCACCGTATGTGCTTGAGCATTGTCCTGCAAAATGATGGTCAGATCCTACAGAAAGTGTCATCACTTCTGTCTCTAAGCTGGTCGTAGGTTGTGTTCCAAAAATGAACAGCATAGAGACAGAAGTGATGACCCTTTCTGCAGGACTTGAACATCATTTTGCAGGACAATGCTCAAGCACATACTGTGCAAGCTGTTACTGATTTGTTTGACTGATGGGGCTGCTAAGTGCTAAAAAAAAATTGCATGGCGCGAGATTCGAACCGACGACCTTCGAATTACGAACCCTAGCGCTTACCGCTGCGCCACGGCGATGTAGAAATTCATTAATCGTAGCGAGTATTTCACCGCAACGGTTTCTTTTAACTGTCGATTTTCTCGACAACGGCTGAGAAGTGCATCTTGGTGCTTTGCCACATTACACCTCTGGCCATGAGCTTTTATTATGCGCAGTATGAATCGAATCTGAATTTCACAATTGGCGGCCTCCCCTTGTAAGTGTTTTTCTGAACAAGTACTCTTATGAATAAATATACTTTTAGAACGGAATAATAATTAATTGGTAGAAAGAAGGAACGTGAAATCTGCAGTGGCTAGGAACAGACATTTCACACTTGGTGTGAGGTACTAAAAGCGCTTCAAAGGCCAATGCACCGAAGATAATTTAACAGCACTGAATCGAGCTGTGTGCGTAAAAAAAAAATCGTTGAAAATACTACACTCAATTCCAACGCTAACGCGAGGAGATGGTCCAGTAACGGTCAGGCGACGAGTGAGTGTGCCAGGAATCTAAAATCTGTCTTCACTAAAATGAAATTGGATAGAAGAATTACACGTACACACAACAAGAAAACGAGAACTCAAGTGCAGAAAACTATGTTTCAAAGACAATTTTGGTTTCCAACGCCAGAACAATACAAGCACACACTCATGAAAACCGAAATGTTATCATACAAAAATCCATGGTATACGGAGAATCATCTACAATATTATGATCGAAACACAGATTTAAATTTATTAATTACGTTGGTATTTCACAAAAGACGTGGCATGACATTTAAGATCAAAAGATCATGAAAACACATCTAACGAATTTCGCCGTTGAAGACACAAAAACTCAAATATACAATAACGACTACTGTTAGTGTACATAATCTAGTACCAAGTCACTAAAGAAGAAAAGTATTTATAATTTCAAAATTTTATTTAATTTGCTTCTTTTTAAGTGATTTGTTTGACATTATGTAAGTTTTAAAATGTTTGGTTAGTTCTAACAGCAAACAGTGACTTTAAGTAGCATTTATTCGTATTATTGTCGGTTTTGAGTGTCAAAATTCATCTTTAAATGGCGTACAGGTTTAATTATGCAACTGAATTCGGGAGTAGTCAGGACTGATTGTGGGATGCCAACTAACACTTCAGTGCACATTCAACCATTCCCAGGTACAAAAGGTGCTTCATACCTTTACTCATTGTTGAAATAGGAAAGTATTACAGAATATGTCTGATACAGATATATGCGTGTATTGCGTAATGCAAGTTTTCACAGAAGTGTAAGAGTTCACATGGTCTTCTGCTCAACATTATATCTCAAAGTTTTTTTTCAATGAGACGCATAAATAATATACAACCTGATGGGAGAAAAATCTGAGAAGCGTTAATAACTCTTTTTAAAAATTGTCTGCGGCTTGATGGAATTGTTATGCGGTGTCCCATGGTGTCAGTAAACACAATACAGCAAGAAAATGTCCGAAATTAACGTTCTCACCGTGTTCTGTGAGAAACGTACCTCTTTCCGTTTGTTGTGCAACGTAAGTAGAAATAGTACACATCTATTTACAGAATTTTAATAACTTCGTACTGTTAAACACGTAAATAAAACACGCTCTGTAATATTTTTTGTATTTCAACGACAGATTGTGAACATACACTGAAATATTTCTTTCCTTGAAACCACAACAAATAAAAGTGATTTAGGCAGGAATACACGCTGTCTAGTACGTTTTGTTTCAATTGTCTTATGCATTCCCTTCTAAATTAAGGTCGAAGAATGCATAAATATCGATTTCCTTATACATACATATATTTAAAAGCAAATTGTGTGGTTACCAAAGAAAATATTTCGTAGACAAGCTTCCAAGCGAGAAATATAATGGGCCTAAGTGGTTTCTGTAAACATTTGAATGCGTTTGGCGCCCAGCTAATGGGCGGTTATTATGATTTCGTTTTGTTTAACGCTACTTAATTTGGATTTTTACACGTCACGTAATAAATTAGCGTAAAAATCCGAAATTTGCCATAGCAAAATGATTTATGCGTTGGTGGATCTTTAAACGAAAAACATGTAAGTGTTCGATACATCATCATAATAAAATAAGGGAAATCAGAGGTCGCGCGGAAAGATGTAGGTGTTCGTTTCTTCCGCGCGCTGTTCGAGACTGGAGTAATAGAGAATTACTGTGAACGTGGTTCGATGAAACCTCTTCCAGACACTTAAGTGTGATTTACAGAGTAGCCATGTAGATGTAGAAGACTGTAACACCAACTTCGCGGTAATTGTTTCGCAATCGTCGTTGTTTATTACAAAGCCATGTGGGAAGACATGAGAACATTAAATGAGTTCGTTTCCAGTTACACGGCTTTGTTACGGACTGTGAACTGTTATATAGTGAAGCACTGGACCTACTGTATGTCACTGTGTCATGAAATAGTTTATAGATAAACGTGGAGTCAATACAGTGAAACGCTTAACTGAGCATGGGGATGGTCTGTAAGAAAATTATATATTAGATGTGAACTTTATACAGTTCTAAATCAGCATTCCAAAAAGACAGTTTTACTCCACTACGCTACCAGACTATGTTTCGAGAGTCCGTGTAAACCTTGATGTTCTGTTGATGATTACTTACAAGATACGAAAATATCTAATTTAAAAAAAAAACAGTTTACTGTCAGGCTGATTTGATAGGCAAGACCTAATGTCATCTCCCCATCAGATACGCTAAATGTATTATCTCATCATCACGACCGTAATTATTAACATATTTGTGACGCGAAGAGATTGTCAGCTGCAAGATCATGCACTGTCATACTCAAGATAAGACAGTCTGGTTTCTAAGGAATTACCTCCTCTCATAATTCGTTTCAAGAGCCATTGCCCCTCGAAAATTGACGCACGTCATGTCTGTATTAGCTCAGGAAGTCCCATCCGTATTCTTCGTCATATCTTGTGGAAAACCACTGCTTAGAAGTGTTGGCTGCGGCCTACCAAAGTTAGCAGTACGGGACATTACACAAAGAAACGATGGTCAGATATTTGACAGGTTATAACATAAATATCAACCAAAGTAAAACGGAGGTAATGGAATGTTGTCGAATTAAATTAGTCGACACTCAGGGAATTAGATTAATAAATGAGACGCTGAACGCAGTGGATGAGTTTAGTTATCTGCGCAGCAAAAAATTTGACGGTGGCCGAAGTAGAGAGGTATCAAATGCAGATTGGCAATAGCAAAAAAATCGTTTCTGAAAAAGAAAATATATTAAATCGAATAACAATATAAGTCTTAGGAACTCTTTTCTGAAGGTTCTTGTTTTGTGTGTAGCCTTATACGGAAACGAAGTGCGGGCGACAAACAACAATGGCAAGAAGAGAATAGAAGCCACTGAAATGTTGAAGATCAGATAGGTAGATCGGATTAGCAATGACGAAGCACTAAAGGAAACCGAAGAGAAAAGAAATTTATAGCAAAACATAAATAAAAGAAGGAATCGATTGATACAGAACATATGTACAAGCATTAAGGAATAGTCACTTTGGCCTTAGTGGGAACTGTGGGAAGGGAGGTTGGGGGGGGGGGGAGTCGGGGGAGGGAAATTGTACATGACTGAATAGAGTAAATAGGTAGAAATGGATGTCGATCGCAGTAGATTTGCAGAGATGAAGAGGCTTTTACAGTATAGACTAGACTGAAGAGCTGCATAAGAAAAGACTTTGATTTGACGAGCACAACACTAACAGAAATAAGAGTGTTTATAAATCATAGCTTGTGGCGGAGTTGGATTGCGTAAGCTTTGTATGGCTCTCTTAATACCCTAGTAAATAATGAATGAAAAATTTGTTGAAACAGTGTAGCGGCCAAACGATTTCCTGATGTGCCGAACTAGGAACTCAATAAGAGTTTCAAATCTGTCGCCTGTTTACCATTGTCAGATGTTACCTTCGGAAGTGGTCATGTACACAAGATACCTAAAAGTAGTGTTCTGTTTTGTTTCCGGCGAGTCTATGGGTCGTTTATTATCGTGATGACAAGGGACTAGTCATTTCATATGCTACTTAATAAATTTGATATTTAGTCATGGCTGTATGCTGCCCAATGAAATACGTGTTTATAAGTGAATGGTTCAAACGGCTCTGAGCACTATGGAACTTAACTTCTGAGGTCATCAATCCCCTAGAGCTTAGAACTACTTAAACCTAACTAACCTACGGACATTACAAACATCCATACCCGAGGCAGGATTCGAACCTGTGACCGTAGCGGTCGCGCGGTTCCAGAATGTAGCGCCTAGAACCGCTCGGCTGGCTTTTCCAGCTAGCTGTTTGGCGATATGCGGTCTGATAGTAGTAATACTACTGTATTTAATAAATAAGCAATTAATAACTATTTTTCCGACATAAGTCACGGGTTTTTAATTAAAGTTCGTCTGTGGAATAAGGAACGTGTGAGATATAACGAAGAATCTTAAAAGAATCTACTGAAGGAATTAGCGCTTGCAAACATACTAGTCAGCAATCAAGAAGCACAGTTTACCTGAATTTCCACTCAGACGATAGTTCTGGCATGCAGAAGAAGGCAAGTTGAGCAGTCGAATGAATTGCACTTAAATCTGTAGGTCCCTACATAACTGAGTGGCTGAGACAGTTAACAGGACGAAGGAAGGCAAGGACTTTGTATCTGAAAAAAGATCATATCTAGTAATTCACTCTGACGAACAAACTAACACTTGGATAACAATCGTCTTACTTAGATGAGAAGCAAACAGCTTTAATCAAGTGCAAGGAACACATTAGACGGTAAAATGCCCAGCATTTCCATGACGCTACATTTGTTATCTGGAAAGGCTCAGAAATTTGTAGATAAACATATCGGCCTGATATTTAAATGTCATTGTGAGGGAGATTTACATCTAAATATATGTTTTAAGATACAAAATTAGTAAAAGTAAGTAACATAACAAGCATTTCTACAAACGCTGTCCAAAATTGATGAAATGATGAATGAAGAACGATGATTCGTAAGCAGTGTTCCTGAATCGAAGCAATATATGAAGACTCGACATCAGTCATCGAGTGTAACTATTAATTCGGCCTGAACCTAGTTCTCCACTTTTTTTCCTCGGATATCCGATTGTATTCATACTTTATTCTGTAAGTGCCCACTATTCATTGCAAACAAATATATACAACGTAATTTGCGTTTCGCTAATATTTAGACATTTGTTAACAAATTATAGCACCATATAGAATAACACAATGGAACTGGTCTCTCAGGATGGCACGGTATAAGATAATTATTACGTAGGCATTCCAACACGTTGTCGGAAGAAATAACATGTTCCGGGTTTACTGTACATACAGGTCTGCAGCTGCACCGATGAAGGGTTCATCAAAGTGTGCGAGTGAAACTGGCTGGAAACTGGAAACTGGAAACGTACTCCAAACTAAATGCAATGTCGCATCCACCCATAGTGAAACGATGGCAGCGGTTTGACAAAGGGCGCGCAGATGTGGGGGATGCTGACCGGGAAGGAAGATATCGACTACAAGACCAGGCAATCGAAGAAGAACATCTGGGGAAAGAGATTGTCCAAAAGTGAGGACATTCACACGGTGGTTCTCGAATGGCTCTGTGACCAAGGATTTCTATCGTCGACGAACTGAACAAGTGGCAGAACGTTCCGACTGTTGTTTACAGAGACTTGGTGGCTATGTAGGAAAACGGTGGCATCTATTTGTGTAACTGTGAAGTGTAGTGCAGCCTTCAATAAAAGTTAATTGGCTCGCCGTAGTAATGTGTAACTTGCTTTTTGAAGTCTCCACATACATTGCACTTCAGAATTCGAGGGTTGGAAAAGGAAGAACTCCACAGGATCTAGGCATAAATGTGAACACATACAAGCTATAGAATAATGTACGCTGAGGAGCTAACGACCAAATGAATTTCAGTGTTGAACTTTGTGTGCGCGCGTTCGCTCGCTCGTGTGTGTGTGTGTGTGTGTGTGTGTGTGTGTGTGTGTGTGAGAGAGAGAGAGAGAGAGAGAGAGAGAGAGAGAGAGAGAGAGAGAAGAGAAGAGAAGAGAAGAGAGGAGAGAGTTTTTGTGGCCCAGGCGAATCGGATACTTGATTTGGTAGGTGATGATGTTGTCTTTCGAACTGTCGACAGGATATGACATAACTGCTAATCTTATCTCGGCAAGACCATCGAGTGCAGATGCTTGCAATGCTGTGCAGTTGTGACGTTTTCCGGTCACATTACTCGTTTCCTTCATATCTTAGTTTTCATATTTGATCTATCGTACAACTGATGTGAAGGTATCGCGTGTATCTTACTGTACTCCGTAGCGTTGGCGACCTGTCACAAGGTCGGGAGGTGGTAGGTCTGCCTTCTGGTACATTCACACGAAGATAAGATGTGAAAGTAACCTCTGCTATGTGAACAGCTAAACGGGTATAATTCACAGATCTCGATGTACAACTATTTATGAAGGAAATCCATATACTAACCATATTACTCGTTATGGTAACTGGGGACGATCTCCTGCAAGTACGTTTGGGAAAACACCTCATCACGTTAATTTTCTTTGGTGTATTTTATCAATGATCACAGACTAAGTTTCTGTGATAAGCATCTGTGTGATTTGGAACTGTCTTCATTAAGCACGGTCTTAGAAGGATAGTCGTTAAGGCTATAGGAAATCGCACAGGTGTTGGGAATTCACGGATTACTCTGTCAATAGTCTACTGAGCATCCCGAATTAAATGAAGGATAATTCCAAGATGCATGGCAAAATTAGTCATTTTTTAAATCTGTTTTCCACAGTGGGTTCACGGTAAAAAGTGCAACAAATCACCCACCATTTCAACAATGACAACCAGATTCTCAATCTGATTAACATATGTCAGGCACAGATCTCCTATGAAATTTTGTGGTAACAACAGGTCCTGTACGCAGAGTCTAGCATCCATTCTTGAAACCGTTATTGTTCGCTCAAAGTTAGAAGACAAATCGTCTGAACCAATTAGTCTCTTACTGATCTGTCCGTTCGAAATGAGTTGGCAGTTAGCTCAAGGATGTGAAAGCGATTGTCTATTCCCAGATGTCATCTGTCTTCAGTCCTGTATAACTCACCAGGGATAATATACAAAAAGATTTTCGAACACTGGACTTGGTATGATCAATTTTCGTGAGATGTAGGAGTCTATTGAGTAACCACGAATCAGCGTGGATCCTCAAGGCTCCTGAAATATTGTGGAGTCAATGCCATGCCATTCGTTGCTGTCATATTTTGAAATGAAATGCTACAAGCAACTAAGCAGACGTCTCTGTTTCGTTTCTTCATGAGCGTAAAATAATGAATATCGAATGTGTTCTGCATGCATTTTGTGTAGCACTTGTCTGTTCTTTGCCAGTGAACATAGTAGAACATTAAGCATTACAAGACCTCCACTCGAAGTTACTGTACTCCAGGGACTGCCTTAGGGAGAAATACGCTGCAACAGGCCACCTATGCATAAATCTATCCTCGCCGAATTGTGTCTATAAATACTGTTCACAGATACTTTCATGAACATGTTTCCTGTGCTTGGAAACCAGTAGTATCTCAGTCAGTAAGTAGTATGACAGAGGGAAGTGTTTACAATGAGCTTCAGTATTCATAAACTGGACCAACGAGCAGCGGCAAAGAGCCCTCTTCATAGAGATGTAGTGCGTATTCTCAGACGTCTACACAGACGTTACTATCTTGAAAATGCCCCGGATGCAGATGGAAGTGATCTTAGTGGGGGTTGCGCCGCAGTCCGGAGGACGTACAGAACTTGGGATCAGCGCTTATATGGATAACATCTTGGATTTTCGTGCTAAGGAAAGAAAGGGAAATGAGGAACACAAGCTTTGATAAGACAAAAGATGATACGAAATCGCCTATGTATTAAAAAAAAGTTGGAACGCACCTTAATCAATTTCGGGAAACTACGGAAAGCCTAGCGTTTACCTACCAGACGAGATGAATACCAGTCCGTTGGGTAAAACTGTGACCACTGGATATCTATCGATGGAACGTTATCTTAGGACATTCGCGAAAGGGTTACGAGGAGACATCATTCTCCATGACCGTAATGACCACACACTTAATGGGCATAATATGTGAATGTTGAAGTGGTGACTAAGGTCCCAGATCTTAGTTCCACCGATCTGTTGTGATATGTCTGACGCCCACCGCTGGTTAGCCTTCATATATTTTGCAAGAACTGCCAAGTGCCCAACTGAAATGTAGTAGGCAAATACCAATAAAGGTGATTGCACACTTATTAACGACATTATCGTTATTTGTAGCTAGTATTAGTGTTTGGGATGGTTCCGTTCCCTACTAAAATGAGATTTCTTTTGTATATGTTTAATGGTTTTAGCCATAAGAATTTTTTCTCTCTGAATTACTTTGATGTTGTTTCCGTATTAACGTTGATTCAGTTTAGTAGCAAATCATGTCCATCCGAATCACATATTTTTAAATAATTTTATTGTATAATCTTTACTAGGTGGTTTATGGTGCATATAGTAAACATCATTCCTCAAGCTCTGGCTCTGTGCTATTGTAATATGAGTCCTTTGTGACGTGTAGCTGTTTCAGTCATCATGTGTTAATTTTTATTTAGGTTTGGTCCATTAGCGGGTGGTTGGTGGATTTGGGGGAGGGGACCAAGCAGCGAGATCATCGGTCTCATCAGATTAGGGAAGAATGGGAAGGAAGTCGGCGGTGCCCTTTCAAAGGAACCACCCCGGCATTTGCCAGAGGAAATTTAGCTAAAACACGGAAAACCTAAATCAGGATGCCATGACGCGGGTTTGAACCGTCGTCTTCCCAAATGCGAGTCCACTGTGCTAATCACTGCTCCACCTTGTTCGGTTTAGCGGTTGGTACTTTTCCAGGTAAAACAAAGTGATTCTAATGCAAAGGTTATGCAAATACGAAATAAAAAATACATTATTCTAATAAATGTTCAGAACACTAAAAAATTAAAGGAAATTCGAGGGTTTTTTGTTAGCTTTTAGGGCCCCGTATTAAAAAATTAATATCAAGAAGACTTCGCTGCCTGTGGCTCAACATTCAGACAGTAATTTTCTTAGTCGACAGAACAGGAATCCTGACGCAGTAGTGCAAACTCCTTAGCTGCGCGGAGACGTAGGCCAAAAAATTACCTCCGCGTGCATAAGCTCTTGGCAGTCATACTTTTTTCGCGTTAATGGAGACTGAAAATGAAAATTCGTCCTACATTCATTTCAGTTCTTCACACTTCTAATTAAACTAGGAAAAAGCAATTAACATGAAAGATGAATTTTTATAATGTTTCAATCAGTATGTGGCAGACAACGGCAAGTTTGAGTGCCGGATTGGCAGTTTGTGAGTTTGTGCCGTGATAGAGAGAGAGAGAGAGAGAGAGAGTGAGAGAGAGAGAAGGTTGGAGCAGACTGTTTGGTTGAATGAGGCCGATGCATCATTTACCGGACGAACAGGTTTAGCATTTAAGAAATTCAGAAAAGAACGGCCAAGTGATATGAGGTGCACCAATGGCGGATATTTTCTCTTGAGCACGTGTAGGGACAGAACTGCAACCTTCTCCTGGCTAGGGTCTCAGCCTACTGCTGACACCGGAAGAGTTATATCATCAATTACTGGGTGCAGAAGGCGTCACGAACATGGTGTGGATGCAAGATTTCCAGTCGCGTGTGTACCGCTCTGAAGGAGCGTTTGCAATAACCAAGCCAACGTGTACGCAAGACTGAGAACCAATGGAATACTATTCTGTTGCTTTTTAAGTCATGCTCTGGTTTACGAGGTAATAACAGTCGTTTCTACATTGCAGAGAAGCTGGAGAAAGTTATTGCCAGTCATATATATTTGAATACAGTTCCTTGTCATTTCAGGTGGAAACGTGAGTGCTCATGTCTGTAGGGACGGAACCTTAATAATTATGTTCTCCCTTATTGATGGAATATGTACCAAATGCGTTATATAAGATAATAATGGTCGACAGCACAGAGCATGTCTTGTGGACGAATATCTTGAAAAATAAACAGTGTATTTCCTTGAGTGGGCAGTTGGCTCTTCCAACCTGAACACTACAGCGCATGCGCTCTAGGAAGGCGTTCTTTCAGTCGTCCTGCCCAGAACCTCTTTATTTTGGTAGAAGGATGTCATTCACTTCCTACGGAGTTTATAGGCAATGTCGTCCATACTTGTTGTGTTCTCTATTGCTGTTCGGGTCAGTGCTCTCGAAATGAATGTGTTTGTACTACACAAGAATGCCACCCATTTTGTTGATTGCAAACCGACTGTAAGCTCAAACGCAGTTTTTTTTCTTTTAGGTAAAAAATGAAACATGCTAACCAGGTAGAAAGTGGCGAGAGCAACAGAATACTACGTGTTAGTAGATAGTGCAGTGCATTAAAAAAGGAAACATCGGATTTTATAAGGCTATATCTTCCACATAAATGAAGATAGAAACTTGAGTAAGTTACAGCTTACGCATCGAAACTAAAAGTTCAGCTCCGATAGCCTAGTGCGCTGAGCACACCTCTTCTAGGATTCTGGAAGGCGAGCCTGATCTGGGTAGAATCGACGGCTGGTGAGCCGCCCAGTCTGCAGGTGGTTTTTAGACGTTTTTCACATCTCAGTGGGTAAATGCCGGGCTGATACCGATGTCCCGTCTCACATACACGGTACACAAACATTTACAAAACGGTCTCACACTTGCACATAGGATGAACTTTAGACGCAGACAGATTGGGTACACGGGTTCTGTCTTGAGGGGTGAATAAGAAAGTGATGACTGTAAATCTTTAGTCTCTTCAAACCCTGTATTAGCAACAGCAGCAGTTACCAGTAAAGGTCTCCCTGGTGCAATTAACGCATCTGCATTAACTTTCATTACCCACCGGGTTATCCTGGTGCTGTTTGCCAAGATGCACTGATGATATGTTGACGATTTTATACATGTTTCTCATAATTTCCAATTATGGTTGTTTGGAAATGTACTTGTTGTATTATGGTTCAATACTTACGATGAAGGCGATGGTTTGATTGTGGATTTCGTGTCCGATACTAGTCACCGCAAACAATGGGTATTTCTCACTTCTGCAAATTTAAATTTACATTTCTTCTACGAATTCCTCTGCAAATACACCTTCAGTTTATATCAGTATCCAGAGATGAGATGATACTTCATTTTATTTTTCAAGACTTCCTTAAGTTATATGTCAGCTAAATTTCAAATTATTAGTTCCATAACTGCTTGAGATGTCTTTTTTCTCTTGATACATTATATCAGTTGCTATGCAGAGATCTAGAAGTTCATCTGGAGGTTGTTAGTTACTCAGACATGGGATTGCTGTGTAGACCAATTGATAATTGCCACCTGTTAATAGTTTAATTTTATTTTTCTAGCGAAGCGGTGCTGAAGAACTATCTTACTTTCCGCGCCGAAAACCGTATCCATGGATACTCGAGTGCATTTTCGCGTGATATTAGACATCTTCCGTACAGCATCTGTGACGCCAGGTTTCGAATTTTTCTGACACTCCTAAGAATTGCTCTTCTTTGTAGGTATGTCCTCAGTAAATCCAATCTTATATGCATCCTAGATATGTAAATATTATTTAGCACACGTTGTAAACCTGTTTTACAAGCACTCTCTTTCATAGAAAGGTACTGTTTCCTCTCTTAACTATCAACGAATCGATGCTTGCTATTTAATTTACTTGCAGTAGACTCGTATTTGAGGCGAGATCATGTTCTCTTGACAGCTGATAAGATATTACTGCAAATTTTAGGCGATAAAAAGTTCTTATAGATAACCTCTTTATTTGCGAAAAGTATGAAAATGCATCGAAGCTATCGGCTAACTTAATGATATAGTGGGTAGAGGAAAATGACCAACTGTGAGGAAGAATTCTTTCCATCAAAAACCAGGAATAAAATTTCAAGTAATTTAATTTCTGGATATATTTCACTTTTAAATAATTATTAATTTCATTTTCATTTTATTCGTTTTATTTTTTTTATTTTGACAGAGTATTAAGCAGTGACATATTCTCTATTAGGAATTTGTAGGTTGCAGGAATTGTTCATAATGTTATGTAAAATGTTCAAAATATTCTCCGTTTTACACGAGAAACTTTCTGATCAAAATCGATTACTCGAAATGAGTGCGTCTTTCGTGCCTGCGTGTAAATCAGGAGCAACCCACGTCACGAGTGTATCTATGGCGTCAATAATCTATAGATGGCGTCGAGTGTGGAGTTCTAAATATCTGAGTATGCTTCGCACTGCGCATGTTCAGAAACAGGGGACATCTGCTAATATCGGAAGTTAACCTATTTTCACCGAGATCACTCCTATTATAGAATATTTATTGTGTTGTTTGCTTTGTTTTCGTGACACATTGATAAGTTTTCACGAGGTCCTAGTATTTTTCCCACTAGAGTAATAATATTTTACACAGAAGTCTACATTTAAACTATGCACAAATAAAAACGTAAATGGATAAACGTGTTTAATGAAAATTAGTGCAATAGCGATGAGGTCAGAACTCTTTCACGAAAAATAATTTTCATTGGCATCTCCTACTTAGCAAGCAAACTAGATACAGAGGATGAAGTAAAAATGGGCTATTCACTGCGCTCTAAATATTGTTTGACGTGTTTGCACTTATATATTTTCTCGAACAAATAAATATCTATGTTTTGGAATGTTTGGACGACACTTCCCTATTATTTCAGTTCTCAGGAGTGTAGAGAATTTAAAATGCGTCATCTGACAAAAACATTCACTATGAATTTTACTTTGGACATTAATAAACTCTGTTATCCCTGCTTCTTCCTACACTGTGTCACTATATTTCGATTTCTAAGTAAAACGATAGTCCCTCATAACCTCACTTCCGCCGCTGTGCTGCCAATCCGCACGGCAGGCATCTCTCACAACACACTCAACTTAGGCGCTGACTTGTAATCGTAAATTACCGCTCGAGACAGACGCGACTCTGTACAGGAATGAAACGCCGGGGGTGCTGCAGTAGACTCACTTGTCTCGAATCGTCAACTGAGACAAAAAATCGATTGTGTAAAACTAGTTTAATGGGAATGTGTTGATCACTGTATCACCGGTTGAAGCGAACCTCTTCCGAAAAATTTCCTTTTGACATTCGCCGCCTACAGTGTGAAAGCAAGGAGCTTCACACGCCTATTACAGCTTGTTTCGTCTGTGGTTTCTGGAACATATAAGGTGATATAACGGCACGAAAGCCAGCATTCGAGACTGCAACAGACGATGTCGATCATCAACACATACATGATCATTTCAGTGACCTAGCGCTCTACCACAATAGTTGATGATGTGTGATCTGCTACGATCATGAGGACAGAAAAGTGAACATTTATTGCTATGGTCTTATGACATGGTACGTTAGTAGCTTGCTGTTGCTTTCAATTCTCTTCCATCCACTAATTCCACAAACGCTTCACAGCTGCTGCAGCACGCCTCAACCCATGTTTTGGGTAAAGATTATTTTACCCCGTTCGAATTGATCTTTATGCGAGTACACATGCTAATATTGCGCCCTTTGACTTCGACAAGGCATAATGTTAGTTGCTAAAATTTCCTATCAGACACGTTTCTGGCCTCTGTACATGCCATGTCTCTGTAATCTTAATCATTCATTGCGGGTAGATTGTTCTGCATGTTCACAGACTTTCGATTCGCTCTGGCTGTTCTTTCGGGGTGTTAGAGTAACTGAGACACGGATCATTTTGCAACATACCGGTATGTTACCTGAGACCTTTCCTTGCTTTGGCGTGATGAAAAACCCCGGACGTTTGTTCAGGTATAGGGACGGAAATGGACCGATGAGCGATCCCTCCCGATTTATACTCCAGTATTTCTATTCTAGTGAGATCATTTGGTTCAGTTTCATCCTTATGTATGCTTATTTTCATTAAAGGAAAAAGCTACTCCTGCAGTTAAACAATAATGTGAGTACATGGCGGCTATAGGATGCGCCTAACGTTAATGGAGCACAAGGAGATCACAATATAGCATACCCAGAAGATGTTAAAAAATGGTTCAAATGGCTCTAAGCACTATGGGACTTAACAGTTGAGTTCATCAGTCCCCTAGACTTAGAACTACCTAAACCTAACTAACCTAAGGACATCACACACATCCATCCCCGAGGCAGGATTCGAACCTGCGACCGTAGCAGCAGCGCGGTTCCGTTCAGACTTGGAGAAAGTTCGGTTCATTGCCAGGAGGCACATGGGAGCATCATACCGATATATATATATATATATATATATATATATATATATATATATATATATATCTACTCACGAAATAAGCGTCAAACGAAAAAACTACAAAGAACGAAACTTGTCAAGCTTGAAGGGGGAAACCAGAGGGCTCTATGGTTGGCCCGCTAGATGGCGCTGCCATAGGTCAAACGGATATCAACTGCGTTTTTTTTTTTAAATAGGAACCCCCATTTTTATTACATATTCGTGTAGTACTTAAAGAAATATGAAGTTTTAGTTGGACCACTTTTTTTCACTTTGTGATGGATTGCGCTGTAATAGTCATAAACATATGGCTCACAATTTTAGACGAACAGTTGGTAACAGGTAGGTTTTTTAAATTAAAATACAGAACGTAGGTACGTTCGAACATTTTATTTCGGTTCTTCCAATGTGATACATGTACTTTTGTGAACTTATCATTTCTGACAACGCATGCTTTTACAGTGTGATTACCTGTAAATACCACATTAATGCAATGAATGCTCAAAATGATGTCCGTCAACCTCAATGCATTTGGCAATACGTGTAACGACACTCCTCTCTACAGCGAGTAGTTCGCATTCCGTACTGTTCCACATGCATTAACAATGCGCTGAAGCATGTTGTCGGTGGATCACGATATCAAATATCCTTCAACTTTCACCACAGAAAGAAATCCGGGGACATCAGATCCGGTGAACGTGCGAGCCATGGTATGGTGCTTCGACGACCAATCCACCTGTCATGACATATGCTATTCAATACCGCTTCAACCGCACGCGAGCTACGTGCCGGACATCCATCATGTTGGAAGTACTTCACCATTCTGTCATGCAGTGAAACATCTTGTAGTAACATCGGTAGAACATTACGTAGGAAATCAGCATACATTGCACCATTTAGATTGCCATCGATAAAATGGGGGCCAATTATTCTTCCTCCCATAATGCCGCACCATACATTAACCCGCCAAGGTCGCTGATGTTCCACTTGTCGCAGCCATCGTGGATTTTACGTTGCTGAATAGTGCATATTATACCGGTTTACGTTACCTTTGTTGGTAAATGACGCTTCGTCACTAAATAGAACGCATGCAAAAAATCTGTCATCGTCCCGTAATTTCTCTTGTGCCCAGTAGCAGAACTGTACACGACGTTCAAAGTCGTCGCCATGCATAGAAATATGGTACGGGTGCAATCTATGTTGATGTAGCATTCTCAACACCGAATTTTTTGAGATTCCCGATTCTAGCGCAATTTGTCTGCTGCTGATGTGCGGATTAGCCGCGACAGCAACTAAAACACCTACTTGGGCATCATCATTTGTTGCAGGTCGTGGTTGACGTTTCACATGTGGCTTAACACTTCCTGTTTCCTTAAATGGTTCAAATGGCTCTGAGCACTATGGGACTTAACTTCTCAGGTCATCAGTCCCCTAGAACTTAGAACTACTTAAACCTAACTAACCTAAGGACATCACACACATCCATGCCCGAGGCAGGATTCGAACCTGCGACCGTAGCGGTCGCGTGGTTCCAGACTGTAGCGCCTAGAACCGCTCGGCCACTCTGGCCGGCTGTCGTCCAGGATACCGAGCAGCATACACAGCACACCCCCGTTGGGCATTTTGATCACAATAGCCATACATCAACACGATATCGACCTTTACCGCAATTGCTAAACTGTCCATTTTAACACGGGTAATGTATCACGAAGCAAATACCGTCCGCACTGGCGGAATGTTACGTGATACCACGTACTTATACGTTTGTGGCTATTACAGCGTCATCTATCACAAAGCGAAAAAAGTGGTCCAACTAAAACATTCATATTTCTTTACGTACTACGCGAATATGTAATAAAAATGGGGGTTCCTCTTTGAAAAAACGCAGTTGATATCCGTTTGACGTATGGCAGCGCCATCTAGCAGGCCAACTATAGCGCCATCTGGTTTCCCCCTTCAAGCTAGACGAGTTTCGTTCTTTGTAGTTTTTTCGTTTGATGCTTATTTCGTGAGATATTTGGCCCGGTCACTATCAATGGACCACCCTGTATATATGAGGACGCTGCTTTGGCTGAGCTGTCATTTGTACTCAGGTGATTTAGACTATGTGAAAAAGTTTCCGATGTGATTGTGGCCGCACGACGGGGATTAACAGACTTTGAACACGGAATGGTTGTCCATTTAGGAAATCGTTAGGGAATTCAATATTCCAAGATTCACAGTGCAAAAAATGTACCGACATTACCAAATTTCAGGCATTACCTCTCAGCATGGACAACGCACTGGGTGACGGCCTTCACTTAACGACCAAGAGCAGCGGCGTTTGGGTAGAGTTGTCAATGCTAAAAGACAAGCAACGTAGCGTAAAATAACAGCAGAAGTCAATATGGTACGTACGACGTACGTATCCGTTAGGACAGTGCGGCAAAATTTGGCGTTAACGGGCTATGGCAGTAAACGACCGACGCTATTGCCTTTGCCAACAGCACGACGTCTTCTGCAGCACCTCTCCTGTGACCGTGACCATATCGGTTGGACCCTAGACGACTGGGAAATCGTGACCAGATCAGATGAGTCCCGATTTTAGTCGCTAAAAGCTGATGGTAGGGTTCGAGTGCAGTGCAGACCACACGAAGTCATGGACCCAAGTTGTTAACAAAGCCGTGTGCAAGCTGGTGGTGGCTCCATAATGGTATGGGCTGTGTTTACATGGAATGGATTGGGTCGTCTGATCCAACTGATTCCATCATTGACTGGAAATGGTTATGTTCGGCTACTTGGAGATGATTTGCAGCCATTCATGGACTTCATGTTCCAAAACAAGGATGGAATTTTAATGTATGGCAATGCGCCATGTTACCGGGCCACAATTGTTCGCGATCAGTTGGAAGACCATTCTGTACAATTCGAGCAAATGATTTGGCCACCCATCGAACATTTATGGGACATAATTGAGAGGTAATTTCATGCACAAAATCTTGCACTGGCAACACTTGCAGAATCATGGCCGGCTGTAGAGGCAGAATAGCTCAGTATTCCTGCACGGCACTTCCAACTCTGGTTGAGCCCATGCCAAGTCGAGCTGCTGCACTAATGGGAAAAAGAGGTCCGACACGGTATTAGGAGGTATCCCATGATCTTTGCTACTTTAGTGTATATGTCTGGCGTATAAGTGCAGATATTCTTATTAGTGAGTAAGGACAGTGTACTGAACAACATTTCATCAGTATTTACATCACTGTCAGAGTAATAATTATAGCTGTTGGGAGTAGTATGCTTTTAGACTGGTTAGTACCTCCAGATACATGTGCCAAGAACAAGCCAGTAAAGCTTATTTTCCTCTGGGCAGCAGGTCGGGCGTTGAAGTATGGACGCAAAACGGTAGGTCTATAGTGACAGCAAAGTAGTAAGTTCCTATCGGACCAAATTGCTGATGTAATCGGTTCCTAGGCTTAAACACTACTTACTCTAACTTAAACTAACTTACGCTAAGGACAACGCCCACACTCATGCCCGAGGGACTCGAACCTTCAACGGGGGGAGTCGCGCGAACCGTGGCAAGGCCACCAAGACCGCGTGGCTATCCCTGCGGCTACTGACAGGTGTAGTCCGCTTAATGGGGCACGATACTGCCGTACCGAAAAAATTAGATTATAAATTATGTGACGCCTCTGTGGGAAGGCTGTTAGATACAGAGAAAAAACAACTAACACACTGAAGTGGGTACATATTAAGGTACCAATGCTTACAATATCTGCACTTATCACATAGTTAAAGAAAAAGAAAGAAACCATACGAATCAGTATAGGTCAGATAATGAGGTAAGATATAAACTATACACATTACAGTCAAACAGCACGCTGAAGATATCAGCCACTGGAGGTCTTATTCAGAGACATTGTGGATGTCTTTAATTGCAGCTCCATTGAAAAATTACACAATTGCGTGCAGCTCAACTGGGACATAGACCTGCGTTCTGTGGTGTCCACTGATGAGTCTCACTTCTGTTTGCGGCGGTCAGATAGACGCAATCGTGTCCTTAGCCGACGTTGAGAAAGGCAATAGGAAACAGTGATTCTCGAGACTCATACCTCTTCAACGCCTGGAATCATGATGTGGGGAGCTCCTGGATGAGCCAACAGGACTAATTTAGTAATTGCTGAATTGAGGTTGATTGGTCGCCAGTAAGTGGCAATGACGATAAATCCTGTTCTCATACCCTTCATGACCAGGGTACCAAATGACATAGTTCAACAGGATAATGCGAGACTGTACATTGCCTTAAGGAAAGCACGGATCCTTTACTGGCCTACCCAGCCCCTTGATCTGTCACTTGTAGAGTATTTCCGAGATCCGATAAGCAGATGTATACACTACTGGCCATTAAAATTGCTACACCACGAAGATTACGTGCTACAGACGCGAAATTTAACCGACACGAAGAAGATGCTGTGATATGCAAATGATTAGCCTTTCAGAGCATTCACACAAGGTTGGCGCCGGTGGCGACACCTACAACGTGCTGACATGAGGAAAGTTTCCAACCGATTTCTCATACACAAACAGCAGTTGACCGGCGTTACCTGGTGAAACGTTGTTGTAATGCCTCGTGTAAGGAGGAGAAATGCGTACCATCACCTTTCCGACTTTGATAATGGTCGGATTGTAGCCTATGGCGATTGCGGTTTATCGTATCGCGACATTGTTGCTCGCGTTGCTCGAGATCCAATGACTGTTAGCAGAATATGGAACCGGTGGGTTCAAGAGGGTAATACGGAACGCCGTGCTGGATCCCAACGGCCTCGTATCACTAGCAGTGGACATGACAGACATCTTATCCTCATGGCTGTAACGGATTGTGCAGCCACGTCTCGATCCCTGATTCAACAGATGGGGACTTTGCAAGACAACAACCATCTGCACGAACAGTTCGACGACGTTTGCAGCAGCATGGACTGTCAGCTCGGAGAACATGGCTGCGACTACCCTTGACGCTGCATCACAGACAGGAGCGCCTGCGATGGTGTACTCAACGACGAACCTGGGGGCACGAATGGCGAAACGTCCATCCGTGTTAGGCGACATCGTGGTGAACGCACATTGGAAGCGTGTATTCGTCATCGCCATACTGGCTTATCACCCGGCGTGATGGTATGGGGTGCCATTGGTTACACGTCTCGGTTACCTCTTGTTCGCTTTGGCGGCACTTTGAACAGTGGACGTTACATTTCAGATGTGTTACGGCCCGTGGCTCTACCCTTCATTCGATCCCTGCGAAACCCTACATTTCAGCAAGATAATGCACGACCGCATGTTGCAGGTCCTGTACGAACCTTTCTGGATACAGAAAATGTTCGACTGCTGCCCTGACCAGCTCATTTTCCAGATCTCTCACTAATTGAAAACGTCTGGTCAATGGTGGCCGAGCAACTGGCTCGTCACAATACGACAGTCACTACTCTTGATGAACTGTGGTATCGTGTTGAAGCTGCATGGGCAGCTGTACCTGTACACGCCATCCAAGCTCTGTTTGACTCAATGCCCGGGCGTATCAAGGCCGTTATTACGGCCAGAGATAGTTGTTCTGGATACTGATTTCTCAGAAGCTATGCACCAAAATTGCGTGAAAATGTAATCACATGTCAGTTCTAGTATAATATATTGGTCCAATGAATACCCGTTTATCATCTACATTTTTTGTTGGTGTAGCAATTTTAATGGCCAGTAGTGTACTTTGATACCTGTTTCCAGCAAGCAATCTTCATGAACTGACTCAGCACGAGATTCAGTCATGGCCGAATATTTGTGAAGATGATATTCGGTGTGTCTGCTTTCACGTCAACAAATTCAAGAGTTGTATTGGTGTCCATAGGATTTACCCTAACACAGACTTTATTGGTCGACATAAGTTACGAATGGAATGAAAGTTTAATCATTTAATATCCGTGACGTGATGGACGTCTCCGCAGTGGTTGACAATTATCAGATTGGTGCTTCACGTGTAACATTTCCCATTTCCGCCAATATATTTGTGATATACTCGTACTCGGAATAACATGATCGGTAATGGACTTCACACACTTACTGAGTACGCGCGGAATCAGTGCAAGCTGCTGCAATGTTTTGTATATCAGAGCCCTTCAGACTGTCAGCACGATCCGCAGCTGCTGCGGCTGTGGGCTGCGCTGTGCTGGCGCGGCGTGACGGTGGCGTCGAGAGCGTATATAAGCTGCGATCCGCCGGCGCCCGCCACTATCGGTCCGCAACCGCAACATGGACAAAGCGCAGCTGGCTCTTCTTATCCTCGCGCTCGTCGCAGTAGCCGGGTGAGTTCTCCGTACAGTCTCTGCAACCCACTACTCTTCTCCGATCCCTTTCCTTTCCACTTGCCGTTACCTCAACCATCGCACAACGATGGACCTACGCAGGCAAAGCATCTCGTCACAGATTTTCTGACAGTTCGCAGTGCCCACGTTTGAGACTGTCAAATCTCTGTCTGACTTTAACTTTACACTCCCCATACGTAGAAACTATTATATAAAAGAGAGTAGTCACTTTTGCCAGAGTTTATTTAATCAGCAATAAAGTAATTAGAGGTGGTTCCGTAAACCATGGGAGGTGTTCCTTACGTAAAAACCTTATACTGGACTCACCTAAGTTGAATATAACAAGATACTAATAACATGAAATCAATATGCAGACATTTAGATAGTAAACTGACTTTTTATCTTTTGTCTCGTCTCTGTGGCAAGTTAGTCTGTTCTCTTATTGTTATACGTAAAGAAACATTCAGGGGTCGCCATAGTGCATATTCACTACCCCCAGATATCCCTGAATGTCTTTAGAGCATCTGAGTTAAAATATTTTTCATTTCGTAAAGTTTCATTTATTAAATTATCTCCGAGATGGCGGAATTCCCAGGTTATCTTATCAGAAACAGGCGAATGCTCAACTGGCTGTTAAATGTGATTATTGAACGCCACTATTCAACACAGTGGCATTCTAATTCCCTACTGCACTGTAGAAACGTGCCGTGAACAGCAACGTCTCTAGGAAAATGAGACAGAAAGCTGAGAGTTTAACGTTCAGTCGAGGTGGAAGTCATGGGAGACGGAGCACAAGCTACCTTTGAACAAGGACGGACGAAGGAAACTGTCGCGGATTTCCTGAAAACCCCATCCCGGAAATCGATGGAAAGATTTTCGGAAACCGTGAGAACCCTAAATCACGACGGATTGAAAGAGTCGCTCCTGGACAACCAGTTTAATTTAGGGGTGCAATAATCATACGAAACAATGAAATACATTTTACGAGGGCTTACTACTGCTTTTTGTGATTTCATCGCAATCTAATGCGCTAAAGAAAGCTAACTACTTACAAAATTACTTCCCACTTTCTTTACCTTGTAAAATTAGTCGTCTCGGCTGCACTGACATAATCTTTTATTATCAAAATTCTACCGAAAGTAAGTTTCATAATTTTTATCAGCTGTTGCCCATGTTCTATTCGTAAGTGATCCCCAGCTTCATAAACTTGTGAGTTAAGAATAATTTGCATACGCTGATGTGAGGTCTCATTTGTAAATTAGGCGACCTATGAACCTGTAACTTATACCAGTGTCATTATAAGTTTAATTATTGAATACGCAAGTTAACTTATTATCTCACGTAAACTTTATCGATAACGATAGCCTTCAAAGTAAGTCATAGATAAATACTGAAGCACGTGGAATTGTAAAGTAGCTATCGAGAAGAATGCATTATATCACCAGACAACGGATTATCACACAAGTACTCCGTCTAGTCACGTTTCATATTGACGTATGTTTTATCAGGTAAAATCTCTGACAGCGAAACAAAGTTCCTCTGGCCCAGCTTCTGACAACAACGGCAGATAATTGAGAACCGTAAGTCTAAACTAATAAAAACTTTAGAGAAATATAATGCTGAATCGAATTTGATTTTTATCCAAATGTACATTCCTACGATAAACCTTTACATGCAAAAGCTGGAAGATTGCTTACACAAATGTTTCACTTATTATACCCCGATACTTACCAAATGAAATATGTGATTGCCTGGTAAGTAACACGTCCACTCGTATGTATTTACCTAGTAGACTGGATTATTGGCGGAGGGCGACAATCGGGCTATTTAGATTTTGTTATGTATAATTCATATGAAATGTTACGCCCCAGTTCACCTTAAAATCAACACGAAGTTTAAAAAATCAATTCTGAATTTGCTGTTGACTTTAAATCGATGAAAATAACAAGTTAATTTTATAGCTGAGTGCAGTAAACTAACGAAAATCTTTTTATTCAAACCGAAACAATGCGCTATTGTTTGTTTAAAATGGAAAAATCTTAGCTGAACGTAAAGCGTCAGACGATATTAACAGCAATTTATTTGTCTTCATGTAGCGTATGATCGACGCTGAAGCCAATGGCGCCATGATAGTAACGTATATCTTCAAAGAAAGGGTTTCAAAAGATTTGTTAACAGACTTTTGCAAATTCAGCTGGAGTGGTAAATTCTTTTTTCCACACTCAAGCGTATCATCACTATCGTTATTTAGTCGTTAAATATTTTAGAGATTATCTGTGGCATTGTGTTATGGGTAGTCGTCAGGCAGTAGTAAGATTTTCCAAG
Organism: Schistocerca piceifrons; assembly: GCF_021461385.2. NCBI lineage: Eukaryota > Metazoa > Arthropoda > Insecta > Orthoptera > Acrididae > Schistocerca > Schistocerca piceifrons. Next base: position 476,401,306 of record NC_060149.1, read on the forward strand.
ACGAGGTATTTTTCTGTGTGTTATCGCTTTGACCAACGAATGTCTCGTAAAGAGATAACGCTTCCGGATGTATATTAATCGAGTCTGTGCTAAAACGCTGATATCAATATGTATCTGTTGAGTTGCTGATGTAATAAACTGTCACTGTTCGTTGCTCGTATAATTTTTTTGAATTATGATTTGTTCAGTGATTCACGTCACTATGTTCGGAAAATTAACCCCTTCTTATCATGTTTCTCAGTGCGTCCCTGGAGAGTAAATATGTGTATCTTGTTCACGTTCTGAAATAAGGAAAACTAGTGAATATACTAGTATTGATATGAGTAGAATTTTTGACACACAGTTTGAGATCGGATAACTTTTAAATTTTCGCGATGTAAAATGTGAACTACGTCGTTTATGCAGACAAACATTTGAAACGCTACGTGATCTCAGCATTGAATGTTGATTCTAACGTTCAGTTATTGGCACATCGGAGGTCAAAAAATAGAGAATGTTCGGGTAGAAACAATATGCGTGAAAAGTGAGCTGCTGTTCGTAAATAGGTAAACCTGTCATCAGCCAGAAGGTTAATTTTATACAACAGTGCTTTACTTGGCACATATTATGTGGGATGTTGTGTGCCTTCACATTCCTGAAATCTGATAATCGGCACACCTATTTAGTTGTGGTGGATTTTACAATTTATCTTCGTACCTGAACCATACTGCAATATGATTTTTACGTTAATTGAAAGATTTTCCAGGGACGAAAATCATGTTAGATGTTTAAAGAAATCCTCGGACCATTCCAAAATCGAACCGGGAACTTATGGATTCACACTTAGCGCGTAAGTAGGATGCTATTCTTCCTGTTCTCAAACATTTATAAATAATTACGTAATACACTTGTTCTCACAGAAAGATATGAAGAGAAAAATATAGTGAAACCCTTCTCTGGTACGATATTTTAAGAGTGAGGCTCCTAAATCTCAGTGAACAAAGAAAAACAGCAATGCCAGTATTTTAATGTGTATCGTACAAACATACGTTAGGTTTTGTCGATTATCATTTCAGCGCAAGTATCGCTATCAAGCTGGGAGGTGTGATGTCGATCATCCTGGTTTCTTATTTATTGGAGTCCCTTTTATTTCTTTATATTATTGGGATTAAATGTTAGTTCAGTGGAGCGGACATTTAATGTAACTAAAATGTTTTGACCGAATGAAGTTGTCTTATAAAGCGAAGACCCTAATGTGGCGTTTGCGATTGTCGGCTCGTATTGGAGTTGTGGGCTTCTCATTTCGAGTTGATTGTTTTCGACATCCACCACATCGCAACATAATACATTTGCAGAATACCGTAACTGACGACTAGAATATACCGTAGTTATTGACTATAATGATCACAAAAAATATTTTTTTCTAAATATGTCCCACATACCGCCACCACTGTGCGGGATACTATCAAATAACGACTAAATATGTTGGCGTGCAAACGAGTATAGAATTACTGTACCTGAGGTTCCTTAGCACGGGGTCTGTCATCAGAGAAACGTAGCATCGGAAACGTTTTAACAGGACAACTCCTACATCGCTTCAGACAGAAAATGTAGTTCTCCAAACATGTTTTGAGTGAATGAGTGACATAATTACTCATTTTTGTTAGTAATTAATTTTGAGCTAAGCTCTTATCACTGATGCCGTCATCTGATTGCTTAGGATTGCGAAACAAATGGTAATGACTGGAAATTATGAAAAATCATTTACAAAAAAAAGGCTCTAAGCACTATGGGACTTAACATCTGAGGTCATCAGTCCCCAAGAGCTTAGAACTACTTAAACCTAACTAACCTAAGGACATCACAAACATCCATGATCGAGGCAGGATTCAAACCTGCGACCGTAGCGGTCGCGCGATTCCAGACTGAAGTGCCTAGAACCACTCGGCCACACCGGCCGGCAAAATCATTTACATTTTTGGCGGTACAGATTACATAGGCATAGTCCTCCAGCCTATTGCTTACTTGTTAGGAACGATACTGGTTTTAAAAAAAAGTAATTAAAAAAATTAAAAATATTCAGTCTCAAGATCAGCACACGCTGTTTCTGGAAGATAATTCGTTCTTGAAACCAGATCTAACTTCTGAATTTCTGTATCGGCCTCAAGTTCCACGTGATACTAAGTTTTTGTAAATTCTTACGTCAGTCTATGTATTATAGCATTTTATGTGTCCGGCAAAAGGAGGACAAAAAGATCTATGTCAATTCACAAATTAATCAAAGAAATGAGCAACATGAGAGTATAGTAAAGTGAATAAACGTACGTAATAATATATTCTTTCTGATTTCCTGTGATACCTTGCCTCAGGCACGTCTCTTCGTAAAGCCCGGTAGTAGTTGGACAACATTGCAGTAAATCAGTATATTGCACAATTTTCTTTGTTTTAGAGGTGATTCTAGGCAATTTTGGTACACGGTAGTAGCAGTCGCTTGAGTGACCCGTTGGTTCCCGCCAAATCATGGTGACACCAACGGACATGTGATGTGATCCTTTTAACCAGCCTGTCAGGAGCGTGACACATGGCAGGCAGCACATGTGGGACCCCATTTTTTCCCTTGGTTGGAAACTTTGCATCCAAAATAAAGATATTTTTACAAGAGGATTAAGTTTTAGTTTTTACGATTTCGGGATTAACTTAGTTATTTATACAGGTACGATGCATTTCTCCTTCTGAGTTCAGACAAAACACAGGCTTTCATCATCATACAGCAACTCACTTCACAAGGTCAGAGCTCTCTCACTACTGAGATCGATGCAAACAAACACAATGCGATGCGATTTAAGGTGAACAAGACTCATCAGCGTCCTTCGTATCCTGGCGGTGAATGTCGGAACTGAGAATCATGTATGGATTTTCTTGTATATATTTAGACTGTTTAACAACAATTACATCCACAAAAATATATAAAAGTAAATTAATTAAGGAATATCAAATAACCAACACGTAACATTTTCAAGTTATTATATATAGGGTACCGTATGGACCGCAGTAGTGGAGTACAAAATGTCTGCTAATCGATGAGCCACTTATGTATGGAGATTTTATATAATGTAATCCGCTGCTCCTACTTGACATAGCTCTGCAGTTGACATCAGGAGGGTTAGTGGACGCTGCCGTCATTATCCAGTACCAGCCGGAATCGAGCGTGGATCTTCCTGGCTGCAGTCGGACATATAGCCGACTCCGCAAAACATACGGACTGTTTTTACGCAAAAAAATATAAATTACAATTTAATCATTTCATAATTTACAGCAGCACATCTCCGGTCTGCTATAGACGTCTCCAGATGTCCGTTGAGGAGCTTGAGTATAAAATATAATTCCTGAAAACGCTCGCCGAGCTTTTACGTTTTCCGCTTTGCAGTCAGATCCGTAAATAAAACGACTTTTAAAAAGCAACACGTTCGGTTATTCATTTCTCAGAAACTACCTTCATTTTTAAACATATATATGGCTTTCCATTAAATTCATTTAAGTGGTGAACACAATAATATGAAGAACTGTAAAAAGCCTTTAAAATATTATTTATATGCCGCGATTTATTGCTGGTTATAAATATACGCCGTTTTTCTTCATGTTGACAAAGTCTCTTTCGAAACTGTTTTACAGCCCTTTAATTTCAGGTAAAGCCTAAATTTCTTTGTTACCTTCGTATCCCTTCGAGGACGACGCTATAGGAGTGCAGCTGAAAGTTTTAGCTGTTGAGCGAAATTTTCCTGTGGGTCGTATCGACAGCGAGGCAGTTACAGAATAGGGTAGTTTTCACAAAGGAAGGGAAAGAAATCGTTCAAATCATGTTGGTGAATATATATATGCATATGCATATGCAAAAAGTGCAAACTGAACCATAAGTTAGGACTATCTAATCTGGGAGTAGAACGAGATTCTACTAGGTACAATCCGAACGTAGTACGTCGCTTCGCTCCAAAATAAACTATTTTGTCTAACTAATATAATTAAGGATTCGAGGAACGAAAGATGTTACTCAGTATTTGAAACCGTGCAGCGTACAAGTAGTGTCGGACTTCAGCAGTTATCAACCAGATTCAAATTATATATGAAAACATTATCTGTGTGTGATCTACAGCTTCAATAATAGTTGTGTGTTGTCCTCTGCATTCAGTTTTTCATGATGTAGTCGTCAGCCTCATGAGGAATTGCACCTACTCTGTGGACTACGATGATGATTAAATTGCTCACCGTAAAAATTAAATGAAAGTGCTGAGAGGCTATATTGCTATGTTCTGCGAACGGAATAACAAATCTGCGCCGGCCGATGTGGCCGAGCGGTTTTAGGCGCTTCAGTCTGGAATCGCGCGACCGCCACGGTCGCAGGTTCGAATCTTGCCTCGGGCATGGATGTGTGTGACGTCTTAGGTTAGTTAGGTTTAAGTAGTTCTAACTTCTAGGGGACTGATGACTTCAGATGTTAAGTCCCATAGTGCTCAGAGCCATTTGAACCATTTGAACAAATCTGCGTATCCTGCTTCGCTACAGCGAAATTGGAAGTTTTATCTGCGATCTACAGTCATTGTCAAACTACATTACTAAATGCGGAGCCCTAGGTTTTCCTCAGTGTGTTAAGCCAGTCGCATCAAATGACGAGTTGTAATCGCATGCAGTTGCTAAGACATTTAAACTGTATGACAAGCTCAGCTCGCAAATACGCATTTCATTATGTGAATACATGTAGTTCAATTTTTAGCTAATAGACGACTCTTCAGTTATTCTAACTCGTGTATCACAAGATCGGTCGAATGAAAAAGATCTGCTACACCGACGTCAGGACTAACGCTAAATATAGGAAGAGGACACTTTAAAACCCTCGTCCGGCCATCCAGATTTAAGTTTTCCGTGACTTTCCTATATCGGTTGAGGCGGTTAGGACGTCAAACGGACCGACTTGGAGCATGAGAGACACAACAGGACATTTTAATTTACACTGTCTATACTTTTAAAAATAAATTCATAAAACTTTGTCAGCATGACCAGGAAGGATTCAGGATTCACAGTCATAGCAGTGGAAGTTCAAAAACATAACAAAATAATCTTTACATGTGAAATTTCATCATTTTTTCACTCACTATTGCCTGTATTTGTTGCTATAGGTACACTTTTCTTCATAAGTAGAGAGATTCTTCGATGAATTTTGCACAGCACACAAACCATACTTGCAGGTGTATGAAACTCTGGAATTTATTTAATTTATACAAAAATGAATGAGCTGTTACATTTTAAACTTCATGTTTAGAAAAAACTCAAATTTTATAATTAATCGTCTCAATTTTTACCAGAGTTTTTAATAGATTTGGAAAATTCTAGCCGCGCGAAGTGGCCGCTCGGTTAGAGGCGCCGTGTAACTAAATGCGCGGCCCCTCCCGCCGGAGGCTCCAGTCGTCCCTCGGGCTTTGGTGTGTGTGTTGTTCTTAGCATAAGTTAGTTTAAGTAGTGTGTAAGTCTAGGGGCCGATGACCTCAGCAGGTTGGTCCCTTAGAAATTCACACGAATTTGAAAATTTGAAAATTCTAGAGTTTCATACCCTTGTAGTCCGCCCCTGGTAGCTGAGTGGTCAGCGCGACGGAATGTCATACCTAACGGCCCGGGTTCGGTTCCCGGCAGGGTCGGAGATTTTCTCCGCTCAGGGACTGGGTGTTGTGTTGTCCTTACCATCATCATTTCATCCCCATAGACACGCAAGTCGTCGAAGTGGGGTAAACTCGAAAGACTTGCACTAGGAGAACGATTTACCCGACGGGAGGCCCTAGCCACACGGTATTTCCATTTCAATACGTCGGTAAGTATGGTTTTTATGCTGTGCAAAATTCATCGATGAATCTCTCTTACTTATGAAGAAAAGTGTACCTATAGCAACAAATGCAGCCAATAGTACATGAAAAAATGATGAAATATCACACGTAAAAAAATTATTTTGTTATGTTTTTGAACTTCCACTGCTATGAGTGTGAGTCCTGAATCCTTTCTAGTCATGCTGACAAAGTTTTATGAATTTATTTTGAAAAGTATAGACAGTGGAAATTAAAATGTTCTGTTGTGTCTCTCCTGCTCCAAGTCAGCCTGTTTGACGTCCTAACCTCCTTAATGCCAATGACGGTGTAGTTCAAGACCGATTTCCTTTCACATCCTTCTGTAATTTGAGCTTGTGCTCCGTCTCTAATGACGTCGTTATCGACAAGACGTTAAATTCTAATCTTCCCTCTTTTTTCAGAGAGTACCGTCCCTATTAGACATCAGGCAAAAACATATGCTTATTTCACGATGCACATACCCCGGACTGGGAAGGGAAAAAGATCACGAATGTTGTGCCCTGTGTTGATAAAGAGGAAAAAGAAGTAAAAGTACACAACAGTGCAAAACGTGAGGTTTGCTCCACAGTTAGAAGACTGGTTTGTAGTCTGTCATACCCAACAATTATACTAACTGCTATGTAAAACAAATATATTAGCTGATACGTATTGAATCTGATTTCACAACAACCAGTAGGGTATTTAAATACGATGTCACTGGGTTAAATCAGTTCGGTTGTAGAACTGTTTCAGAATCATAAAGAAAGTTTGTTTACCCTGGCGCGCACGGTTGCTGAGATACAAAACCATAAGTTCGTAAAAAGGTCTTAAGTGATGAGGGGCTGTTGAAAGGCACAGCAGTTTCAGAGTCCCATTTCCCGTCATAACCAATGTTACCAGTGAGTGAGTCAGTTGACCGGGCTGTGATATCTGCTCGTCTCGCGTGCGAGGCCACCACAGCATAGCCTTGCTCGTTCCATCAGAAAATTTCAGTAAACGGATGAGACCTTCAAACGACATTCTATCGTAGTCAAACGATGAAATAGCAAACCTACAGTTCGGTAAAAATTTTCAAACTGGCCATAACTTAAGATTACTCGTGAAAGATGAAATAGCTCCCCTAAAGAGATAATGGCTCTCACCATTCACATACGTTTCGAAACGGACCCGAGCTCCACGCTCACCGACTTTACTATCGTCTCGATTATGGTGCTAAAGAAAACAAGAGGTATTAAATTAATCAGCTCGTTCGTCATCCTCATTTGTGGGTTTACTTTGCCGAAGGTAGAGAAAGAGTGAGACAAAAAAGAAAAGCAAGAGTGGTGTTTAAGATATTATTGACAACAAGTTCATCAGGAGCGTAGCACTAGTTCAGTTGGAATATTTCAGGGAAGAAAATTTGTCATTGGGAAACGAAGATAACCTAAAACATAAAGCTAAGACAGGAAATTAAATTCACAGTTACTGAGCAATTTATTGCGTGCATCACAAAACGAAGAATAATTGAGAACATGTGTAAATTTGTTTTAGAAGATGCATAATAAGTACAACACAATTTTACTAAAAAATTCATTTCGGTTTTCATAGCAGTTGATATGACTGTTCATGGGAACGAGCCACGTGCTGCTGTTGTTAAGATCGTGGGATCCTACTCTTGAGAAGCTGGGATCAAATCCCAGTTGTACTAACTATGTAGTTTCCGTCAGTACCTTAACGTGAATGCGTCGATGGTTCCTTCTGTCTATTTTTATTTTTGCATCTGCACGCAACAAAACATTGTACAGAATGCGGCAGAGGGCACACCGGGTATCGGGTATCATTCTGAGACTTCCCGTCCAGTTTTCCAATCGAATTCGGGAAGGACGACTAACGAAGCGTACTACCGTAAGACAAAATTTTATGAACTTAACGTAATGATCAACAAGCTGAATATTTCGCTGTGAGAGTTTTAATAGTAAACACGTGTGAGCGTTTGTCCTTTAGCTACCTCCGGTAGTTATTGTCGAGCATGTCTGCAACAGTCTTGCTCCAGCCGCATAATCCTACCACGAATCGTGCAGCTCTTCTTTGAATGTCTTTTCTGTTCATCCAGCTTTGTAACAGCCTCCGAGTGACGAACATTACTCAAAACCCAGTCGTAAGAGATTATTTTAAGGGACCACCTTACCTGATGAGTTACGTTTACTTAGAATTCTTTCACTGAAACGGTTTGGCATCTGCCTTCCCACAGCCTGATTTAACAAGATGTTTCACTAGTTGGAATATTTTATAGTTTTAACTGATTCTGATTATCAAGAGATGGTGATGTAATAAAACAACTTCATTACAGTTCCCTATTTATGCACGATTGTTACGTGGAGACTCTGCTGCCAGCTCATACGCCAGTTCATCATCAGCAGGTCTTCCTACGTTTCACAGCAATTCTTCTATACTGTGGTATCACTCTTCCCTTGTGGTTCATACACCACTACCTTCGCTTTTATGTCTGTTCATTGATAGCTATATACCAAGATCTGCTAGATAATTGAAACACAAAGCCGACCGGAGTGGCCGAGCGGTTCTAGGCGCTTTAATTTGGAACCGCGCGACCGCTACGGTCGCAGGCTCGAATCCTGCCTCGGGCATGGATGTGTGTGATGTCCTTAGTTATATTTAAGTAGTTCTAAGTTCTAGGGGACTGATGACCTCAGATGTTAAGTCCCATAGTGCTCAGACCCATTTGAACCATTTTTGAAACACAAACCTAATGTGATGCTCAGTAAGCACATGTTTACAAAATGGTTATGGCTCTGAGCACTATGGGACTTAACTTCTGAGGTCACCAGTCCCCTAGAACTTAGAACTACTTAAACCTAACTAACCTAAGGACATCACACACATCCATGCCCGACGCAGGATTCGAACCTGCGACCGTAGCGGTCGCGCGGTTCCAGATTGTAGCGCCTAGAACCGCTCGGCCACCCCGGCCGGCCCACATGTTTACAAGGTGGCAGACTGAACTGTTCGAATGATTTCAGAAATTCAAGAAACATAGCATGAACTTCAACCCTACTGTTTACTGACTTGGATTTTGTGCAAAGTAAGACGGTGAGAGACTCTGTCGGATGTCTTTGGCTAATTGAGATAATGGAACGAGTTTAATAAGCTGTTTGTTGACTGGAAGTTAACTCTAATCTTTCTCCCATACGCGACCACAGTAAGCGCACGTGTTCGATATCTTGTTACATGTTCGTGTGGTTTTAGATGAAGTATCTATGTCGTGTGCATTACGTAGAAGCCCGTTTCCGTCTACTGCAATAATTGTCGTCACTGCAGTGAGTTCCAGGAGAACTGAAGACTATGCAAACAGATACGTGGAACCACAGACCTTATTGTTCGTGGTGCATTACAAAATCTGTGTCTTTAGAATTCATTCAGTGTGCGGTAGTAATTACATTCTTTACGTGATCGCCATGATGATCATATCGCAGAGAAATTCCTAGTAACTGTGCGGACCATCCCCTGGGCTACCTGGAACACTGGGAACATCGCTGAGATTACACATACTCTCTACGCTTATCCAGTGATAGTGTTTTGATAGTTTGTTACAAGATGCAACTAGTGGTCAGTGATAAAATGGAACTAGGCATTGCCATGGTTAAGATGCGAGGCATTGAGCAATACTCGTATTGGCAACGAAATCGACCACTGCATTTGCAAAGGAACTATCCTGCCTACAGCCTTAAGCGATTTTAAAAAACCATGTAATATCTCAGTCTGGATGGCTGGACAGGATTTGAACCCCTGTCCTTCGTAATTCGAGCCCAGTGTTTTAACCACTGTGCCACCGTGTTCGGTAGCGGCGTTAAAACTACATTCTGCTATTCTCAATAGATTTTTCGTGGTTTCTCTAAATAGAGGATACCTTCTAAACCCCTCATGTCACTAATTCTGCGTTGATTCTCTGTATTACATGATCAGCATCTAACAGGATGTCACTTATACACAGACCATGGCAAGTGTGCGTACCCGGCCGTTAGGGCAGCACGGCGCTGAGAAGCAAAAATGAAAGTAATGGAGAACTCAGACTAAATTAAGTAAAAGTACAACCTTTTACTGTGCTTGTTTTTATTATTTGTGGACATATGAAACCGATGTATAAGAAACCAAGACATTGTAGACATTTTAAACTTCTAGTAGTTGGAAATTTCAATTTATAAACAACAGTCACACTTAACCACAGTACGACGAAATGGTTAAGCCATCTGTTTACCATGTACTTACCTTACAGAGGTAGGCAATCGACCGCATCAATTACGAAAGATCAAGAACAGATATGTGAGGTAGACCAGGATAAACCTTTTTTTCGCCGGCCGTTGTAGCCGAGCGGTTCTAGGCGCTTCAGTCTGCAACCACGCTGCTGCTGCGGTCGCAGGTTCGAATCCTGCCTCGGGCATGGATGTGTGTGATGTACTTAGGTTAGTTAGGTTAAAGTAGTTAGAAGTCTAGGGGATTGATGACCTCAGATGTTAAGTCCCATAGTACTTGGAGCAATTTTTTGGAACCTTTTTTTCCTGTTTCGAACACGAATACGCTGTCAGGTGTAGGTACTGTAGGTACTCTCCCTCCTCCAAATGTTCTAATGCAGGACTAAAGTGTCTCATAATATAGAAGTTGTAAATTAAATTACTTGTGTCAGCGATTTGTTATTCAAAACTGACACAATAAATATTGTATTGAAATATAGCCCAGATCGCTTTATTTCTTGACAGACGTTACCGGTTATGTCTTGACTTAGCTATTATCAGACGTATTGTCTGATTAGAACGCAATGTGTCGGTCAAGTTACAAGAGTAATGAGTGACATTTATGTAAGATATAAAGCGATTTGGAATGTATTTTAACAAAATATTTTGTTATTAACAAACGCTATATATTCCTCTAGGCCAATTGTCTAACATTATTGTTATTATTGCCTTCAAGCTTAAATTACATGACTAATGAAGGGGACAGTAAAAAAATTTCAACATTATTGGATCAGGTGCTTACCGTTTCAGTCGTCATTAAAGTGCCTGGGGGATCTAAAAATCACGGAAAAAGAAAAAAATCAATAATCTCTGCAGTATTGAAAATAGTACGAAATAGTTTTCATATAAATGCGTAGAAACACACAATGAAGCTAATTTTTACACAATTGTTACTTCTTTATCCACTGGTTAGGCTTCGGTTTAATCTTTTACTTATACAGCATTGTACTATAGTTTGTAGTTGCGTGCACTTACACAATAAATAAGAGTTACGTTTCGCTTGATTGCCGAAATAACATTTTACAGCGAGTACTCACTGTTTTCCGTTTGTATCAGATGGGAAACAAATTTAACGAAGGCAACCATTCCAGGGCCTCTATTGTGGAAGCTGTTGGTGAAAAACGGGGCTATTTTGGCACTGTAGTCCTACCATATTTTTTTTTAAAAAAATGCATGTTTTCTTCCAGGTTTCTCTACGGGGCACTAGTACCTACACTTTTCAAATTATTTATTTTCAACTTTCGTAGAAGTTTCTCATCTCCCAGTACCCTGTGACTTTTGACAATCTCAGGTTCGTGACAGGTCCAGAATAAGATCGAAAGTTTCACTACCATTGCTTTGCGTTTATTTTAATGTGACCTGCGATCATATTTCATTAGCTTATAACAGGAAATTAGCATTTTTTGTGTCTGTTCTCCTGGAGAAAGCTTATAACTGTGTGTGGCACTCCGGTCTTCTCCTTATACTCCAAACATGAGTGCTTCAAACTATGTCTGTCTTACTGCATCCTTGCTAATTTATCACCTATCTTTTAAAACTTTACCATTACCAGTTTCCTGTCTTTTGTCCCACTGCAGGTGCACCCCAAGGTTTTGTTCCCTCTCCTTTGCATTTTCTACAGTCTCCACCATTTATATGCCTAAACCATCTCTTTCTGTTAACCTCGTACTGTACTACGAAGATTAATTCTCTACAGCACGCTACAGAAGACCCTAAGACTACTTCATTTCTGTCTTAACCACTTGCCTCCTGAAGAAGCCGATGGCACCTCATGGAAAATGCTTCCAGTATCCAAGCAGTAACTTTAGGACGAACCAGTAACAGTATCCACCACCATGACTTCTAACTAAACATTTATGATCGTCGTATCCAGTTAACTAACACACAGAATACATCGGCGTATCTAACCGAACATTAAGATCATCTCCATTCTCCACCTTTCACACCTACAAAGCACGGATATCCCTTACCCAGTATACAACAGTCCCTCCGACTCACGTAATTCATCCCTTTCCTCATTCACAATTAACATCGCTGTATAGCCCATACGTTCAGCAAATTTGACTCCAACAAGGATCGCATCCTCCTCCTTCCCACTCCTCCCCCCCCCCCCAAAGAGTTACCATTTCTGGCGCGTCAAGCTAATATCATTTATATCATTTACTCTGTACCAACCCACACTTTATATCCTCTGCCAAGGCAATTTAGTCAATAGCTCCTCCTCCTTCCCCCAGACAGCGTAATCAGCCCTGACATTTATTGTAGCGATCAGATCTTACTCATTCTGCACTATGCTTTTCTTCATCAGGATCCCCTCATCTCCCATCCCATCTTCTTCTTTCCTCTCCATATCCGTGACTTGTCAACCATTCTAGTCATCCCAATTGCAAATATTTGGAAGAATGGCGCAAATCCCCCTTCAGTCATCCATATTTAGATTTACCGTGTGTTGTGTAAATCGCTTAAGATAATTGACATGGTTAACTTCTTTCTCACGCTTCACCAGTTTGAGCTTGTGCTCCATATTTAATTCCCTCGTCATCGACAGAAAACTGTAATCTTCTTATTCTTCCAATCACATGTCTCCCGCCAACAACTCTCACACATCACACATCCTCATGTACCAGAGGAATAATTCCATTCCACTCAACTCCATACAAAAACATTTAAACCACCTATTCCCTATTCGTTCTTCCATGTAAGTCATACAACTTAGTGCAGTGCAGTGAAGTGGTTCGTTTATATTATAAAATCTGTCATCAATATTTGTGGTTTGAAAAACAATTTTGTAATATCTTCAGTGTATAAACCGCATTTGAATAATTTAGAAAGACATAATTTTCTATCATTTTGATATTTAAAATTATGATCTTAAATTTGATAAAATCCGTAGGATGAAGAACTACCATTAAACCGTAGCTGTGATACCTGTGGGCAAGGGAATGAAATAATAACAGAGTAAACATCAAAAAAATCATCTTCCATTCAGCCAGCCTTCAACAGCTGAAGTTCAATGATTTCTCCGAATAACATTCTACTGTGTTTGTTGGACACAGTCCATTATGTTCAATTCCAATATGCTCTACGAATTAAATTTTGATGCATTTAAGTATTCGAGTACACGCCGAATAACGACACAAAAGATGCCAAACTGGAGTCAACAGTCGAACCCGCGACCACCGCATTACGAGAGAGTGATCTGACCCCGACATCTCGGAGCTCACAAATTTCCAGTAAGGTTCCGTAGTATCTACTGTTTAGACATGGTAGCCTCTGGCGCAACGTCAGTTTCAACAACATTAGATTTCGACAACTTTCGAACCTGTCGTTCTCTTCGTGAGCCAGTGTCTTTACTATTGAGCTGCAAAAGTAATTTATGACAATTGAGCTATTAGAAACATTCCGGAAGGTAAAAATGTGTTTTCCAATACGAATCGGTTAGTTATTCTAGCTGAGGCGATCTGTCATGAACCCAAGGGCTGCGTTTTCGCTCTGTCTAGGGAATGAAGGAAAGAAAGCTCTGTAGTAGCCACAGGTATAAATTTTGAATCGTACGTCTACCGTAAGTGATATTTCTTGGTTTGTTTCTGGTGGTTGCCATTTGCAATATCGACGCCACTGCCGTTGTAGCCCACAGTCGTCGTTGAAATGAAAAGAGAGAGAGAGAGAGAAAGAGAGAGCGAGAAAGAGAGAGAGAAAGGAGAGAGAGATTCCCCTGCACAAAATAAGATAAGATGAAGAAGAATAATTATGAACTTGCAAGTCGTTGTGTTGACCACAATGTGTATGTGAAACTGCTAAGGTCATCAGTCCCTAAGCTTACACACTACTTAACCTAAATTATCGTAAGAACAAACACACACACACCCATGCCCGAGGGAGGACTCGAACCTCCGCCGGGATCAGCCGCACTGACCATGACTGCAGCGCCCTTAGACCGCTGGGCTAACCCCGCGCGGCTGACCACAATGCTGCAGTGAGGCAGTTGTTTCCTGTTGCGGCGATTCACAATGTCTCAGTCACACTCACTGGCTTCCACATAGCGTCGCGGAGTAGCAGGTCCAAGACTGGCTGCAAGGCTTTAGCTTTTAATAATGACGTTACCGTGTAAGACTTCTACAGCTGTAATACTTAGGTATATGTTTTGTTTGTACTAGCTGATGATGATCTCATCGGAGGCCCTAATTTGTCACACCCGGTTAGCTAAGTACGTGTTATGTGCGTGATATACATGGGCTGTGAATACAAAATTGAATGGTAAGTAACCTGTCCTGCCGTCAAGTACCTATTCTCTTCTAGCAACCAAATTAGAATATATACAAATAAAAACACTGTTAAGCCAAAACATTATTAACACTGCGCACCGCGAGGTTGTATGCTGCCTGATGACACTGAGGGCACGTGACGCGGTAAGAGAAGTATATGAGCGGAGCAGAGACGAATGGGGAATCATTCGAGCGACGATAAGTGGCGCAAATGCGAAAATCCGCCAACTTAAGTGACTCTGACAAAAGCCAGATTGTTGTGGCTCAGTAACGGTGAGCGAGCATCTCGAAAACGGGGAAGTTTCTCGGCTGTTCGCGTGCTACTGTCTTCAACGTCCATGGAAAGTGATTGAAGAATGATGAAACCACGAGTAGGCGACAGGAAATTGGACGTCCATACCTCATCACAAAACATAGGGATTGAAGGCCTGCTCGCTCTCTAAAGCAGGATAGGCGGTGATCTGTGGCAGATCTGACGACAGAGTACAGTGCTGGCGCAGGTACAAGTGTTTTGGAGCACACCGTTCAGTGCACAGTATTAAACATGGTATTCCACAGCAGAGGACCGCTACGTGAGTAGTGTGAGGGGGCATGAGTGCAATTTTGATATAAAATTAATATGCAAATTAATTAAATTGATCAATTAATTTCCCTCCCCCTCCACCATCACCACCCCCACCCCCACCCCTGTGTGACGTCATGTGTTTTTCTCAGCCTGCACGTGTGTCTTCGCACCCTCCCCCCTCCACGTCACTGTCCCCTCCCTCACCCCCCCGCCCCCCTCCTATCCCATTGGCAGGAATTTCGAATTTTGGTGAAAGTTTAAAAAACGATGGGAATTTCGAATTTTGGCGGGAATTTCATTGTCCCAGAGCTGTGCTGACTTCCCACCCCACCCACCATCCGGGAATTAGCGGAATGTTAAAATTGGCGGTGCCCTTTCCCAGACTTGAACCCAGACAAGTGCATCCATCAACATATGAAAACAGACCAGATGCAGATGAGTAGGTTAGGTTAGTATACTTTATTTATTTTGGTTGGGAAACTGAAGTAAAGATCGGTCCTAATTACGTAATCAGTCATACAGATCGGTTCTAATTACACAACAATATGCACAGCGCTACACAAGGAATGCCTAAAATCGTAATACAGCTCAAAAATTGACGACGCCATACAATAGATGTTGTCCTGCTGGGAAAAATTTCACAATACCATTCGAAAATAGTGGCAGATGCACTCAAACTCTATCCTTCACCTACGAGCTGGCAGGAAAAAGGCTGGGGCGTAAAGTACTATATTTAATTATTTATTTATTTGGGTGGAAATATATTCAACTGACAAGATGCTGGTGTTGGACAGAGAGGGGTTGTGGTCCAATTCTCGATGTTAACACGCAGTATTTGCTTTTTGTTCGATGTATCGAAAGAGAGAGACGTGGTAAACTCTTACAGCAGATTCTATTACAAGGAGTGATATAACTGGTTAAAGTTTGGATGCAGATAGTTCTCTCAAAACTATACCGATTTTTCTCATAAAATTAATGAAATCGGAGTATCTATTCTCATGGAATCATGACTGCTTTTATTATGATCGTCACCGTTGCGTGTTTAAAAAACAGGTGTTGCAGCAAGTCCTGTGTTATTTTATGCTTCATAACCTCTAATTGTAAAATAGACGCCACTGGAATTGTGGAAACTAGAAATGATACTGCAACCCTCTCTTGTGATCAATAATCTGTTGGATATGGTCTTCCTCCAGTACAGTCGACAAAACTTTACGTAGATCTGTGCAAGTAACTTCGAGCACTGGCCACGTACTCGAATGGAACAATATGTGTATATGTAATATGTTCGATTCAACATGGAGACGGTATTTGTTTTTCTCGATATATCGGAAGAGAGAGATGCGGTAAATTATTATAGGAGGTTCTCTTATAAGAAAGGCTCTCCCGATTTGTTTCGTAAATGCAGGTCTGATATAGCTTCACATTATTAAATTGGGACTTCCTATAGCTTACAGAACAGCAGTTGCCTCTTGAGTTATAGCTTCTTGTTGTCGAACGTAAAATGGTTGTTTTTCTTACATGTGAGCCAATGGCGTGAAAGATTGTATTCTCTAACGTTATTTTACGTGTCTGAAATGTATGTAATACACACTCGCATGACAGTTTATTTACAGACAGTGATTTGAACGTAAGACACGCTCTCAGGTCGAGTAATTTATCTATCAAGCTGAAAGAAATTGCTTAACACAGATGTTTTTTCTTTGGAGTTTAAATTTTCTCTCTTTCTTTGCTTCGATGATGGTTTCGAAATAACAAATAAATTCTGTGGCGTAGATAGTTTTCACAGCAAAATAGTGGAAGTTTTTTTTCCAATTTTACGCAGGGTGGACAGGTATAGGCCTCATTTGTAATCGACAGTCTGAGAAAAACACATGATACCATCTGTGGCTGGTGGTGGGCGTGGGTGAGAGGGAATTAATTGATCAATTTAATTAATTTGCATATAAATTTGATATCGAAATTGCACTCGTGCCCCCCTTACTGTACTATTTACGTGTTCCCATGCTGACTCAACAACATCGTCAGTTATGGTTACAGCGGGCACGAGATCATCGAGATTGGACCGAGGAACAATGGAATTGTGTCGCCTGATCGGATGAATCCCATTTATTGTTAAATGAGGTCGATGGTCATGTCCAGATATACTGTTATCCAGGCGAACGGTTACTCGAAACAGGCAGCGTGTCACGTATGCTCGCCGGTGGAGCAGTATTATGTTATGGGGGACATTCACCTGGGCTTCCATGGGACCTGCAAAGTATTTGAAGGCTGCATGACAGCAGTGGACTACGTGGACATTATTAGGGACCACCTACAACCCCTTATGCTTGATGCCGTCCCCAACAGTGATGGCATCTCCCTGCTAGATAACTGTCCGTGTCACAAGGCCAGAATCGTGGTGCAACGGTTTGAAGAGCATGATAGTGAACTCACGTTGATGTCTTGCCATCAAAGTCCGCTTATCTGAATCCGACGAAACCCATCAGGGACGCCATCGGGCGCGAGTTACGCACCCACAAAACAACCGCCCGTAAATTATGGGAAGAGTGCGACGAGTGCGTGGGCATCGGGTACCTCTGGAACCTTTGGAAACCTATCAAGTATTTGTCGAATCCAAGGCACACAGAATCACTGCTGAACTGCGTTCCAGAGGTGGACCAACACGCTTTTTAGTAGGTGCTCACAATGTTTTGGCTCATCAGTGTAAATAAAGTGACGTATTTATTTTAAGTTTATGTACACCTTGATGAGACGAAACATTATGACCACTTGGTTTATACCGTGTTAGTGCGCCACCGAAGTGCAAAATAGGAGCAATTACGCGCGGCATTGATTCGAAAAGTCGTTGGTAGATTTCCGTACGTGTGGCGCCAGACATCTACGCACAGGTCACGCAAATCCTGTAAATTTTGTTCCAGTGGTTCCTGGTGCCCGAAAGCCCACAGATGTTTTCGGGTCACACGTTTTTAGTGTCCATGATATCAACGTTAGGTCACTATCATACACCTCCAGCCACTTGGCACAGTTCTGACCTTGTAAATTGGGCAATTATCCTGCTGAAAGGTCCCGTCACCATCGGGGGAAACATCAAACATAATCGGATGCAGGTGGTCCATAATAATTTTCACGTGTGTGATTATATGATATGGTCAGTGGAAGTTGGAGGTGGTCTTCTCTGTCTGAGGGTCTAGTAGCCTTTCAGAACACTTTATTGCCGAGATCGCAAGTTCTGTTTCACAGATAACCAGTTTCAGCCAGTTCAATGGCCATCTTCACATCTGTAAAGGTTTACATCGAAATACAGTACAATACATCCTTATCCAAACCAAAAATGTTGTAATATAATTAAGCAGAGTATATGAACTTTATGGTAATATCAGTGCTGTTAAGTAACTAATCTCATGTTTGTGTACATCACATACAAAATATAACTTACGGGACTTAACCGATGTCATCATTAGAATCATACCATTGTGCTATATGTACATAACCTATCCATAATCTCAGAACTTGCAACAAATTAGACACTGTATAGAATACTGACTCCTTTCACATAGTAAAAAAATTGGGCAGAATCCCATGTGTATGATTGTCTTACACTTTCTGAATTAATAACCTTAAGCAATTTTCTCGCAGAAGAAGCTGAGTAGCATCGTCACTGTGGAATAGCGGTTATGATACTAGACTGTTGCATGGAGTGACGTGAGTTCAAAACTCACCTGAACTATAAAATTTCAGTTTCTATATTCGGTTCGAGGACATTCTTGAAGTATCCACAAATATCAAGAATCATTGTACTGGAATGTTCTGTAACTATATATATATATATATATATATATATATATATATATATATATATATATATATATATATATATATATATATACCGTATGTGCTATGGCCGGAGGCAGTTCGCTACGCGTTCTTGTATGTGCAAGTTCTGAATAAACCTTCGTTAAGTGAAGTTAGTGTTCGTCATTCATCTAATTACACCTTCTTCTACGTGAGAATATAACACGCCATCCTACATGGCATGGGAACCAGTTGGAGACGTCCCGCTGACGGAAAGAGGCAAACTAACTGCCGCTGATCATTTGGATCTTAAGTCGTAGTTATTATCACCAGGTGGCAGAACAGTATGATAAATCCATCATGTGAAGTTACACTCCATATTCCACCAGTTACCTAATATCTATTAGTAGCCATTAAATAATATGTTATACATAACAGTATATAATAGAATATAATGGAACTTGGTATCTACGTTTAAAAAATATTATCCAATTAGTTACTGCATGCCAGGGTGTTTAAATGTAGTGCTTTTACAATACTACCATAAAATAAGTATAGTATAACATTTAAACAATGAAAGTATCGCATTGTGTATTATTATTCTCACGATTGCTTATTGTCCATCAAGGACCCTATACGCTTTGCTTTAAACTGAATTGGAGGGCATAGTTTTAAGAGAAGTCGTATATCTGGTTGCGTACTATAATATTGAACGTAGGAATAATATCTATTGCTCTATTGACGTGGTATGTTCCGGCGTGTGGTCAGTAGCGAAAGGTGTTTTAGAAATAAAATTCTAGGATCTTAATACGTCTCACGTACCTGTTCTGTTTATGAATCGTAATGTATTAGTTGTCAAAGGTTCCTATACATTTAATTAATGGATGTCAGGTTGTTTATATGAACTTATTGCACTGGTACTGCTCTGCCTCATGGCGTTTTCATGTAACAAATTTGATAAAACGAGCTTGAATCTCGTACCTTAAAGATCTGTGCAGCTTGTATGTTTTAAGTATTATAACATATTTTTGGAAGTCAGGTTGTTTATGTGCATGTTTTACACTCGTACTATTCTATCCCATGACACTTTAAAAAATTTTGATAAACTAGCTTGAATCTCGTACCTTCAATATCTGTGCAACTTACGTTTTATGTGTTTAAACGTAGGTAAAAGGTTCCATTACGTTCTATTTATATTCTTATGTATGACATGTGATCGAATGGCTACTAATAGATTTTAGATAACTAGGGTATTTTGTTTAATTTATAACGGAATACGCAGTAGAGTAGCTTCAGATGTTAGTAGTTTCGTACTGTACTGCCACCTGGTGACAATAACTGCGACTTGCGTTCTGAATTATCTGCGGCAGTTAGTTTGCCTGTTTCCGTCAGCAGGCCATCTCCAATTGGTTCCATGTCATTCTTGTTATATTGCTTATGATTATTATTTCAGAAAGTATAAGATAATCATAAACATGGGATTCTGCCATATTTTTGTTCTTTTTCAGTATGTGGGAGTGTAATGTTTAATACGTTGCAAGTTCTGGGGTTATGGTTAGGCAATGCACATATTGCACAATGGTGTAATGTTAATGATGACTTCTGAGTAGTTTCGTAAATTATTATATTCTGTAAGTGATGTACAATGGCTCTGAGCACTATGGGACTTAACATCTATGGTCATCAGTTCCCAAGAACTTAGAACTACTTAAACCTAACTAACCTAAGGACATCACACAACACCCAGTCATCACGAGGCAGAGAAAATCCCTGACCCCGCCGGGAATCGAACCCGGGAACCCGGACGCGGGAAGCGAGAACGCTACCGCACGACCACGAGCTGCGGACAAGTGATGTACATAATCATGCGAGTAGTTATTTAAAAGCATTGATGTTACCATATAGATTATATACTCTACTTAATTGTACTACAAGGTTTTTGTTTTGTATAATGATGCATTAACGTATATTTCGTTGTAAACCATTACAGATACACTATGTGATCAAAAGTATCCGGACACCAGCAAAAAATTACGTTTATGATATTAGGTGCATTGTGCTGCCACCTACTGCCAGGTACTCCATATTAGCTACCTCGGTAGCCATTGGACATCGTGAGAGAGCAGAATGGGGCGCTCCGCGGAACTCACGGACTTCGAACGTGGTCAAGTGATTGGGTGTCACTTGTCTCATACGTCTGTACGCGGGATTTCCACTGTCCTAAACACCTCTAGGTCCACTGTTTCCGATGTGATAATGAAGTGGAAACATGAACAGACACGTACAGCGCGAAAGCGTACAGGCCGACCTTGTCTGTTGACTGACACATACCGCCGACAGTTGAAGAGGGTCGTATTGTGTAATAGGCAGAAATCTATCCAGAACATCACGCAGGAAATCCAAACTGAGTCAGGACCCACTGCAAGTACTATTACAGTTAGGCGGGAGGTGAGACGACTTGGATTTCATGGTCGAGCGGCTGCTCATAAGCCACAAATCACGCCAGTGAACCCAAAACGACGCCTCGCTTGGTGAAAGGAGCGTAAACATTGGACGATTGAACAGTGGAAAAACGTTGTGTGGAGTGACGAATCACGGTACACAATGAGGCCATCCGATGGTGGGGTGTGGGTATGGCGAATGCCCGGTGAACGTCATCTGGCAGCGTATGTAGTGCCAACAGTAAAAATTCAGAGGCGGTGGTGTTATAATGTAGTTGTGTTTTTCAAGTAGGGGTTCAAAAATGGCTCTGAGCACTATGGCACGTAACTTCTGAGGTCATCAGTCCCCTAGAACTTAGAACTACTTAAACCTAACTAACCTAAGGACATCACACACATCCATGCCCGAGGCGGGATTCTAACCTGCGACCGTAGCGGTCGCGCGGTTCCAGACTGTAGCGCCTAGAACCGCTCGGCCACCCCGGCCGTCCACGCAAAACAACAAGGGGTGCAAGCCCCTGATGACCTCAGAAGTTAAGTCCCATAGTCCTCAGAGCCATTTGAATCATTTGTTTTGCGTAGCACTATCGCAGCAGAGGCCTACATTGATGTTTTAAGCTCCTTCTCGCCTCCCATTGTTGAAGAGCAATTCGGGGATGGCGACTGCATTTTTCAACATGATCGAGCACCTATTCATAAAGCACGGCCTGTGGCGGAGTGGTTACACGACGATAACATCCCTGTAATGGACTGGCCTGCATAGAGTTCTGACATGAATCCTATAGAACACCTTTGGGATGTTTTGGAACGCCGACTTCGTGCCAGGCCTCACTGACCGACATCGATACCTCTCCTCAGTGCAGCACACCGTGGAGAATGGTCTCCCATTCCCCAAAAAACCTTCCAGCACGTGATTGAACGTATGCCTGCGAGAGTGGAAGCTGTCATCAATGGAGGGCGCCACGAACTTATGAATCATTTGCAGGCAGGCGTCCGGATACTTTGATCACATAGTGTATGAAGATATCCATTGAATTGGCTGAAACTGGTTATCTGTGAAATAAAACTATTGATATAGGCAATGAAATGTTCTAAAAGGATGCTAGGTTCTCAGATTTTCACATAGAATTCATCTGTCGCGGTGCCCTCGATTACAATCACAGTCCACACGGAAGTCCAGGCCTGCGACCGTGGCGCTGTGCATGTTTCGACCTGCCATCCGCCTTAATGATGAGATATCACGTCACGACCATCGACTTGGTGTAACAGGTAACATGATTCATCCCACCAGGTGGCACGTTTCCATCGAACAGCGGTTCAGTTTCAGTCTCGATGATCCTATGTCCACTGTAGTCGTAACTAACGATGTCGGTGGGTCTACCTTGGAGCACGCAGCGTCGTCTGCTGTAGAGTCGCATGTTCAACAATGTGCACCAGTGTGCTGCGAAACCCATGTGCCCGAATCTGCACTGTACTCTGCCATCAGATTTGCGACAGATTGCCGTCTATCCTGCTTTTCAGAGCGGGCAAGCCTCCCATGTCCACGTACTGTGATGAGGTGTGGACGTCCAATACCTTCTCGCCCACTCCTAGTCACCGTCGTTCAACCACTTTCCATAGATAATCTTGACAGTAGCACGCAAACGTCCGAACAGCTTCACAGTCTCGGAGATGCACCTTCCCAGATGTCGGGTCATAAGTATCTGGTATCTGCTCTTTGATCGTCGCTAGAATGATTCCCCCTTCGTCTGTGCTCCGCTTATTTTCTTTCTTTCTTTAACCGTTTCACGAGAGCCCGAAACGGAATTCAGTCTCGCCATCGGCTGTGGTCATAATGTTTTGGCTCCTAGAGCATAACTATCAATACCCATATCTTACTGTGAGTTACAAAATGGATTTTTTTTGGTACGAAGTTTCAGTAGCAAGCACGGCCGAAAGACAGTAATTATCTTTTGATTACATGTTAGTGTTGAGGTGTTCACCTCAGAGGTTTTCCGTTTCAGAGACTGTCTATCTTGCTATTGGCCGGGAGCGCTAGGAGAGCGGATGCGGTACTGTCTGCGGACCAGTGTCACAGGGTAAATTCCAAACCTCTCGTAAGTTTTTCGTGAAATCATGGCGTGTAAAACATCTGAAGGTGGTTTCTGCGTCTAGTGAGGTTGTTAAGCTCGTTCATCTACATCTACATCAACGTGTATACTGTACAAATCACACTTAAGTGCCTGGCAGAGGGTTGATCGAAGCAACTTCGCAATAATTCTCTATTATTCCAATCTCGAACAGCGCGAAGTGGAAACAAACACCAACAACTTTCCGTGCTAGCTCTGATGTCTCTTATTTTATTTTGATGATCGTTTCTCCCTATGCAGATCGGCGTCAGCAAACTTTTTTCGCATTCGGAGGAGTAATTTGGTGATTGAAATTTCGTGAGAAGATTCTACCGCAACGAAAATTATGTCCTCCCAAAATCTTGTATCATGTCAGAGACACTCTCTCCCCTATTTCGCGATAATACATAACGTGCTGCTTTTCTTTGAACTTTCTCGATGTATCTGGTAAGGACCCCAGACCACGCAGCAGTACTCCCAAAGAGGACCGACAAGCGTAGTGTAGACAGATCTGCTACATTTTCTAAGTGTTCTGTCAGTAAAACGCAGTCTTTGGTACGCCTTTCCAACAACATTTTCTATGTGTTCTTTCCAGTTTAAGTAGTTCGTAATTCTAATTACTAGGTATCTTCGATCTTTAGATTTGACTGATTTATCGTGTAAGCGAAGGCTAACGGATTCCTTTTTAGCACTGTGGATGGCCTCTTGTTCTTCATAACGCTATTCGGGGGAACAGGCCATTACTCGGCATCGAGTTTTACCCTATGATTCCCTATCATCGTATTCGACATCATCATCATCATCATCATCATTATCATCATCCATCATCATAAACAACAACACAAACACGGACCTGTGTTTTATGTTTAATTACGCTATATAATTAGTATCATCACCATTTGACATGCACTACTGAATAAAGGCCTCCTTTTCCACGCATTGCAGCCTCCAGCTGTACTGTGTTACTCCTGCACATTATCTGATGCCATCTACCCTCCTCCTATTCAGCAGTCATCTCGGTCTTTTCTTACGTCTTGGAATCCAACAGAAGACATCTGTGGTCCATCTATCATGCATTTGCCCAGCTACACTTCCCTCATACCGCCATTTGATTTTCATTACGGTCATAAATACGTTTTACACTCCGCTACGGTCCATACTTTATTTATTTGTTTTATGGCGTCCAACTCTGAATGTCACAACAAGCACTTCTCCATTTATCCCTGAGAAACTCTTAGTTTTTGAACAATTTTCACATCTAAAGTGTATGTCACCTTGCCTTAAGCCGATAGAGGTAAAACACACAGCTTACCTTTTCAAACACATCGGTAGCTTTGATTTAATAAATGTACTTCCAGCCATTTTCACTCTTCTGTTTATTAATTCTGTAGGCCATACAGTCGTCGTATTCATCGTCCCGAAACACATGCTCTACAGAACATAAAGACGAGATAGATACAGTAACATAGTAACTACTCGGTAGAAATGAATGAAATTGTGGGGAATTTTGCCACGGGTCTCCCATTCATGCATAGAGAACTGGGCGTCACATGGCTTGAGGTCAGCGTGCCTATAGCGCCAAATGAGGCTGTCCCCACAACACGAGGCAGTTGAAGGAACGGGAAAAGAAAGTGTGCGTCATCAGCGAGCAGTTACGGTGCACTGTGGTGGTGTTCTTCATTAAAATATCTCCCAGAGAAAACATCTGAATAATTTCACATGGAGAAGAATCATCGGGAAACTGGAAGAAGGAAGAAGCTCAGGAATTTGGTATTACTCACAGCATTGTTTGATGTACGTTGTGAGTGTTCCGAAACACAGACACTGTTGCCCAACGATTGGATGTGGTCAACTGCAGTAAATGACGGCAACATTGTGCAATGGACAAGGAGGGACCCATGTCAAACATCGGGTGCAATTGCAACCACATTTAACAGGACCACAAGACACACAGCCTCACTCTTCTCAATGATACGGCTACTGCATGGGCGTGGTCTCTTTGCCCGACAACCAGAACGTTGTTTTCCGTTGACAACTGCACATCGGCAGTACCATTTACCATGGCGTCAAGGGCACTGAGACTAGACCAACGAGGATGATAGCAATTTTACTCTGAGTATTGATTCTGGACGTATCCTCATGAAGCGAGAAGTGGAAGCACGTAATGCACTAAGGAATATTCTCGAACATGAACGTTTTGGTGTTCTAGATGTTATGGTGTGGTGAGGCATAATGTTGTGTAGCAGTACTGACCTCCGTGTCTTTGACCATGGTACACTCACCGGTCATCGTTATTCTGTCACAGTACTGCTTCCCCATGCCCGTCTTTGTAGGGATGCATCCAGCTTTGACTTCTTTTTTGTGGATGACAATGAGCGACGGCGACCGCGTCGAACACCACACGTGGTGGAACTCTTGGAACAAGAGAATATTCGGCGAATGGACTGGACTTAGCAATCTAGTGGTCAGTATAGGAACGCGTTGCAGAACATGCATTGTTGTCCGTGGTGATGATCATAAATCGCGCTGACTTCACTGTAATTGTTGTCTTTGAATCCAAGTGTCATTTCTGTTCGTCTTATAGCGTATTTCTTTCATTTACCCTCTGTATTATATTGTAGCAGTTCTTGATTTGTATGGTCCAAGTTCCATCTGGCTGTTACTTGTCAGTGACAAATAATTCGGAAGTTACTTTCGTTGTTAAGTTTCTTACAAAAACCTATCGACTTCGTTGTGAAATTTTATTACCTTCTTTCCATTACGTTGGTTATAGATTGTTTTAGTATTATTGTAACTGATTTTGAAGACCTACTTCCAAAGGTGTTCTAATAGGATCTTCTATTAGTAACTGAATTTTATCCTCACAAGACATCAACTGTGCAATGTTATCAAGAAAATAAGAATTTTATTTCTGATCTTTTTGCCAACGCAGTGTTTAAATTCCGCAAAACTAAGCTGTTCAGGAATTTTTCATTAACGTGTATTCATTGTTCTGTTTGTAAACCTGAGACTTTTCTGCGATGTATAACGCATGTGCAGAAGCGTCAACAGCTGTCCAGTCCAGCGTCTTAGGAAGAAATAGTGTTTAATTACGTAATAATCATACTACTAATCACAGATTAATACAGGACACTGAACTACGATTTCAATGATGGTAATCATGGGCCTGTTGTATAGTTAATTGACAAGTCGCGAAGTTAATCGCAAAATTTATATGTTATTGTCAATTCTCCTCAGATAGAGAGCGGCTGAGGGCGAAATAAACCCCTTTCTCGAAAATTTCTCTCCTTCATACATCCTCTGTGTTACAACAGATGACGTGTCACCGATCTCATTTGTAACAAGACTGCAATGCACGCGAGGTGCCTATTTGCTTCCACCGCCCTGAGTGGAGTGCATAAATTATAATTAATGTTCTTCTATAGTTGTTGTCCTCTGTGCAGAAAACAGCACGTGGGTCGTGAATCCGTTATTTTGAGGCTGTAATAAACTCTTAGCGAGGAACCGATGTTGTATAAATAATTAAATCTTCCATAATTTTTTATGGGATGCCACTTGTTTTTTTTATTAGCAGAACACGAGAAACTGCACAATTATAATCCACTTTATGTATCACAAATAACTTTCTTTCTTCACACTTTTGTAGAAAATAAAACGATGATCTTTGTATTTGCGTAGTTACCATCAAATTGTTCTTAATTACACATCAAAATAACCAGAGTTTGCTAGTTAAATCGTTAACCGATACCGACTAAGGCAGGCAACATGTCTATCTTCCTAGACTACCGAATCAGCTCTGATCTTACTGCCGAACCACTTCACCCACCATCCAAATAAGGCACGATCCGGAGATCTCCGAAGTGGTTCATCCGCCTTTTTGTTTACTAGTTTTTTATTATTCTCTTGTTATTAAAACTTTCGAAATAATTGAATGATAGCCTGCTATTGAGAGATTATATTAAATATATGCAAATTCACTGTTAAGTTTTTCTGATGTTAATGAGAGAAGTTTATCATTTTGGCGCACTACTTCCGAACGCAGCAGCCAATCTCGGAGAAGGACCACAATTCAGGCGGTCTTTCTCACGGAACCCGTACCGAATAACCCATCTGTCATCGTTACCTCACACCGTCACCTTCCCATTGCAGCTTTCTCAACAGCTTTAAGAAGAGCTTGTTGTAGGTGAATATGATGGCTGTAATGCCAGAAAAATTACCGAAGGACTGTCGGATGGTGAGGGCGGATCAGTTTTGATCATCTTTAGTCAGCTAAAACAAGAAAGCCACAAGTTGGCGTCATTCAATAAGGTTCGGAGCCGTTGCATTCAAATTTCGGCTGCAGACACGCCGTCGCGAATGTAGACGCTTTTCTCCCGCGGTCATTGTCCTGGACCCAGGACAGGTTCCCAAACTTAACACCAGTAGATATGACCGCTCCGCGGGTCCAAAGCCGGTAGAATCATCTTCACCACCACCCTCGATAAGGGTGGCTATAGGAACTACAGTCTCTCGGAGTAGGCACAATACTGTGATGCGTCTGAGTCTAGAAAATCACGGAGAGATGGTCTCCGGAGCCATTCCTTGTAGACCTTAGAAGGCATCACTTCGTTACAGATCTTAATGCGGAAATTGCCACGATATTTATTTGACATGAACTGGATTCCATCACTTTTGAAGCAGCCTTCTGTGAACTCAGATCAATAGCAGTTACGTCGCTAAGCGATAGTATCCTCGCGGCTTTTCCGCTCGCCTATATTGCGCGACTAGCGACCCACCCCAGTTTCACACGTATAGAAGCATTAAGTATCTACGGCCGGACGATTTGTCTGGCGTAGCGGCAGTTTTGTTTATGGAGTACTGCGTAGAGCTATGATTAGAAATCAGAGAACAACGTTAGGTAACCGAATATCATCACTTTCATGTAAATGAAACGATTTAAGCAGCACGCATCGATTGCCGGTATACTGAAGCGCCAAATGCATGAGTTCCTGAGAGCGGTTTTCATATATATATAAATAAAGAGGCGGGGGACTATAATTCATCATGGTTCAGCCATTTAGTACCAAATGTCTTCCTGTGTCCATACTACTATATACAGTAAAGTACTTGTTTAACGTTGTTACCAAAAACCTCGAGAAGTTTTTGACGAATTTACTTCAAATTTTTACACGATGCTTATACTCTAACGAACGTTTGGACGGACGTAGGCTATATATTTTGTTAACATACATACAATATGAATACAATGACGGAAAATGTCGCAACAACTGGAAGGAGTTGTGCGACATAAACGAAAGTTGGTAGCCGCGTTTCTATAACTGAAAGATGACGTCTAGTGATCGTCAGATAGCTGTTGGAAAATTTACATAAAAGAAAACTTGAAAAAGCTTATATATAAATATTACAAGGCCAGTGAGACGTCAGGAATGAAAGTAGAAATGGAGTACAAATATGAGGATTGGAACTTAAATATTGGCAACTATTCATTCACAACCGACACAAAAGAGTTACGTGTTTGCACCTATTACTGTCCTTCAAAGTAGTCACCAGCGTTGTGTAGAGTCCGTTGTCAGCGATGTGGAAGGCCTAGTATACCGATAGCAGCGCCTGTTCTGTTGATGGTGCAAATGGAGCGGTTTAATGCCTGTCGAATCTCTGGAACAGTTCTGAAGCGAATGCCACGAAGCCAAAACTGAAACGCCAATCCAACGAATGGCGTCATTATGGGTCGCCGCGAAAGTCGGAAGTGCGTCAGAGCCCCTGTAGGGTGAAAGTTATGCTGATTCTCGTGTACGACTGTGATGGTGTTATCCTAAAGCATTACGTTCCTCCACGGCAGACCGTCAATGCACAATATTACTGTTCGTTTTTGGACCTTCACCTGCGACCAGCTTTGCGGAAGAGGCGGTGACACTTTCTGCGCAACTCAACCCATCATTTTGCACGACAATGCACGGGCGTATTCAGCGCAAGCTGTGGCTGCTGTGTTCGGTCGATGGGACTGGGAAGTACTGTACCATCCACCGTACTCCCCGGACCTCAGTTGTTGTGACTTTGATTTGATTCCGAAGATGAAGGAGCCACTTCATGGCATTCGCTTCAGAACTGTTCCAGGGATTCGACAGGCTGTAGACCGCTCCATTCGCACCATAAACAGAACAGGCTCTCCTAACGGTATTCTACGCCTTCCACATCGCTGGCAGCGGAATGTACACAACGCTGATGACTACTTTGAAGGACAGTAACAGGTGCAAACATGTCACTCTTTTGTATCGGTTGTGAATAAATAGTTGCCACTATTTAAGTTCCAACCTTCGTACACGTTGTAACGGTCGTGGGCGTTAGTTTCCTTTGACACTGGAGATGGTGAGTTGATGTTAGTCAAGAATGCCTTTAAGGGGACAAAGACTCCATTATCAACGCTTCATTGAGTTCGAGCGAGATCGTGTAATAGGGCTACGAGAAGCTGGATGTTCCTATTGCGGTACTGCAGATAGATATGACAGAAATGTAGCCACTGTACATGACTGCTGGCAGCCGTGGTTACGAGAATGTACGGCCGCAAGAAGACCGAGATCTGAACGACCACGAGAGGGAAGACCACTGTGTTCGGCATATGGCTCTGGCGCATCGTACTGCATCTGCGGCACCAATTTCAGCAACAGTTGTAACAACAGTAACCCAGTGAACTGTTACAAACCGGTTACTTCAAGGACAGCTCCGAGCCAGGTGCCCTGTAGCGTGCATTCTGCTGACACCAAACGACAGCCATTTGCGACTTCAGTGGTGTCAAGCGAGAGCCCAGTGGAGGGCAAAGTGGAGGTCTATTGTTCTTTCTGATGAAAGCTGGCTCTATCTTGGTGCCAGTAACGGCTGTGTGTTTCTTAGAAGGAGGACAGTTGAGGACTTGCAATCAACCTTTCTGCGTGCTATATGCACTGGACATACACCTGGAGTTATGGTCTGGGGTACGATTTCGTATGAAAGAAAGAGCACTCTCGTGATGATCACAACACGCACCATGAATGCACATTTTTACGTCAGTCTGATGTTTCGATCTATTGTGCTGCCATTCATAAACAACATTCCAGGGGGTATTATACGGCAGGATAATTCTCACCCACATCCCGCTGTTGTAACCAAACATGCTCTACGGAGTAAGGACATGTTATCTTGGCCTGCTCGATTAACAGATCCACTGTACCTCTAGTCGAGTACATAGGGGACATCATCGGACGACAGCTCCAGCGTCATCCACAAACAACGTTAACCGTCCGTGTGTTGACTGACCAAGTGCTACAGGCACAGAACTCCGTCCCACAAACTGACAGCCGGTAGCTATACAACACAATGCATGCACGTTTGCATACTTGCGCTCAACATTCTGGCGGTTACACGGGTTATTATTGCACCAGCATTTCACATTTGCAGTGGCTTATCTCTCTCTTCCATTAATATGCGATCTTGCAATGTTTATCACATAAATATGTTACACAGACCAATGTATCCCCAAAATTTCATTACTCTAATTACTCTACGCCGAGAAGGGAGTATTCGTTTGGTAGGTTATAGTTCACAGGATGGATAAAAGACAAGAAGAAGACGTATTAACGTTCCTTCGACGACGAGGTCATTAGAGAGGGAGCAGAAGCTCTTGTCGGAGAAGGATGGAAAGGAAATCAACCGTGTAACCTTGTGCTTTAAAAAAAAAAAATCCCTGTATATGCCTCTAGCTATTTCTAAGGGAAACCTGGCTGACCGAGTGGGTAGTTTAACTTCTGTTCTCCCGACTGCGAGTCCAATGCCCTACTACTGCGCCATCTCGCTCGGGTAGGGATGAGAGTACGTCAGAAATGATTTCATAGTCGGAAAGAGGAAGGCTGTTGAAATTATCTGGGGAAGAACATGTAGTGTGCAGAGATACATAGAGGGTAGGATGTGGTGATACAGGTGCAGTGGCAGACCGAGGTTATCAAGAGCTTGGTATACAATGTTAAATGGGATTAGATTGTGCGACAGATGTAGGACTGGTGAAAGAATTCCGAGTGTCTGAAGAAATGTGAGAATTTTACCTTCTGCTGAAAGAGGATATGGACTGGGAGGAGGGAAAGTTGATGTGGAGTGCGTGCAGTTCACGAATTTGGAGTGTAAATATTAGGAGAGGCAGAGATCCATGTACAATTTGCATATGCGAAGGTGGGATGGATATGGGTCTTCCAGATACGATTGGCAGTCGTGGTCTTACTTCCCATCTTCGGCCGGTTAGTAGCTGATCCTTTTTAGGTGGAAGTTCCAAGTTTGCTTTTTATCGAGTCTTAGTTCAAGACATTTTACTGTTTCAGTCACGTGGAAAGGACGATTCTGGACTGTGAAGTACAGATGTCCGAATCCGGGGAGAAAGGAAGAGACTAAAATTTAGATATAAAATTTACGTGATATTACTTTCGGATGTCTTCACCTCACTTTTTATTTTTTCCAAAATCGCCTTACTTGTTTCGACCTTCCGTCATTTTCAAAGGCTGTAAAATACAATTCAAAACTGACATCAAAAGATACAAAAAATGTTACATTTTCACCATTGGCTAGGTAAATAGTATAGTAGATACAGTACTTATTTGTGAACAAAGAAATACATCGTGCACCACGTATCTAGCGCCGCCTAGCGGCTTAGTCCATTTGGTTCAATCTTGTTGCTTGATAGCAGTTTGCACTTGCCTCTTGTTTATGAATGTTGACCAGATACAACGTACTCTTTTGACAGTTACCTGTGATTCACATTAGGACATAGTATTTGATAAGCTAAAACCCATCCTCTACTTACTATACTATGTCTCTAATTAATGGTGAAAATGTAACATATTTCGTATCTTTCGATACCAGTTTGTATTGTATTTCATAGTCTTTGAAAATGACAGAATGTTGAAACGAGTGGTCGATTTTGGAAATAATAAAAATTGTAGTCAAGGCATCAGGATCCTGTGATCGCTTCGTCTCATGGCCTTTTCATGCACATTGTATCTCCAATTATTAAGTGCACACAACAGAAAAAAATGACGTTGGAGTTCAAAAACTGACCCTCGTTTATACTAATGCAAATATTTTTGACGCAAGGGAAGTCCCGATGCTGCCAATAAGACAGTAGGTAACTTTATCGACATCTCGCAACAGCGGGGCGCCACACCTTGTGGTTGTTGTAGCATTGACCGCTAGATGGCAGGAAGCTCTCTGCCGTGAGCGCGAACTGGCAAGCACGGCCCGTCGTACTATGCATTCCGTATAACGTAACATGGATTTTTGCACTTCAGAGGAAAAATTGCACTCGTGCGTTTATGTATTTAGTAGTTTACGAAAGAAGAAAGGAAAAAGTGAACGGAGGAAATGCCGGGTTTTGGGAACGTGCGAAATTCCGTGGTTTTTTTTTTTTTTTTTTTTTTTTTTTTTTAAACCTGTAGTGCGTTATGTACACGTCGTGAAACAGAAGGCAAGGAAAAGATGCAGCACGGCGGCAACAATTTAATTTGATTTATTACTGTGCTTGCACAAAATACTGTGATGAAGGAGTCTTTCCAATGAACTTTCTTTGTTGTTCCCGGAAAAACATTAGTTATTCATATATCTAGAAATTCAGAGCGACAGAATTGTCTATAATGGAATGTATGCACATCTGTCCCAAGAACAGCGGACATGGATTAGGATACCGAATTACTGTGTACTACTGATAGCTCAGAACCTAGCACAAATAAACCCTTAAAGCATATAATTACGAGTACTACAAGAATCTAAAGAGAGTTGGTAAAATTAATGCTACAAAAATTGTATGGACGTTATCTCTTGAAACTATAACGTTAGGATATCTACATTTCTACACCACGGTGGTTAGTGGCAGGTGGAGTGATCGTGGATAGTCTTGTACATTCTTTTAATTTGAAGTGCATGTCCTGTACAGGTACACGTTATTTTTAAGAAAGGGCATAATGGGAACTTACGCTACTTCTGGGTACAGAAATTTATCGTGCCGTGGTAATAAAAGGTAATCGCACAGGGCAACAAGTTATAATACCGTGTCATCATGGGCTTTAAATGGGAGATTATCATGGTGCAGCTACATGTTAATTACTAAAATACTACAGAAAAATGTAAATAATTATTTATTTCTAGAAAGGAAAGCACAACCTGGTTTCAACTGAGTTTATGCATCCTTTGTGGACTCACATTTTAATGTATGTACAGTTCTTTTTCTAAGAATTTCTGTTGGTTCTGTTTCACTTTGATTATCTTAACCATGTGGTCAGGTATTATTACTGATTTATAATTTTCGAGATCCACCTGAAGATGGGATACATCTGCTGAAACCAGGTGCTTTCCTTCTTAGAAATTAAGAAGTTTTATAACTATAGCAGATTTTGTCATCGATGATGAAATGTAAAAATGTTGACTGTATGTCGCGCACTGTACTTTTACACTCATCGATGAATGTTTACCTTAAGCTATAGAAGATTGGGTGACTCGATCTAACATTTAGCTGCAATTTACTATATATATTCGATGGTTCAGTTCCCAGTAGGGAAAATGTATGTACTGTACGCAGGTCTATCACACTGAACGGATACAATGAAGAGCGGCGCGTATGGTCGCAGATTCCAAAATTCTTTTCGGGAAACTTGACGTCTTTCTTCATATGTATGCTCATTCTGTTCTTTTAGCATCTGCATGACGCTCTCCCGTACATCTAAGAAAGAATAACTTGCAGAGCTTGAACAAATCAACCAATGAGTTGCAAATAAAGGTTTATTTCAACCTTGACCTACGTTTCTACAATTTTACAATTGTCTTCTTCAGGAGGTGTAATGGACCTTGGAATATCACATGTTGGTTAAGTACACTGAATAAAGCCAAACGGCTTCTGAAGGAGACAGTTTTAAAATTGTCGAAACCTAGGTCAAGGGTTACAATAAAATTTTCTTAGCAACTGGTTGTCTGACTTTTTTCAAGCTCTCCAAGTCATAGCTTTCTCTGATTTACAGGAAAACTCCATGGAGATGCTAAAAGAAGCAAACTGGCAAAGACGTCAAGATTTCTGCAAAAGTCTACTTACTTATTTCCAAGAAGTAGTATTAAAAAGGAATCTAGGAACACACTATGCTCCCTACTTTCACTTTCGTTGAGTTCGCAATTATAAGATTAGAATGACTACAGAGTTATTTAAGCAATCATGCTTCCCGCGCTTCAGGCGCAAATACAATGGGGAAAAAACGCTAATATGTGGTACGATGCGAAGTACTCTTCACCACCTACTTCCCTGTGGGTTGCAGAGTCCGATGTAGACGTAGAATCGAGTTACAGACAGGTACGCAGAACGGAGCGATACCTGCGCCTCACCGATTTCTGCCTTCGATATAGATGGCTGTTGCGGCTAATGAGATGCTGCGGTCACGAGAAATTCCGCATGGATGATTTCTACCTTGTGTACTAGATGGCTCTGGCAGCGAACGGGAGTCTGCCGTCACGAGATATTGCGCATGAGTGATTTCCATCTTCTGTGCCAGATGGCTCTCGCAGCAAACGGGAGGCTACAGTCACGAGGCATTACGGAGGGCGCATGCGCCACACCTATTGGAAAAGAGAGCACCTGTAGCATATGGTTTCTACCTTCTGTATCAGATGGCTCTCGCAGCGAACGGGAGGCTGCAGTCACGAGGCATTACGGAGGGCGCATGCGCCACACCTAGTGGAAAACAGAGCACCTGTAGCATATGGTTCACATTAAAATAAGGGGGGAAACCTATCCATATTATTATGGCTCCAGTAATTAGAATTAGTTTTCTTATAATCTTGAGGTGGCACAGGAAACAAACACGAAACTCGAGACGTCGTCGTTCCTGCACATAACAGTTGTTGGCATTTGTTTCATGGCTTTGTCTCTAAAATTTCCAATTTTTGTGTAAGCCAAGTTACTTATTGTGTAAGTGAGAGAAGGAGTTGCATAATACCAGTGTTTTCCAATGCAATTACTCATGAAGGTCGATCATAAATCTGTATTTTGCAACCAAACATAATTTTTAAATAACTAAAACTAGCAAGTTTTTAATAACAGTACATCCATACATATTATAAAAAACGGATGTGTGTGTGTCTGTGTGTGTTTGTGTGTGTTCCACATCTCCTCCTAAACCAATGGAAGATTTCAGCCAAACTCGGTACACATAGTCCTTACTGTCAGGTAACAATCACTGTGGGGTTAAGAACCGCCTATATATCGAAGTTCAGGAGATATGATGTCAAAAAATGAGATGCATAAGAAACTGCCACGTCACGCATGACGTTTAAATGTATTACTTCTGTGCTAACAACTCTAAATTTCGCAGACAGTATCCACATGTGCGGCTACATGCACGTACAAAATTACATCATAGTACCACTCATAGCTCAGGAGATGCGACGGCATAAATACTGAGATGCGTAAAAAACCACCGCATCATGCGTGATGTTTTAATACATTTATTCTTTACTAATAAGACACTCCTAAAACCTAGTCAAGTTAAGGAAATCCGTGACGCCTGGCAGCTCTTTTGACAGCTTTCAACTGCGAAGCGTAAATGGTTGTAAGCGAAAACAGTAGCTGTCTATTGAGCTATGAATAGGCGTTGTCATAGAGACGTTTACAAAATCGTGTTGTAGCTCCTGGACATATGACTATATATATTGTTTAGAATCACGTTCTGAGTTAAATTAATATTACAAATGGTTCAAATGGCTCTGAGCACTATGGGACTTAACATCTATGGTCATCAGTCCCCTAGAACTTAGAACTACTTAAACCTAACTAACCTAAGGACAGCATACAACACCTTAATATTACAGAGAACTTGTGTTTTGCATAGTATGTTTCTTAATGTGGATACTGTAATTATACATTTGTACATAACGCATATTTCTTTGTGCAATACTTGCATAGTGTCAAAGGCGTTTTCACAAATACACGGAAATGAAACGTTTTCCGTTTTACACTGAAAAACAGTTCTTTTTTTTTTGTTTTCGTTTCTAGCAGGAAATTAGTAAAATGAATAGCCCGTCAATGCCGGTTTTGTCATCTAGTATGGTAATAACAAATACGTACAGTGATAAGCGAAAACATGACCACCTCTTTAACAACATGTTAAATCAAATTCTGGAAAGCGAAACAGCAACGATCGCGCGTAGTATGGATTCGACAAGTCCTTGATGAGCATTCTGTTAGTAAAAGGCTGAATGGCCTATCAGACCATGAAGCACAAATTTTAACACTAAAAGGCTTTTGTACTCAAACAAATGTTACATATGATTACAAACTATGTAGGAAAGTTAATCCAACAGCAATAGAGAGTATTTTAAACCTTGTCAAGGACCAAGAGTGGCAGGATGTTTATAGTGCTGATAAGAAAGATAATAAATATAATGCTTTCCTTAACACATTTCTCATGCTCTTTGAGCCTTGCTTTCCATTAGAACGTTCTAAACGGATTACTAGCAGTATTAGGCAGCCCAGGTGGCTGACTAGTGGGGTCATGTAGAACAGAGCGGGAATTATCTCAAAATGTTAGAAGTAGTCACAATCAAGCTACAGTACCCCATTACAAACAGTATTGTTAGGTGCTTAAAAATGTTATTAGGAAGCCAAAGAGGATGTGGTATGCAAATGGAATAGCTAATTCACAGGATAAAATTAAAATCATATGGTCAGTTGTGAAGGAAGTGTCTGGTCAGCAGCACAATGTCGACGATACAAAGTCAGTTAGTAGTAAAAGTATTTCTGTTACTGATAAATCAGATACATGTACAGTATTTAGCTATCATTTTCTGGACATTGCTTGTGAATTAAATAAAAATTTAGTTTCTACAGGGAATCATATAACTTTCTTGGCAAATGCCTTTCCGAGATCGATATCTGAAATACTCCTCTGTGATACAGACAAGGGGGAGAATGAGTCAATAATTAAATCATTGAAGACTAAGGACTCTCATAGATATGATGGTGGGCCTAGCAGAATATTAAAGTACTGTGCTGCACAGGATAGCCCTGTATTTAGCCATATTTGTAATTTTTGCTTTAGGAATGGTCAGTTTCCTGAACGATTAAAGTACTCAGTAGTAAAGCCGCTTTATAAAAAGGGGGAAAATGATAATGTAGACAATTTTAGACCTATTTCTATGCCATCAGTGTTTGCTAGAGTTATTGAAAAGGCTGTGTATGTAACGATAATTGATCACTTTATATCACACTATTTGCTATCAAATGTACAGTTCGGCTTTAGAAGTCGTTTAACAACTGAAAATGCTGTATTCTCTTTTCTCTGTGAGGTACTGGATGGGTTAAACAAAAGTTTTGAACGCTAGGCATATTTTTTTATTTACCTAAGGCGTTTGATTGTGTGGATCAGAAAATTTTGCTCCAGAAGTTGGACCATTGCGGAATATGGGGAGTACCTCACAACTGGTTCACCTCTTACTTTAGCAACTGACAGCAAAAGGTCATTATTCACAATGTTGAGAATGGCTGTGATGTGGGGTCTGAGTGGGGTACAGTCAAGTGGGGGGATGCCCCAGGGATCAGTGTTGGGGCCACTCCTGTTCCTTATTTATGTAAATGATATACCCCCTAGTGTTATGGGTACTCTAAAATATTTCTGTTTACTGATGACTCTAGCTTGGTAGCAAAGAATGTTGTTTGCAACATTGGCCCAGTTTCAAATAGTGCAGTTCATGACCTAAGTTCACGGCTTGTAGAAAATAAACTAACGCTAAATTTCGCAGAATGGGCAAATGATTGGTGAAACGGAACAGTTCACATTTCTAGGTGTTCAGATATATAGTAAACTGTCGTGGTAAGCCCACGTTCAGGACCTTGTTCAAAGACTTAAAGTTGCCATTTTTGCTATTCGAACGGTATCTGAAGTGAGTGATCGTTCGACACGAAAATTAGTCTACTTTGCTTATTTTCATTCGCTTATGTCGTATGGTATTATATTTTGGGGTAATTATTCCCATTCTAGAAGGATATTTTTGGCTCAGAAACGGGCGGTTCGGGCAATAAGTGGTGTAAGTTCGCGAGCCTCTTGTCGACCCCGGTTCACGAGTCTGGGTATTTTGACATTGGCCTTTCAGTATATATATTCCTTACTATCATTTCTTGTTAGCAATATTAGCTTATTCGAAAGAATAAGCAGCTTTCAATCAGTTAATACTCGGCAGAAATCATACCAGCTTTTGGATCGGACGTCCTTATCTCCTGTGCAGAAAGGTGTGCAGTATACTGCTGCATCGATTTTCAATAAGCTGCCGCTCGAATTTAAAAATCTTAGCAGTAATCCACGCGCTTTCAAATCGAAACTGAAGAATTTCCTCATGGGTCACTCCTTCTGTTCTGTCGAGCAGCTCCTTGAAAAATTAAGCTGATTCTTGTTGTATTGTTGATTGCGTTTACTTAAACTTGTGGATTGACTTTTTTCCGGTTCAGAAATATATAATATATTATATATATTATATATATATATATATATATATATATATTATATATTATATATATTATTTTTGTATGTTATTACTTTTATGTAGTAATTTCAAGTACAGATATGTTCCATGACCTTGGAGATTTGCTCCTCAATTTGGTCCTACGGAACTTGAAGTGTAAATAAATAAAATAAATAAATTCATATGTGTCTGAAGTTATGGGTACCAGATATCTATGCACAGGTCACGAAATTCTCGTAAATTACATACTGGTAGTTTGTGGGCGAACAGTAGGCTCTCGATAGTGCCACAAATGTATTCCATCACGTCCGTATCAGACGAATTTTGTGGTCAAGACATCAAAATGAGTTCACTATTATGATCCTCAAACCACTGTGGCGTGAGTGTCGCCTTATGACGTGGACGGTGTTATCCTGTTGGAAGATGCAATCGCCATCAGAGT
Source organism: Schistocerca piceifrons (assembly GCF_021461385.2). Lineage (NCBI taxonomy): Eukaryota > Metazoa > Arthropoda > Insecta > Orthoptera > Acrididae > Schistocerca > Schistocerca piceifrons. The sequence goes on from NC_060149.1 coordinate 476,440,558, forward strand.
AGACATAAAGCATTAAGGGATACAGGTGGCCCGCAATAATGTTCACATTGGCTACAGCTGTCACGGTGCCTTCGACTGCTACCGCAGGTCACATGGAAGCCCAGATGAAAGTCACCCCATCGACTGGCGTCCGAGGCACAGTGCATGTTTCGGAGAACCATTCGCCTGGGTGACGGCGTATGTGCACCAAACACGAATATAGTGGTGTAACAAGAAACAAGGCGACACTTTTCCTTTGATCCACGGTCAAATTTCGGTGATCCTCTGCCTACAGCGATCGTAATTGAAGATACCGTTGGATTATGTAGGGGGCACCTACCGTGGAGCCACATGCTAAACAATGTGTGCTGAACTGTGTGCTCCGAAACACTTCTATCTCAACCAGCAATGTACTTTGCAGTCACATCTGCCACAGACTGCTGCCAGTCTTGTTTTACAGGACGGCCAAGCGTCCGACCCCCATGTCGTGTGATGAGACGTCAACGTGCATCACCTTATCACCTACTAGCGGTCACCATCGTTTAACCACATTCCACAGATGCTCACGACAGCAGCACCCGAATAGACAATTAGGTCCGCCGTTACCTAGATGCTCGTTCCCAAGTGTCGGCCAGTCACGATCTGCTCTTTGTCAAGTCGCTTAAATCAGTGGACTTTCCCATTTGTGGCCCTTATCGTCGCTAGAAGGATTCCCCATTCATCGCTGCTCAGCTTATATACTTTCCTTACCGCGTCACGTGCCCGCAATACCACCAACGGCATTTAGTCTCGCGATGGAAAGCGCTCAGGATGATTTGGCGCATCAGTATAAACTGACGGGAAAAGAATTGCCACTCCAAAAAATAATTACTGTAGATTAATAAAATTTCGGGAATACATTTGTCCAGGTAAGTGATCACAGATAAGTGCGACATGAGTCACTGCAAATGTGAAATGCTGGTACATTAATAACTGGTGTTACCGTCAAAATGTTGAATGCAGTCATGCATACATTGTGATGTACAGGTTCTGCATGTTAGTATGTGGGATAGAATTCCATACCTGTAGCACTTGGTCGGTCAATATGTGGACGGTTAATACTGGTTGTGGATGACGCTAGAGTAGTCGTTCGAATAGGTCGAATCACCAGATTGACGTACAGATTTGCGGTCAGGATGCGTGGGGTAACCACGAGAGTGCTCCTGCTGTCATAAGAAATCGCACTGCAGTCCATAAACTCCAGGTGTAGGTCCCGTGTGTCTGGCATGCAGACAGGTTAGTTGCAGGCTCTTAACTGGCCCCCTTGTAATCAACACACGGCCTTCGCTGGCATCGAGGCAGAACCAGCTATCATCAGAATACCCTACACTTCTCCACACTGCCCTCCAGTGAGCTCTCGCTTAACACCACTGAAGTCGCAAACGGCAGTGGTTTGGAGTCACGGCGTCTGGCTCGGAGCTGTCCTTGGTGTCACCGATTAGTTGGGGTTGGGTTGTTTTGGGGAAGAAGACCAGACAGCGAGGTCATCGGTCTCATCGGATTAGGGAAGGACGGGGAAGGAAGTCGGCCGTGCCCTTTGAAAGGAACCATCCCGGCATTTGCCTGGAGCGATTTAGGGAAATCACGGAAAACCTAAATCAGGATGGCTGGATGCGGGATTGAATCGTCGTCCATCCGAATGCGAGTCCAGTGTCTAACCACTGCGCCACCTCGCTCTCACCGATTAGTAACAGTTCGTTGTGTCACTGTAGTGTCAACTACTGCTAAAATTGCTACTGCAGATGCAGTACGATGCACCAGAGCCATACACCGAATATTATGGTTTTCTCCCTCTGTAATGGCTTACCACGTGGCCGTCCGTAGCTCGGTCTTCTTGCGACTGTGTGCATTCCCGTGATCACCGCTGCGAGCAGTCATGTAAATCCTGTCAAATCTGTCTGCAATATCGCGGAAGGTACATCCAGCTTCTAGTAGCCTTATTACACAACCTCGTTTAAACTCAGTGTGATGTTGATAATGGTGTCTCTGTATCTTTAAAAAACATTCTTGACTAACGTCTACTCACCGCGTCCAATCTCAAAGATAACTATCGCTCACGAACGTTACAGCGTCTATTTAAAGCAAACATGTTTTGCATCATCATAGTGGCGGGACTAGTGCCATTCTTATGCGACTGGGGCGAAAATTGAATAGACATCGTTGTTCAGCTGTAGAAATACTCCTACCAACTTTCGTTTATGTCACACCACTCCTTCTTGGTGTTGCGATTTTTTTCCGTCAGTGTATATTCTGTTATTCGAAAGAGATAATCGATAATTCCTCTCAAGTTTTCGTTCTTACTTTTTGCGGCGTACATGTAAAGGAAACTAGAGATATACTACGAATATCTCACGTCGCATTTGCTGTTTGCCGGAATGAAACGTTGCAGTAGATAGAAATAAATTCCAAACGGGGTTAGCCTACATGTTTTCACATTTCACTAGTGAATTAATGTCCAGAGGTTTTCTGGGACTCGGTAAAACTAGCAACGAGACATTACTAGACGTTTAGTTAATGCAGCAACGACATATTCTACTTTAATAGGCGTATAATAGCAGTTGTATGTAACTGCGGATGCGATAAACAGCAACAAACGTGAGACATAAAACGTGCCAGTGTTGATGAGAACGGTATTCGTGTGGGCCATACAGCTCTTCAAGAGAAAGCGCGTATTGCAAAGAGAAACGAAAATAAACTCATTAAAAATGCAAATAAATCCTGATCAGGGGCAGCTGAAGTAACGATTTCCATTAAGTTTGTGCTCTACTGTACCTCACAGAAGCATTCGCGTCTGTTACAGGATAGGATGCTCAAAGGATCAGGAAAAATGCCGAAACTCCTGTCCTGGTGATAATCGAAGGCATACTGAACACCTGTTTCATTGCCACTACTCCTGTTTCGCCTTTAGTCCCTTATAAAGTACTAGCTGAGCTCCTTGCACCCCTGGGTATGTATTTATTCCAATCTTCTGTTAGTCCACCTAGTCCTTCCCCCTGTCTCTGTCCATCTCCTCCTTCACCTCCTCTCTGTCCATCCCCTCCTCACCCTCTCTCTGTCCACCTCCTCCTCCCCTTCTATCTGTTCATATGCTCCTCCCCCTCTGTCCATCTGCTCCTCGTCCCTTTGTCCATATCTCCTTCTCCCCCCAGTACTATCTCTTCTTCCTCTCCTCTCTTTGTGGATCCCCTCATCTCTCCTCTCTCTGTCTATCTACCACCCTCCCCTCGCCCTGTCCATCTGCTCCTCAGGTCTCCCACTGTTCATCTGCTCCTCTTCCCTTTCTCTGTCCGCTCTCTGTGTCCATCTCCTCCTCTCCCCTCTTTCTCTCAGTTTACTCCTCCCCCTCTCTCTGTACATCTTCTTCTCCCCCCTATCTGTGCCCCCCTCCTCCTTACGCCTCGCTATCTGTCCCTCTCATCCTCTCCCTTCTCTCTCCACATTATCACGACCTCCACAATAGGAGGCTGGTGTTTCTTACTCCCACAGTATTTCTTTACAAATTGAAACTAGTCTGCGTACCAAATTTGGTAAATCGTTTCATTTTCACGCAGCTCAATGTTTATGACGTCGTGTCTCCTCAACTATGTGCTGTAAAGTGATATAATTTTGCAGGTACATCTAGTGGTATGTGTGGCTACTGTCTGTGAAATGTGCTGTGAATAGACTTAGTAGCAAAGAAGAAATAAATTGAAACGCCATGCATGATGCGGCCGTTTGTCTGTATTTGAAGTAATATCTCCTGAACTATGGGCCTTACAATGATATAATTTTTCTTATACAGGGTGTTTCAAAAATGACCGGTATATTTGAAACGGCAATAAAAACTAAACGAGCAGCGATAGAAATACACCGTTTGTTGCAATATGCTTGGGACAACAGTACATTTTCAGGCGGACAAACTTTCGAAATTACAGTAGTTACAATTTTCAACAACAGATGGCGCTGCAAGTGATATGAAAGATATAGAAGACAACGCAGTCTGTGGGTGCGCCATTCTGTACGTCGTCTTTCTGCTGTAAGCGTGTGCTGTTCACAACGTGCAAGTGTGCTGTAGACAACATGGTTTATTCCTTAGAACAGAGGATTTTTCTGGTGTTGGAATTCCACCGCCTAGAACACAGTGTTGTTGCAACAAGACGAAGTTTTCAACGGAGGTTTAATGTAACCAAAGGACCGAAAAGCGATACAATAAAGGATCTGTTTGAAAAATTTCAACGGACTGGGAACGTGACGGATGAACGTGCTGGAGAGGTAGGGCGACCGCGTACGGCAACCACAGAGGGCAACGCGCAGCTAGTGCAGCAGGTGATCCAACAGCGGCCTCGGGTTTCCGTTCGCCGTGTTGCAGCTGCGGTCCAAATGACGCCAACGTCCACGTATCGTCTCATGCGCCAGAGTTTACACCTCTATCCATACAAAATTCAAACGCGGCAACCCCTCAGCGCCGCTACCATTGCTGCACGAGAGACATTCGCCAACGATATAGTGCACAGGATTGATGACGGCGATATGCATGTGGGCAGCATTTGGTTTACTGACGAAGCTTATTTTTACCTGGACGGCTTCGTCAATAAACAGAACTGGCGCATATGGGGAACCGAAAAGCCCCATGTTGCAGTCCCATCGTCCCTGCATCCTCAAAAAGTACTGGTCTGGGCCGCCATTTCTTCCAAAGGAATCATTGGCCAATTTTTCAGATCCGAAACGATTACTGCATCACGCTATCTGGACATTCTTCGTGAATTTGTGGCGGTACAAACTGCCTTAGACGGCACTGCGAACACCTCGTGGTTTATGCAAGATGGTGCCCGGCCACATCGCACGGCCGACGTCTTTAATTCCTGAATGAATATTTCGATGATCGTGTGATTGTTTTGGGCTATCCGAAACATACAGGAGGCGGCGTGGATTGGCCTCCCTATTCGCCAGACATGAACCCCTGTGACTTCTTTCTGTGGGGACACTTGAAAGACCAGGTGTACCGCCAGAATCCAGAAACAATTGAACAGCTGAAGCAGTACATCTCATCTGCATGTGAAGCCATTCCGCCAGACACGTTGTCAAAGGTTTCGGGTAATTTCATTCAGAGACTACGCCATATTATTGCTACGCATGGTGGATATGTGGAAAATATCGTACTATAGAGTTTCCCAGACTGCAGCGCCATCTGTTGTTGACAATTGTAACTACTGTAATTTCGAAAGTTTGTCTGCCTGAAAATGTACTGTTGTCCCAAGCATATTGCAACAAACGGTGTATTTCTATCGCTGCTCGTTTAGTTTTTATTGCCGTTTCAAATATACCGGTCATTTTTGAAACACCCTGTACATTCAGCAGTATATAGGAATACTGTCTGCAAAATGTGCCGAGAATATAGTGAGTAATAAATAAGTAATAAATTAAAGCGTCACTCTTGCGGTAGATTTACCGCAGAACAGCGAAAATGTAGTAAGCGATATACTTTTTCCTTTCATCACTGTGGGGGTCCTAAGCGTTGAAGAGTTTCAGGACTCAACTTGACAGGTCGGGGATGTGCTACAGAAAGGATGCAGCTTCTCGGATAGCAGAGTACTTGAGGAGTCGATATGGGGTTTTTAGACTAAGCGGTAGTTAGGGGTCCTCTAGCGTACGTCTGCAAGTCGATAACCAGTCCGCGTGCAAAGTAAAGACACTTCTACAGTCGAAAGTTTAACAGCAAACTGTCGAAGTAATGGTAACAATGAGCCTGAATTTACTGCACTCCAGAAAAATTGTCACGCTCAAATTATTCTCGGAACCGATAGCTGACTGAAAGCTGAAGTAAAAATCTCTGAAATATTTAGCGAGGATTATCACTATTATCGAAAAGACAGAACAGACGGCGTAAGACGGAGAGTGTTAATTGCAGCCGAGAAAAATATTATGCCATCGAGATCGAAATTGAGTCTAACTGTGAGGTCATCTGGACGCGAGTAACAGGCTTAGGTGAACTCAATTTAGTTATCGGATCTTTTCACAGGCCAACCGATTTCGCGGTCACAGTTTTAGAATCGTTCAAAGAAAGCCTACGCTCAGTAGCGCGGAAATACCCTTAGCATGCAATATTAGTTGGAGGCGACGTAAACGTACCGAGTATAGACTGGAACAGTCTTGTGAAGTAGTTTTGAACACGTCTTCCGAAAACTGTTTTGAGTAGATAGTTCGACAGCCTACACACACTGGAAATATTTTAGATCTTCTAGCTACAAATACGACTGATGTTATCAATCGTGTCAGTATAGAGACAGGGATTGGTGATCATGATGAAATCATAGCGACGGCCGTTGATGACGATAATAAAGTCATCAAGTTGGTAAGGGGAGTATTTTCGCTGGAAAGAGCAGATAAGCAGTTGTTGGCATCTCTCTTAGACAATAAACTGACATAGTTCAGTTCCAGTATGATGGACGCAGTGGAGTTGTGGACAAAATTTGAACTGATTGTAAATCATACTTTGGAGAAGCATGTGCCAGTTATGTGGATTAAGAATGGGAAAGACCCGTCGTGTTTTAATAACAAAATTCGAAAAATGCCGAAAAGCAGAGACTTCTGAACTCTCGGTTAAAAAAAGAACGCGAAAATGACGACAGGCAAAAGTTAATAGAAATTCGAGCGTCCGTAAAAAGATCGATGCGCGAACTTCCACCGTCACACCATCTTGCCAAGAAGTCATGAAAATTCTAATCCTACATAGAATAGCTAATCGGTTCGAAGGCTTCTATCGGGTCACTCACTTACTTATCAGGTGAGGCAACAGAATAGTGCAAAATGAAAGCTCACGTTTTAAATTTCACGTTTAAGAAATCATTCACGCAGAAGGGTTGTACAAACAAATCATCGTTTGACTGTTGCATAGGCTCCCGTATGGAGGACGTATTAATAGGCAATCTGGCGCATAGAAGCAACTGAGAGTGTTCATAGCAAGCATGTCACCAGATCCGGATGGATCCCAGTTTGGTTTTACAGAGGCCTCTTACTGCGGCTGCATTTATCGAGAGTCTTTCGTCCGGTCCGAAGTCGCAAGCCACTGGATAAAAGCGTGGGTGACTTCCGTACATAAGACGGTAAAAGAACGGACACGCAAAATTACGCACCAACATCCTCAACATCGGTTTGCTGCAGAATTCTTGAACATATGCTGAGTTGGACTATAAAAAATTTTCTTGTGGCAGAAGAGCTTCTGCAACAAATCAGCATTGATTTACGAAGCAACACTCGTGCGAGCCTCAGCTTACCCTTTATTTCCATGAAATCGTGCAAACTATGGATGAAAGACATCAGGCATGTACCATATTCCTACATTTCCGAAAAGCGTTTGACGTGGTGCCCTACCGCAGGCTGTTAATGAAGGACCTCCTAAGTAATAGCAGTACGTTTGCCTCGACTTAGAGAGTTCATCAGAGACTAGGAGTGTTCAATTAACTTACGGGTTTGCTACCGGGTGACGTCGTCGACCACCGCCCATATTTCGAGGGGAGCACACCCTGCCATTCTCAAGGCACAACTGCAAGGAGGAAGCAAATCCGTAAGTTATTTGAACATTCAATTCGCCGGGAAAAGTTAAGGTCTCACAGAGACTAGGAGTGTTCCTGGAAAGTGTGATAGGACGCTCTTGTACTCTGTATACATAAATGATCTGACGGAAAGGGTGAGCATCACTCTGCGGCAGTTTGCTGATGACGTTGTGGTGTTCACGAAGGTGTCGTCATTGCGTGAGTTTAGGAGGATGTAACATGACTTAGACAAAATTTCTAGTTGCTTAACGAATAGCAGCATGCTCTAAATGTAGGGAAACGTAAGTTAATGCAGATGAATAGGAAACACACTCCTGAAATGTTTGAATACAGCGTTACTATTGTGCTGCTTGACACAGTCACGTCGATTAAATATCTAGTCATAACGCTGCAAAGTGAAATTAAATGGAACGATCACGTGAGGACGGTAGTAGCGAAGGCAAATGGTCGACTTCAGTTTATTGGAAGAATTTTAGGAAACTGTAGCTCACCTATAGAAGAGACGACGTGTGCAACCAGTTCATGACTACTGCTCGAGTGTTTGAGATCCCCACCAAATCGGATTCAGGAATACATCAAAGCAATTCCGATGCGTACTGCTAGATTTGTTACCGGTGGTTTCGATCATCACGCGAGTATTACGGAGATGCTTCGTGAACTCAAATGGGACTCTCTGGAGGGAAACGATGTTCTTTTCGTGAAACACTATCGACAAAGTTCAGACAATCGGCATTTGAAGCTGACTGCAGAACGCTTCTCCTGCCGCCAACGTATACCTCGAGTAAGGAACACGAACACGAGATAAGAAATATCGGAGCTCGTACGGAGGCATGCCGACAATCACTTTTCTCTAGCTCCACTTGCGAGTTGAACAGGAAAGCAAATGACTATAAATGGTACAAAGTACTTCCTATATGCGCCATACAGTTGTTTGCCGATTAAACACTGACATTGGACAGTTGATGACTGGAATCATGTTGCCTGGTCGGACGAGTCTCGTTTCAAATTGTATCGAGAGGATGGATGTGTACGGGTATGGAGACAGCCTCTTGAATCCTGACTGTTCAAACTGGTAGAAGCTCTGTAATGGTGTGTGTGGGGGTGTGTGCAGTTGGAGTGATATGGGACCCCTGACAGTCTAGATACGACTTTCACAGGTGACACGTACGTAAGCATCATGTCTGATTACCTGCATCCATTCATGCCCATTGTGCATTCCGGCGGACTTGGGCAATTCCAGCAGGACAATGCGACATCCCACATGCCCAGAACTGCTACAGAGTGCCTCCAGGAACACTCTTCTGAGTTTAAACACTTCCGCTGGCCAGAAAACTCTCCGGACGTGAACACAAGTGAGCATATCTGGGATACTTTGCAACGTGCTGTTCAGAAGAGATCTCCACTCCCTCGTACGCTTACGGATTTAAGGACAGCCCTGCAGGATTCATGGTGTCAATTCCCACCAGCATTACTTTAGACATTAGTCGAGTCCATGCCATGTCGTGTTGCGGCACTTCTGCGTACTCACGGGGGCCCTACACGGTATTCGGCAGGTGTACCACTTTCTTTGGCTCTTCAGTGTATATATAGACATACATAGATAAATCAACCACCAGAATGCGTTAGTGCTGTTCGTTTTTAATGTTGTTACCAGGCCTGATACAGTATGTAAGGGGCATGAATTCGTCAGATATTGAGTGACCACTGTGAAGGACATAGAAATGTTGCGTACTTGGGATAGACGGCCTTATGATCACCGGAAAGAATTTCAAAGGGGCTTTAGTGTAGGTTTCCATTTCATCGTGTGGTCGAATCGTGCAATATCCAAATTTGAGGGGCATTCGGATGTGGCGGTTGCTCGATGTTGGACTGCATAGGAATGTAAGGACACGCATACACGTCGTCAAGGTTCTGGCTGACCATGTCTGACCACAACAAGGGAGGATCGCCGTCTCAACCCGTGAACATTTATTTCGTTTCCTGCACCCTCTCTGGGTGCTTCAATTTTTCATCAGGTACAGCATATTTCAATCGGAGTAAGGGGTTGCTGCAATCGACCTCTTGTTACAGCCATTTTTATTCCTGTAGCACATTGCTACCGTTGATAAATGAGACTAAATATAGAACCATACGATTTCTGATCATCCAGTACGAATGTTCTCCTTCGAGTTTAATGTGGCCTGTTTACTCTTTTCTCCGATTGCGGCGTGTAATACCTCGACGAGCCTTTGGAGTGGCTCCTCCAACCTAGGAAAACCAGCAAATATATGCAGGTTGTGTCCTACCAGTCTAGTGCTTAAAAGGCAAAGGGAGCGAGCAAACGCTGGTGTGCTTCGCTGATATGGAACGGCGCAGTATCAGCATGTGAAACACAAAGCGTCAATGTATCGGTCTCCACTAAAACAGTTTGTAATTTCATTGAATTTCGGCTCGTGCAAGATACTATCGGTCTCCACTAAAACAGTTTGTAATTGTATTGGATTTCGGCTCATGCAGGATACTCTGTTAAAGTATGTTTTAACAAGCTGATTAAATTGACTATACACAATTACCAAAGGGTACTGGACCACACAGTATGAAAGCACCACGGTATGATGCCGTTCTCAGTTACTGCTTCCTGCTCTGCTCGATCGCCTGACGTGTCGCATATCGAACATTTCTCGGATGTGTTTGATCGACAACGTTCGAGCCACCATCATCCAAAAACCACAGTTCATGTATTGTGGAGTCGCGTGCAAACCATGTGGATTGAGATGTGTCAGAACTCTATAGAGGCTTTCTTAGATTCCAAGAGATCACATACTGATTCTTTATAGCAGGTAGGTGTTCCCCATAAATTGGTGTTCCCCATAAAAAGTGTAGTTATATACCTAATCTGAGCTATGAAGTTCTTTATAGTTGTATGTAGAACAAGTTGTAAAGCAAAAATGTTTTCAGTTTCTTCTTACAAATACTTTTATTACTTATGGACACCTTCAGTTCACTTGGCGGATTTTCCATCGCTTGTATATTTGCCTAGTTTACGTCTTCTAATGTGACAGTCAGATGAAGCCGTGAATAATGGACCCAATTTTTATGTTTTCAGTCACAGAGGATTTTACGAAGTTCATCTCACAAATTTCTATCAGATGTGGAGACTACCGGAAAAATATTGGTATATACCCGGAAATGAACCGAGCTATAGAATCAAACAAGTGATGACTGCGTGTTGTGTGATGTCCTTAGGTTAGTTAGGTTTAAGTAGTTCTAAGTTCAAAAATGGTTCAAATGGCTCTGAGCACTATGGGACTCAACTGCTGTGGTTATAAGTCCCCTAGAACTTAGAACTACTTAAACCTAACTAGCCTAAGGACATCACACACATCCATGCCCCAGGCAGGATTCGAACCTGCGACCGTAGCGGTCGTGCGGTGTAGTTCTAAGTTCTAGGGGACTGATGACCATAGATGTTAAGTCCCATAGTGCTCAGAGCCATTTTTGAATCAAACAAGTGAAATAATATGTTCAGCTCTCGAGCGTCTGTTGGAAGGAAGAGCATCTGTAATTTACCGAGATCCTGATAATTACTATACAGGGTGAGTCACCTAACGTTACCGCTGGATATATTTCGTAAAACACATCAAATACTGACGAACCGATTCCACAGACCGAACGTGAGGAGAGGGGCTAGTGTAATTGTTTAATACAAACCATACAAAAATGCACGGAAGTATGTTTTTTAACACAAACCTACGTTTTTTTTAAATGGAACCACATTAGTTTTGTTAGCACATCTGAACATATAAACAAATACGTAATCAGTGCCGTTTGTTGCATTGTAAAATGTTAATTACATCCGGAGATTTTGTAACTTAAAGTTGACACTTGAAACTTCCGACTTTCAGTTGCATGTTTTAACAAACACGGGCCACGGTCGGCGAGCAGCATCCGCAGGGACATGTTTACGATGACGACCGTGTTTACGAGTGTGGCTGTAATGCACTGTTGTGGTTTGGTCTAGCTGTCGCAGTGTCCACATGTAGCGCTTGCTGCTATTGTTATTCTGCATTCGTCTCCGCACGCAGACCAACTGTAGTACATCGTGTTACCAGACGTCTGTGATAGTGTTGTGTTGTAGGAACTGTGACCATGGTGTATTCGAACTCTGAAAAGGCGGAGATTATACTCATCTATGGCGAGTGTCGACGAAATGCAGCTGAAGCATGCAGGGTGTATGCAGAACGGTACCCGGACAGAGAGCATCCAACGTGCCGCACATTGCAAAACATCTACCGCCAACTGTATGCAACAGGTATGGTCTTAGCACGCAAACGGGTCCGTAACAGGCCCGTCACAGGAGAAGCGGGTGCAGTTGGTGTGTTAGCTGCTGTTGCCATGAACCCACGCATGAGTACACGGGACATTGCGAGAGCCGGTGGACTGAGTCAAAGTAGTGTCATGCGCATACTGCATCGTCACCGCTTTCACCCGTTTCATGTGTCGCTACGTCAGCAATTACATGGTGATGACTTTAATCATCGAGTGCAATTTTGTCAATGGGCATTAACAGACAGAGAATGCGTTGCAGTTCTACCTGTTTACCGATGAAGCGGGTTCACAAATCACGGGGCAGTGAATCTACGGAACATGCATTACTGGTCCGTGGACAATCCTCGCTGGTTCAGACAGGTAGAGCGACAGCGACCGTGGACTGTAAATGTATGGTGCGGAATCATTGGCGACCACCTCATTGGTCCTCACTTCATTGCAGGGGCCCAAACAGCTGCAACATACATCGCGTTTCTACAGAATGATCTGCCAACGTTGCTCGAAAATGTCCCACGGGAAACGCGTCGACGTATTTGGTATCAGCATGATGGTGCACCTGCACATTCCGCAATTAACACTAGGCTGACCCTTGACAGGATGTTCGACGGGCGTTTCATAGGACGTGGAGGACGCATAAATTGGCCAGCCCGTTCTCCTGATCTTACACCTCTGGACTTCTTTCTGTGGGGTACGTTAAAGGAGAATGTGTACCGTGATGTGCCTACAACCCCTGAGGATATGAAACAACGTATTGTGGCAGCCCGCGGCGACATTGCGGCGTGTACGGCATTCATTACGCCAGAGATTGCAATTGTGTGCAGCAAATGATGGCCACCACATTGAACATCTATTGGCCTGACATGTCGGGACACACTCTATTCCATTCCGTAATTGAAAACGGAAACCATGTGTGTACGTGTACCTCACCCCTCATGGTAATGTACATGTGCGTCAGTGAAAAAGATCAATAAAAAGTTGTTAGCATGTGGATGTAATGTGCTGTTCCAGTATCTTCTGTACCTAAGGTCCATCACCGTTCCCTTTGGATCACTACGCAATTCGGTGCTCTCCGATACACACGATCGAACAGTGGAGGAGTGGTACTCAAGCGTCAACTTTAGGTTACAATATCTCCGGATGTAATTAACATTTTATAATGCAACAAACGGCACTGATTACGTATTTGTTTATATGTTCAGATGTGCTAACAAAACTAACGGGGTTCCATTTAAAAAAACGTAGGTTTGTGTTAAAAAACATACTTCCGTGCATTTTTTAATGGTTTGTATTAACCAATTACACTAGCCTCTCTCCTCACGTTCGATCTGTGGATCGATTCGTCAGTATTTGATGTGGTTTACGAAATATATCCAGCGGTAATGTTAGGTGACTCACCCTGTATATGTAACCACCTAAATAACGTAGTAACAATTACCTTTGCCAGAGTACAAAAGAAACGCATTTTGCGAAGCATTGCATGCATTCGACGTTTATTCGTCCGTTGATGGTCCTCATAAAGCTGCTCTTCTATAACTTGGTTAACATGTCCTTCAAGGCTGTAAGGACGATTACAAAGGACTATATTTATGAACGCTACTTTTGTTTTCAAATTGTGACTGGTATTTCGTCCTTCGAATACCCGTTTGTGGGGCACTTACTTGACTGATCGTACGAGTATATGCGTTGTGTTCATACTGGCTAATCAGTGTCCTACGGCAAAGTACCAATCAACTTCGTATTTGCGTCTAAGCAGCCTTCGTGCCTCAAACCTCTGTTTAGAAGGGTGCTCAGCTGTAAATTAACTTCGTTCGTAAAAATAATGTTGGTAGGTAATACTCACTTGCGTGAAACGCTTCATTTATTTAATGACGTGAAGTACAAGAGGTCTTATATCAGGAAGCGTTAGCTTTGCAAGTAAGATTTCCGTGGAGGTGATTTGAACGCTTTCGTTTTGTTTCCCCGAATTGGCAGGTCAAGGAGGAGCTGAAGCGAGCAGTCTCGATACTTTCTCCACGAATTACTGTTCCTTGTTTTCAAGCCGAAAACGTCCGGCAAAAACTTCTAAAGAGCATCTTCAAGGGATTATTGCCGAAGGCTACCGCTGACGTTAATTAACTTCCCGGAAATCTGGTGTGATATTATTTAGCCTCCCGTCATCCATAAGCTACCTCTTCCGTCCTACGCACTTTCCTTCATGAAATCGCAGACAGTTTTCCGTGATTTATGAGGGCCAGCCGTGTGCTTAAATATGACTAAATATAAAAACCGGACAAGTAAGTGCGAACACCAGTTAGCATATTGAATGGCAGGAGAAATTACGCATACGCAGTCACGTACGAATCCACTGTCAGCGTGCTCAGAGTCCTGTTGCCATGGGAATACGTTATTAACTATAAACAATGGTAGCGTGAATCACTTCGTTAGATGGCTGTTTTTTACAACCGATTTTTCGCCGCCGTAGCCTCCACCTACTGCTGTCAGGGCAAGGGTTACAGCCGGCGCGAGGAGGTGGCTCGGTGGCCGGTGTGTGTGTGTGTGTGTGTGTGTGTGTGTGTGTGTGTGTGTGCGTGCAGTAATGTTAGTGCTAACTGCCTACCTCCTCGCGACGTCTGCTTCCCTGGCGCTGGCAGCAGCAGCACACTGACGTCCAGGTAGATTAAAATGATATTTAATTATCTTAAAATGGTTTTTAATTAATGGACATCATCACTCCTTTTCACTTAAACGGAATGCAAAGAGAATTTTTATGGTTGCTCAGCTTTGTAATCCCAACGAAGCTTTAGTTACACGTGTCGATTGCAACTGGAACTTGTTAATGCACAACAGTCTATTTATAAGTTTTAAATGGTGAAAGGAAGAATTAGTCTTTCAGCACATAATAAATTGAATATGTATATTGCTTATTTTAACTATGGCGTATCCACTGAAATGTCTTCGCATATACCTGTGCGGTTGGGGCTACCCTTCTCGGGGTACGTGCACCGTAGTTTGTATTTATTGCTTTGCTGCACCTGATGAAGGTACTACAGACTTGTTTCAGTCAGAAGAATAACTGGATATCACAATCTGCTAAATTAGTAAACAATGGTTTCAATTGAATGAACGATTGAATGCATGCTTCATCTGACGGAAAAACTAAATACTCATTTCACTTGAAAAAACAAGAATGAATAATTCATTCAGTACGCAAAATACCATCGGATTGCGTCGACTGTTTTCATTCGGTTGGTCCCAGAGACTGGTTTTACGTGAAAGAAGTGAATGAATAATAATCCAACCGGTTGTCCGAATGAGACCATTGTTTTCCAACAACCGACTGAATCGATTGTTTTCACTCAGTTGTTTCAATCAGTAGTGAACAATCTTAGCACGCCACATGCCGCCATCTCCTACTCCGCAGCGAGCGTCTGCACCAAAGCAGCTTTGCCTGTGAGGTGGCCAAACTCCGATGTCGATAACTTTACTGATCCCATTTCACATGGAAATTAATCGACTCTTCAACGAAAGTGCCTGACAGACTGCAGTTATGTCCGCATTTCAGATTTTTTTTTTTTTTTTTAAAAGAGACATTGCTACTACCAACCGAGCTATCAAGGATCACATCACTGTGTTAAACATACCTTCAATTAGCCAGCCAGCATTTTTCTTCATACTTCACTGTCTTCTCAGATACCTGCATGGAGTTAAATCCGAAATTTGCTACATAAGAGCCAGTTTACAACTGCTAATGTACATTTGGGTAGATCAACCATTCATAATCTCGTAACGCCGTTTAAATTCAACGATTTTTGTAACTCATCATAATGATCCTCAGTTCCTCTTCAGCTTTGACGTAATGTATGCAAGTACTTTTTTCTCTTAATTTTTTAAAAAAAATTATTGTGCTCAGTTCAAGAGTCAATGGATGACGGTTGTTTAATTTTTAATTTACTTGAAAATACTAAAACCTGTTTCTATAAATATACCTGCCTCTAAAGTGAAAGGCTTATTGTGTGAGTATCTCTGTTTGATTCCCTATCTTTCTTGGTATGTGTGATTAATGACATCCCAGTTATAGTACCTCAGTGTCATTTTTTCGCCTCCTGCTTAGCAAGTTCATTTTATTAAGGTACAACAGTTGGCCTTTGCGATCGGTAACAATGCAGTGACGTAGTTTTTGACACTCTTGCGGTAGCGTTCTCGCTTCCCGCGCCCGGGTTCCCGGGTTCGATTCCCGCCGGGGTCAGGGATTTTCTCTGCCTCGTGATGACTGGATGTTGTGTGATGTCCTTAGGTTAGTTAGGTTTAAGTAGTTCTAAGTTCTGGGGGACTGATGACCATAGATGTTAAGTCCCATAGTGCTCAGAGCCATTTGAACCATTTTTTTTTTTTTTTTTTGACACTCTGGTCACTCAGTTATCTTACTCTCTACGGAGACGGAGACAATCCTATAGAACAGGTGTGCTCAACCTGTCGCTCGCGATCGACTGGTCGATCGCCATCGTCTTATGAGTCAAAACGTTCGTCCGAGATAAGCTGCTTTGTAAAATAGCAGCTTGTAGATAATGAGTGTTTCGAATGGTACTTGTAGGCGGTAAACCTTCTTCGTCTGTTTCGTCTCCATCTGCATTTCACCGCTTTAACGTTCACACCGAGCAACAATCGCCGGCCTCGGTGGCCGAGCGGTTCTAGGCGCTTCAGTCCGGAACCACGCGACTGCTACGGTCGCAGGTTCGAATCCTGCCTCGGACGTGGATGTGTGTGAAGTCCTTAGGTTAGTAAGGTTTAAGTAGTCCTAAGTTCTAGGGGACTGATGAATTCAGATATTAAGTCCCAGAGTGCTCAGAGCCATTTGAACCATTTTTGAGCAACAATCTTTTTTCCTTCATAATACAGATTCATCGCAGGCAGGAGCGGCTGTGTGCATTTTCTGGCGCACTTGACAGAAGCGACACGAGGCAGTTCTGTCGCACCCCGCTAAACTTGCTAGTTCCTAATCAGATTTCGGCCGCTTCCGCACTGTGTCAGCCGTCAGCTGCCAACGACTCTTCCCTGTGTAGCGTCGCTTGCCACTGAACGCCGCAGCCATTCGCTGTGCCATATGCAGCGACGGCAAACCGGGTTCTGTCTGATCAGGTCTTTTATAGTTCACACTTAGTAACGTGTTTGTGAAAAATGAGTGCAACTAAACACAGGAAAACACCACTTCCATGGTGAGTGGGAAGAACGGTATTTTGTTACACAGCAGAGTCCCGCTAATCCGAACCCCGGTCATCCGAATGTTCAGCTAATCCGAACATGAAAAATGTTAGTCTAAGTATGGAGAACTGTGCGGTAAACTGCTGTACATGCACACTATTTTAATTTACACAGTACAGTAAACATGTCTTAGAAAAATTGGCAAGAAAACATTAGGTTTAAACAATGCATAGCAATGAAAGAAAAGCTGTCAAACTTACTAAAATACAGGGGACATTTTATCCCTACTTTTTAGATGACAAAAACTCAGTCATTGTTTTTTGGCGTAATGAAGACAGTCTGAAAATGTTCAAATGTGTGTGAAATCTTATGGGACTTAACTGCTAAGGTCATCAGTCCCTAAGCTTACACACTACTCAACCTAAATTATCCTAAGGACAAACACACACATACCCATGCGCGAGGGAGGACTCGAACCTCCGCCGGGATCAGTCGCACAGTCCACGACTGCAGCGCCCCAGACAGCTTTTTTTTTCGATATAGTTCGTTGGGTTTGGTCGGGGCGGACATCACAAGACATCCTTCAAATTGATCGTTGATTCCTTGACTCAGTTTTTTTTATTACAGAGAGCACGTAGCCCTCTGACCGAACACGCTGAGCTACCATGCCGGCTATCGGCTAAACCCGCGCGGCGAAGACAGTATGTTATATGACGCATAGTTGCGCCATCGTCTCATGAACAACAAAGGAGCTGGTGTAGCAGTGGGCTGTTGCTCCAAATAACGTAGCGCGAGACCAAGGGCATCTGCTGCGTCACTTTGTGGCACCAGCTGTCCTTTGTCGCTTTCAGGCTCATTGTCATTTCCGTCACAGCAGTCCACTTCTTCCTGGTCTTGAGTCACAGCAGCAACTAAATCATCGTCAGTAAGGTTCTCCACACATGCTCCATGCTGCCATCATTCATCTGCGTCTCCTTCAGTAGCTTCTTCTCATCCATGGATTGTCTTTATTGTTTGTAGTAGATTTTCCTCTTCATTTTCAACTAGGCTGTCCTGAAATTTCCGGGTTCCCGGGTTCAAAAAATGGTTCAAATGGCTCTGAGCACTATGGGACTTAACATCTGTGGTCATCAGTCCCCTAGATCTTAGAACTACTTAAACCTAACTAACCTAAGGACATCACACACATCCATGCCCGAGGCAGGATTCGAACCTGCGACCATAGCAGTTCCGCGGCTCCGGACTGAGCGCCTAGAACCGCGAGACCACCGCGGCCGGCTTCCCGGGTTCGATTCCCGGCGGGGTCAGGGATTTTCTCTGCCTCGTGATTTTAGGTTTAAGTAGTTCTAAGTTCTAGGGGACTGATGACCATAGCTGTTAAGTCCCATAGTGCTCAGAGCCATTTGTCCTGAAATTTAAGAGATGTCCACAGCTTACTCCGCGATTTTCTCAGAGTATTTTCTGAAATATTCTGCCATGCCTCAGCGGCCCAATAAACATCCTTCACACAGGTCTTTTTTATTTTGTCCACTAAAGGAATGCTATCATCTTGGATAAGCATTCTTAAAAACTGTTTTCTGTAAATTAGTTTTAATGATTGCAGTACGCCCTGGTCCATTGGCTGTAGAAGTGGTGCAACATCCGGCAAAACTTCGCCACAATTTCTCCGTCACATAATTCCTCAGTGCTGGGGTGAGATGGCGCGTTATCAATCAAAAGCATTGCACGGGGAGACAAATGATTTTCCTTAGAAAACCGTCGAACAGAGGGAACAATCTGACCGTGAAACCATTCTTTGAACAGCTTACCATCCATCCATGTTTTTTTCTGGTTGCGATAATATACGGGCAGGGACTTCATGTTGCAGTTTTTAAAAGCTCTGGGCCCAACAGATTTGCCGATCAGCATTAAAGGCAGCTTGTGATTACCAGCAGCACGCTAATAAAGTCAAATGATATTTGCACATATTAAAACTAGGAGCATGGTCTTTGCTTTTGATGCAGGCATATTGTTGGCAATGCCCTAAAATTAAGGCCAGTCTCGTGTTGGGGAGAAAACATTCTCTCTCTTATCACTTTTTCAAACTCACCCAAGTATTCCTTCGCTGCATCACGGTCAGAAGAAAGCTTCTCTCCAGTAATGGTTAGCCGACGGATTCCATGACTTTTTTGAATCTATCCAACCAGCCCGTACTCGCACTAAAAGACTCATCAACTTCATTAACTTGTTCAGGTAAACAGCCTTCTCCTGAACCAGTGTTCCAGTTCCCCTTTTTCTTGCCCGCGTAAACCAAAGGAAAAGAGCTTCATCCACGTCATCGTACAGGGACTGTTTCAAGGTCTGCCGAATTTCGAGCGTTTTTCTCGAAGACGTTGCACAGGATTCTTCAAGCTTCACTCGGTTCTTCTTCCAATCACAAATGGTTGCTTTACCAACACTCTGTTCCGTTGCCAGTTTAGATACATTCTCACCATTGTCTGACAGCTTCAAAGCATTCAGTTTTTCTTTGAGAGTTAACGTTGTATGTTTCCGTTTACTCATGACGAAAATACGTACACCACTACACTTGAACGAATACAATACAACTGTTACGTGTGCCAGCGATCGATAACTAACATAACTAAGCGCTTTGCGAGCCAACTGGCAGTGTACCTCAGACACTATAAAGGTCTCAACAATGCAGGCAGGGAGTGAGAGCGAGCCATTGTTCCCACACTTGTTCCCATTTGTTACCATCGTGTACCTACTTATCTGCTTGGTATACTTCATCCTAGAAACTCGTCACCGTAATTCCTGCTAATACGAACAAATCGGTAATACGAACAAGGTCCGGTCCCAATTAGTTCGGATTAACGGGACTCTACTGTAACATGTAAGGATAATTGTATAATGATGTTTGATGTAACGCTACTTTAGCCATGCCTAAAAAGGGAGATACAGAACACCGTTTTAGAACAGTTCATAAAGACTTCGAATTGGAAGCAGCTGTTGGTATAGAGTTGGGGAGGAAGAAACATTCAAATCTTAAAAGTAAATTACGGTCACAGCAGCCGTTTTTTGTAAAGCTTGCACAAAAAAGTATGTCATCAAAGATAGTGTCATTTCCTGTATCTGAAGTACTGATGAAACATGCAGAACCATTTGACGATGGCACAGTTGTTAAGGAGCGCTTTCTGGCAGCTAGTGAGTCCTTGTTTTACACATTCAAAAACAAGTCAGAGATTATATCAGCCATCGGAGACATGCGTCTGTCAAGATCTACTACAGCAAGAAAATTGGAATTCATGGCAGAAAATAAAAAAATACGATATTTCAGTACCTATGTTATTCGGAATTACTGTGCAATGTTCCTTCGGACATGCATGCATACATGCGTCCATGCTGTACGAGTACAGGCGATAGGCACATGGCTGACGACGTATGGAAGTTTGGGTGGGGCCGTGATTCGTGCACGGATAGCGAGAAATCTGGGTGTTAGTCCCGATCCGGCACAAATTTTCACTGTCTTCACTCCATTTTACAGCTGATGGTTATCCATATTCGCAATTGCGAATACGTTTAATGTATGAAAATATAAAAGGTCAAATGATAACAGATTTGCAATTCTCTTTGTGTTCCTCACTGCCATTACACGAGTCAAAGTTACGTTTTTTCTAAGAATGATATTTTCGGATTTCTGTGTAAAAGAAGACTTGCTTACAATTCTGGCTTTGAAAGACACTGCACTAGGTGAAGAATTTTGCAATGCATTCAAATCCTTCATTTCCGAGTATGGTGTGCCAATTCAGAAACACGTCTATTACTACTGATTGAGCGCCACGCATCGTAGGAAAATACAAGGATTTCTTACCTTCTATGCGAACGATGAATCTTTCCACCTTTCTTTAAGTATTATTGCATCGTGCATTAGCAATTGCTCTCTGGACGTATTTTGAAAATTGCACATGTTATTAGTATTATCACAAAAAATTGTGAATTCAATTTGCTCACAATCACTACAGAGAAGAATGTTTAGAGTGCTATCAGAAGAACTGGACAGTCAGTATGGAGACCTGCTATTACATACTGAATTTCGGTGGCTGAGTAAAGGTATGGTCCTCAATAGATTTAGAGACCTTCTGCCAGCGAGATAATCTTTTGTGTCTGAAAAGAGTGGAAGATTACACGAAACTGCATGATGTGAATTGGTTGTTGGATCTGGAATTTATAGCTGATATGACAGTTAAACTGAATGAGTTAAACAAAGAACTACAAGAAAAAAACCAAACTGACATGACTCATATGTCTTCTATAAAGTGTTGCATGCAAAAACTTGACCTCTGGTTACCGCAGTTACAGAAATTAAATATGAGACACTTTCCTCAAAGTGGATGTGGAAGATTTTTCAAGTAAAATTAGTACTCTTTTTCTCCTGCAGTGAAACTGAACTTGAAGAGGAAATAATTCGATTTCAAAATGACATTTCCTGAAAGTCAGAATACAATGAAGGTAACTTTGGAAGATAGTGAGTGTAAAAACCTACCATAACATTGTAAAAGTGCCATCGTGTGTTTTATTATTTTTTGGACCAACTTATCTATGTGAGGCAGCGTTTGCAGCGTTGAACATAGTGAAATCTGAGGATAGAAATTAACTGAGTCTCATTTTCAGATGTGTAAGATTATAATATACTTGCCAATGATATGCAAAGCAAAGTATCTCGCGAAACCTTTTTCAAGATTTGTGATGGTGTTTAATTATTTTCACAAGTGTAATATCTTGAAAATTAAGTAGAAGGCCTGCAACTTTTTATAGTGATAAAATTATCTTTTATTTATTTCGTGTAACTAAGATGGTAAGTTTTTAGTTTTGACTATGCTGTTATTGCGTACTAAAACTTTTACGAATTTCTAACCCTCGCAATACCAAGCAGAAACGGGGTGGTACTTCTTTGCCCACGTTTTACAAATACTGTAATCAAGTCTAGTACTTAATATTTTAAAATTTTGAAAAAAAATATTGTTATTAATGAAGTCTTCTACCAGAATATATAAAATATATAAATGTTTTAAATTTTTCAGCTAACCCAAAATTATTCAGATAATGAAGGAGGATGAAAATTTAATAGTCATGGGTGACTGGAATTCGATAGTAGGAAAAGGAAGAGAAGGAAACGTAGTAGGTGTATATGGAATGGGGTTAAGTAATGAAAGAGGAAGCCGCCTGGTAGAATTTTGCACAGAGATAACTTAATCATAGCTAACATTTGGTTCAAGAATCATAAAAGAAGGCTGTATACATGGAAGAAGCCTGGAGACACTGGAAGGTCTCAGATAGATTATATAATGGTAAGACAGAGATTTAGGAACCAGGTTTTAAACTGTAAGACATTTCCAGGGGCAGATGTGGACTCTGACCACACTCTATTGGTTATGAACTGTAGATTAAAACTGAAGAAACTGCAAAAAGATGGGAATTTAAGGAGATGGGACCTGGACAAATTGAAAGAACCAGAGGTTGTAGAGAGTTTTAGGGAGAGCATTGGGGAACGATTGACAAGAAAGGGGGAAAGAAATACAGTAGAAGAAGAATGGGTAGCTTTGAGAGATGAAATAGTGAAAGCAGCAGAGGATCAAGTAGGTAAAAAAACGAGGGCTAATAGAAATCCTTGGGTTACAGAAGAGATACTGAATTTAATTGATGAAAGGAGAAAATACAAAAGTGCAGTAAATGAAGCAGGCAAAAAGGAATACAAACGTCTCAAAAATGAGATCGACAGGAAGGGCAAAATGGCTAAGCAGGATTGGCTAGAGGACAAATGTAAGGATGCAGAAGCATGTATCACTAGGAGTAAGATAGATACTGCCTACAGGAAAATTAAAGAGACCATTGGAGACTAGGCGCGCAGTCCGGAACCGCGCGACTGCTACGGTCCCAGGTTCGAATCCTGCCTCGGGCATGGATGTGTGTGATGTCCTTAGGTTAGTTAGGTTTAAGTAGTTCTAAGTTATAGGGGACTGATGACCACAGCTGTTAAGTCCCATAGTGCTCAGAGCCATTTGAACCATTGGAGAAAAAAGAACCACTTGCATGAATACAAGAGCTCAGATGGAAACCCATTTCTAAGCAAAGAAGGGAAAGTAGAAAGGTGGAAGGAGTATATAGAGGGTCTATACAAGGGCGATGTGCGTGAGGACAATATTATGGAAATGGAAGAGGAGGTAGAAGAAGATGAAATGGGAGCTATGATACTGCGTGAAGAGTTTGACAGAGTACTGAAAGACCTAAGTCGAAACAAGGCCCCGGGGGTAGACAACATTCCATTAGAACTACTGATAGCCTTGGGAGAGCCAGCCCTAACAAAACTCTACCATCTGTTGAGCAAGATGTATGAGACAAGCGAAATACCCTCAGACTTCAAGCAGAATATAATAATTCCAATCCCAAAGAAAGCAGGTATTGACAGATGTGAAAACTACCGAACTATTAGTTTAATAAGCCACGGCTGCAAAATGCTAACACTAATTCTTTACAGACGAATGGAAAAACTGGTAGAAGCCGACCTCGGGGAAGATCAGTTTGGATTCCGTAGAAATGTTGGAACACGTGAGGCAATACTGACCCTATGCCTTATCTTAGAGAATAGATTAAGGAAAAGCAAGCCTACGTTTCTAGCATTTGTAGACTTAGAGAAAGCTTTTGACAATGTTGATTGGAATACTCACTTTCATATTATGAAGGTGGCAGGGGTAAAATACAGGGAGCGAAAGTCTATTTATAATTTGTACAGAAACCAGATGGCAGTTATAAGAGTCGATTGGGATGAAAGGGAAGCAGTGGTCGGGAATGGAGTGAGACAGGGTTGTAGCCTATCCCCAATGTTATTTAATCTGTATATTGAGCAAGCAGTAGAGGAAACAAAAGAAAAATTTGGAGTAGGAATTAAAATCCACGGAGAAGAAAGAAAAACTTTGAGGTTCGCCGATGACATTGTAATTCTGTCAGAGACAGCAAAGAACCTGGAAGAGCAGCTGAACGGAATGGACAGTGTCCTGAAAGGAGGATATAAGATGAACATCATCAAAAGCAAAATGAGGATAATGGAATGTAGTCGAATGAAATCGGGTGGTGCTGCGGGAATTAGATTAGGAAATGAGACGCTTAAAGTAGTAAATGAGATTTGCTATTTGGGGAGCAAAATAACTCACGATGGTCGAAGTAGAGAGGATATAAAATGTAGACTGGCAATGGAAAGGAAAGCGTTTCTGAAGAAGAGAAATTTGTTAACATCGAGTATAGATTTAAGTGTGAGGAAGTCGTTTCTGAAAGTATTTGTATGGAGTGTAGCCAGGTATGGAAGTGAAACGTGGACGATAAATAGCTTGGACAAGAAGAGAATTGAAGCTTTCGAGATGTGGTGCTACAGAAGAATGCTGAAGATTAGATGGGTAGATCACATAACTAATGAGGAGGTATTGAATAGAATTTGGGAGAAGAGGATTTTGTGGCACAACTTGACTAGAAGAAGGGATCGGTTGGTAGGGATCACCAATTTAGTATTGGAGGGCAGCGTGGAGGATAAAAATTGTAGAGTAGAGGGAGACCGGGAGATGAATACGCTAAACAGATTCAGAAGGATGTAGGTTGCAGTAGGTACTGGGAGATGAAGAAGGTTGCACAGGATAGCGTAGCATGGAGAGCTGCATCAAACCAGTCTCTGGACTGAAGACCACAACAACAACAACCCAAAATTTAAGCCTTAAAGGTAGATGTGACTTTTGACAGTGAACTTAATTTTTAACATTTGCAAGTTCAGGACGCTTTGTTGATATTGCTAGGATTAAGTCAGTAGATCTCTAAATGGACTTATTTCACGTGATAGATCTCAAGCATAAAAAGGATGAGCACTTTGCCATAGGGTATAAATATCTATGGAGTGAGCATTAGGAAGCGCAGAACGAGAATTCTGTCCGCAACATCTCCTGAAACTCAAGTCACGTGATTTTGGGAAGGCGCATTTTTGGCCTTTTAGCGCGTAGAGTATTTTGAGTGTTATTACTTCACCGCTGCAAACAGATCTCTGTCAGAAGTATCGTGAAACTATGTATACGCGTTTTAAGGACGTTTTAACAATTAGATACCAGGAACTGAAGTTGGCTTACAGACGTGAATTGCGGTGCTATTGTGCTTTCTCGCCACTGTATCATAGCTCAGATTCTACTTTATTTACGATTTTTTGGAAACGGTATGAGAAGTGACAGCCAACAATATTTTTTACGTTTTCTATTGCACTTATTCATAATATCGAATCTCTGCCCTAATTACTTACTTTACAATGACACAGTAGACGGCACCGAAGTGTCACGAAAAAACAACGCATTTGGAACTATAAAGATGTTACAGTAAATACCGTAAGGGATTTGCATTACCTGCATGTTCATTATTGTCTTCAATTATTCTTTATTTACCCTTCAGCTTTTTATAGACAAGTAAAATATCTATAACATTTTGCCGCCATCTTATCAGAAAAGCAAAACACAAAAAAAACAAAAAAAAATGGAAGAGTGATAGTCGAATTCTGGAGTAATAAAGGGAGTGAGAGCCAACTTTATTTTTTTTTACGTTTTCTGCTGTACCTACACATATTATGGAATCTGTTCTAATTAATGAAGTTACAAGGAGACAGTGTAGGAAACTGTCTCATGCAGAAATACTTACATACAAACAAGGGTTTGAGAAAGTGCATAAATTGGAGGAAATTAATCAGACTTTCACGTATAAATTTTATCTGCATATCAAGGTAGCACCAATACGTATACACTGACTGGCAGTTTACCCAAATACACTTGCAAATTTATCTAGCACTTGTCTCGAAAACACATGGCCGTAAATTCGCAGAAATTATTTCTGCAATACAAAACTTTATAATACAGTGTATTGATATTTTTCAACATATAAAGCACTTCATATTAATGTGACATTTACAATTATATGCTTGTTGTACACAACTATGAAAAGTAACTGGTCCTCTTTTTACGTCCATAGCAGCGACAATACCGCTTCATAGCTGTTACTAAAGTTCAAACGCTCAGAAATGAATATAAAACAAGGGGAATACGTGCAATTACCGCTATTACCGCAAATTGTAGGCAAGCAGCGTCGTCCCAAAATCACATAACTTTTCCCGGTTTAATGGTGAGAACATACGCAGTGGGCTATGCCCAGTCCATAGATATATATGCTTTATGGACAGTACCAGAGATGATAGTTGTCGTTCATCTGCTAATTGTATTGGACGCATTTACGTGAAACTCTGATATCTAGCCATTACCCAACAACACTATCGGCATCATTATTCGAGTATCATTAATGTACGAGTGCGTGTGTGACGTTGCAGTAATTCAAGAACGCAAATAATAACAGCAAAAAGGAAAATTAAACTTTTCGTTTGTTGATTATTTATCTGAAGTAATCACCTAGAATTCTTCTTTTTCAGAGCAAACTTATACGCGGAAACGGAAGTACAGAGCTATATTCTAGTGTTTCTCCGCATTTAACAGACTGCACGGTAATCGACGAGCAATATAAATCAATTCGGCACATAAACTATAATTATAATAATAGTAAGTATTTCACTGATTCTTGCGGGGAACATTAGACATTCGACAGTTGTTAGATGAACTGTCAGCCGTACCAGCCTGTTATCGCTTCCTAACGCTCTTCAGCTTTTTGGTCCCTACATCGAATATACTGTAGTCATTCATGAACGCCAAGTATTTTCCTTTCCCGTACCCGGAAAATCCTCAAAAGCTTATTGCATATGGAGGAGAATGGATCAGCCGTAGCTTATTTGTTTTCTCAAATCGTTCAAATGGCTCTGACAAGGGAACCTCCTCATCGCACCCCCATCAGATTTAGTTATAAGTTGGCACAGTGGATAGGCCTTGAAAAACTGAACACAGATCAATCGAGAAAACAGGAAGAAGTTGTATGGAACTACGAAAAAATTAGCAAAATATACAAACTGAGTAGTCCATGCGCAAGATATGCAACAACAATGAATGATTAAGCTTAGGAGTGCCGTGGTCCCGTGGTTGGCGTGAGTAGCTCCGGAACAAGAGGTCCTTGGTTCAAGCCTTCCCTCAGGTGAAAAGTTTAATTTTTTATTTTCAGTTTATGTGACAAACGCTTATGTTTTCATCACTTTTTTGGGAGTGATTATCACATCCACAAGAAAACCTAAATCGGGCAAGGTAGAAGAATCTTTTTACCCATTCGCCATGTGTACAAGTTAGGTGGGTCGACAATATATTCCTGTCATGTGACGCACATGCCGTCACCAGCGTCGTATAGAAATATCAGACGTGTTTTCCTGTGGAGGAATCGGTTGACCTATGACCTTGCGATCAAATGTTTTCGGTTCCCATTGGAGAGGCACGTCCTTTCGTCTACTAATCGCACGGTTTTGCGGTGCGGTCGCAAAACACAGACATTAAACTTATTACAGTGAGCAGAGACGTCAATGAACGAACGGACAGATCATAACTTTGCGAAAATAAAGAAAGTAAACTTTTCACCCGAGGTAACACTTGAACCATGGACCTCTCATTCCGTAGTTGCTCACGCTAACCACGAGAACACGAGGCTCCTGACTTCACACTGTCCTTCATGTTGCCTATCTTGCACATGGACTACTCAGTTTGTATATTTTGCTTATTCTTTCATAGTTCCACACAACTTCTTCCTGTTTTCTCGATTGATCTGTGTTTAGTTTTTCAAGGCCTATCCACTGTGCCAACTTATAAGTAAATCTGAGGGGATTGCGATGGGGAGGTTCCCTTGTGAGCACTATGGGACTTAGCATCTGAGGTCATCAGTTCCCTAGACCTTAGAACTACTTAAACCTAACTAACCTATGGAGATCACACACATCCATGCCCGAGGCAGGATTCGAACCTGCGACCGTAGCGGTTGCGCGCTTCCAGACTGGAGCTCCTAGAACCGCTCGGCCACACTGGCCGGCATAGTTGTTTTCATAACGAGTATTTCATTCTGTACAGACATTCAGCTGTCATTAAGTTTTTCAACAGTTTAAAAACTGTGTACCGATCCGTCACACGAACACAGATATTGACTTATCGCGCGAAAGGAATAGTTTCAGGATTGAGTTTCGTCCTGTGTGAAGTTTTTTTGTTTTGTTAGAGCGAACTGTCAGTCGTAGTGGGAAGCATTTATTCTGTTACAGGGACCTGGAGCGATGTGGCTTGTCTTGTACCTCAAGTTTGCTTGTGGCTACATCACCACTGCGCGGCAGATACGCAGATAGGTTAAAATCCTGGGAATTATGGGACAGGAGAAGTACGATGATATTTTATTCGTTCGCTTCTAGTAATCTTTGATGACACATTAAATTTCTCAAAATTTCGCTCATATGAACCGGGAAAAGTACGTCGCTGGACGTCAACGTGCAACAACCACTCACAGACGGCAGGCGGCAGCACTAGCAGTCGAGGGTGGATAAAATGTGATGTAGGGGACACGAAACACAGTGCAATCGTTGTCGTAATATGGAAACGGAGTGACTTATCTGATGTTCAGAAGGGCATGATCATTGGCGCCGGCCGCGGTGGTCTCGCGGTTCTAGGCGCTCAGTCCGGAACCGCGTGATTGCTACGGTCGCAGGTTCGAATACTGCCTCGGGCATGGATGTGTGTGGCGTCCTTAGGTTAGTTAGGTTTAAGTAGTTCTAAGTTCTACGGGACTGATGACCATAGATGTTAAGTCCCATAGTGCTCAGAGCCATTTGAACCATTTGATCATTGGCTTTCGGGCCAAGAGTGGAAGCATTTCCAAAAGAGCTAGATTTATAAAATGGCCTTAGGCGACTGGGACGAAGAGCGGCTGCGTAGTTGCGTACGGGCGAATAGACGTGCAACTGTTGAGTAACTGACCGCCCAGATGAACCACGGGTCTACCAACATTGCTCCTCAACGACCGTTCAGCGAACATTGCTGCATATGTCCCACCGCATCTAACGTGTTGTTCCTGCATCCATATTGTCTGCAGTTCATCGGCGACGAATGTTGGAATTGGCACGCCAGTACCGCAACTGGACGTCTACTGAGTGGCGACAGGTGGCTTTTTCAGACGAACGATGTTTTATGCTCGTGAACTGTCTCTAAGCAAACACCCTGTAATAATCGTCGGAAGGCTCTAGGCTGGAGGAGGGAGCGTTATGGTCTGCGGCATGTTTTGTGCCGTTCTCTGGGTGATATCGTTATTCTGGAGGGTGCAATCGATCAACACAAGTACGCATGTATCTCTGGGGACCATGTACACTGCTATACGCAACTTGTTTTCTCTCGGCACGATAGCGCCTACCGGGAGGGAACTGGAATGTGTCACAGAAGTCGCAGGGCACATGCGTGGTTCGAAAAGCACCAGGACGAGTTTATCATACTCCCTGGAATTAAACCCAATCGATAATCTGTGGAACGGCCTCGACCGGGCTGTATGCGTCATGGATCCTCAATCGAGAAACCTAGCGCAGCTGCCCACCGCGTTAGAGTCGGCATGGCGACACATCCCTGGCGGTACCTCCCAGAACCTCCTTAACTCTCTTTCCGCACGTGCTGCAGCGGTCTGCGCTGCAAAGGCGGTTATTCGTGCTTTAGACAGGTGGTCACATTAATGTGACTGGACTTTATATATGCAACATTATATTCTATGTGTACACCTTCATGAATTCTGTGCAACACACTGAACTACCTGACAGAGGCACTACCCATTCTACAACCTACTGGCTCCTTCCAGTCCCATTTGCGTATTAACTGCAGGAAGAATGATTATTTAAATACCTTTGTGGAAGCTGTAACTAGTCTGATATTGTCTCCGCGGTCTCTACGGGAGCGATTCGTAGGAGTTCTTAGTATATTCCTGGATTCCTTTCTTAATTCTCGACCTTGAACTTTTTAGTAGACTTTCCCGGGAAAGTTGACTTTTGTCTTCAAAACCCTGTCACTTAAGGTTTTTCCCAATTTGATGACGCTCTCTAGTGTGTCGAGCAAACGAGTGACCATTCGTGAAGCTTATCAAGTAATTTTCAGTTGAGTCATAAATTTCGATATTATACATGACTGTACTTATATTAATAAGCTGAGTGTCCGACGTTGCCCGGGTATGTATTTATGCCAGTCTTCTATTAGCCCATCTCCCCCTTCCCCTCCCCCCTCTCTGACCATCTACACGTTCACCCCCTCTCTGCCCATCTTCTCCATCCCGTCTCTCTGTCCAATACCTCCACGTCTTCCACTCTCTCCCCCTCTCCTCCTCTCCCCTCTCCCTCTTCATCTCCTCTGCTTTCCTTTCTCTGTCCATCTCCTCCTCTTCCCTTCTCTCTCTATCTCCTTCTCTTCCCTTTCTCTGTCCATGTCCTGCTGCCCTTCTGTCTGTTCATCTCCTTCTCCTCCTCTCTTTGCCTGTATCTTCCTCCCGTTGAGGCTGTCTATCTCCTCTTCTTTCCTTTCTCTGTCTATCTTCTCATCTGCATCCTCTCTGTCCTTCTGTCCATTTCCTTCTGCCCTCACTCTGACTATCCTTTCCTCCCTACATTTTGTGCACATCTCGCCCTTCTCCCTCACTGTCTGTCCATTTACTCCTCCCCCTTTTTTCTCCACGTAATCACTCTCACCGCAATAGGAGGCTCCAGTAGGAGGCTGGTGGTTTTTACCACCACAGCATTTCTTTCCAGACTGTAAATAATATGTGTACCAACTTTGGTTGAAGGAGGTCCGTTGGTTTAGGAGGTAACGTGGAACATATGGACATACTTACATATATACTCACATCCATTTTTATAATATGTATGGATTCATAAGCAAATTGACGGAAAGTGCTGGAAAGTCAATGGAATCCTATATGAAATACTGAAGACTATAACGCCCTTCGCGATCAAGCTTTCAACCACTGGCTGCAGCCTAAGAAGTTGAAGAAAATGGCAATGAAATTTCTAAAATAAATATAGAAGGATTTTGTGAGCACAAGCTAATGTAATGTAATGGTTGATGCCCATGTGTATTGAGACCGAAACACATTCGGCGTAATATCATTTTCAGTTGTACAGGTGTTTGGGGCCTTTGTTATTCACGTTGTATATTAATGACATTAGTTAGCTGTGAAATACTTTGTTGGGTGGCTGAATTACGGGCAAGTGATGATGAGAACCGCTTTGTGTACCCAGGATCCACGGGCGGCGCGTCAAGGGTGGACGCAAGGAGGGAGCGCCGGCTATCCGGCTGACCGCCGTGACACCACCCGTCATCCACGGCGAAGGACCGCACTACGACGACGAGAGCGCCGCCCTCTACTACGTCGACATCATGGGCAACTACGTCAACAGATTCGACACCACCACCAACGTCACAACGAAAGTACAGCTGCGTAAGTGTCTCATGCTCTGTTGGTAGGTGTAATCCACAGTCCTACGGCTTATACCTGCCAGTGAATATGCCAGCCACCTGCCGCAAGCAGAGTAGCGCGGTATATGTGGTGACACACACGACCGACCTCTGTCTATAATCGATAATACTATTTGTCGCCACATGCGTCATGGTTGATTTGAGTTCATCCTTGGAGAAAGCTGGTGCCCCCAGATACGTTCTCGTCCTACGTAAATTGCATATTTTCTGTACTTATCCAACGGATTAATACGTTTTTGTTAGTTATATCCTGTTATCTTTCCATTTTCCATCTCAGTTTGCTCCAAACTCATCAAACAACAAAAAAATCTCCCTCTTTCTGTCCTCAGACAGGCCAATCGATACCGACCGACCGTCGTATCAGCCTCAGACAATGGCGTCATCTGAATGCGGTATGGAGAGGCGTAAGGTCAGCACACTGTTCTCCCGGCCGTCGTCGGCTTTCCAGACATTGTGACACCGGAATCGCCTCTCCTTACTTAAGTGGCTCAGGTTGCATCAGTTGGCATCACGAGGCTGAATGAGCCAGTTCCAGTTCTCCCAATAAAGAAAAATTGCTAGCAGTACCGGGAATTGAACCGAGACCTTCGTACGACGGCCAGCTTCGTTGACCACTCAGCTACAGGGCGGACGCCAGATGCATTACACTTTTGTAGTCTGTGCCGGCCCTGCGCTATGCAAAAGTCACCTGCTTGGTGTTTCTTTTCGTTTTTAGTTGATTGCACTGCCCCTTCACAAGCACGCATCTAGCAACGATACGAGCTGAAAAGGAGACTGGGTACGAACAAGCAAAATGCTGCCCTTGGCTGTTCGTGGATAATAGCGTCTTATACAGACGTCGCAAATACAAGAAATTGTATCAAAATACGGGAATGCATGCTGAGTATCGACACTTGATTCAGGGACTAGCAACACATACAAATGCGCAAAAATAGAGCATACGACCTACAATCTCGCTTCTGCTCCATTGTCAGTATGTCACTGGAAGTAGACGAAACACTAAAATATATAGAAGAATGCGTCGGGGGTGATGTAAGATGGAAATAAAAACAAAACTACACAGCCTGACAAAAAAAGTTAAGCAGCCAAAGGACTTGGTCTGATGTCAGTGTAACCTCGTACGCGTACACATCATCTTCGGGTATGTACGTGATTAGAGTAGCAATTCTCTGTGGCAAGTAAAATGGAAAACTGTGTGCATTAGTTTTGTTCGTGTTAATGTTGTTACCAGGCCTGACAGGGTATGTAAAGATCGTGAAGAGCATCAGGTATTCAGTAATTACTTTGAAGGACGCAAAGATGTCGCGTAATCGTCTGAGACAGCGTTATCAGTACCTGACACAGTTGGAAAGGAGCCTCATTCTTGGTCTCCATTTGGCCGGCTGGCCGAATCGTGCGATATCCAGATTTGTGAGGCATTTGGACGTGAATAGTCTCGACGTTGGGCTGCATAGAAACGTGGGTGCACATATACTTGTTGTCAAATTTCCGGTCGATAACGCCTGATCACCATAAGGTAGTATCGCCGTATTGTGCACCAAGCACATCGCAACCCCTTCACATTTACGCCTGCCGCAGAAGAACAAATAGTTGTCTCCCTGCAACATTCTGTGTCATCCCGCATGATTGGTCGGAGAACAGCAGCAGTCAGACTAGAGTATCACTGCCCGATAATTCGGAAGTTCCATGAGGCTTTTTGCTGATGACGCTGTTCTATGCAGAGAAGTCTAAGGCTGGAAAACTATAGCGAAATGCAGGAGGACCTGCAGAGTATCGACGCTCGATGCACGGAGAGGAAATTGACCCTCAACATAAACAAATGCAACGTATTACGAATACATAGACAAAAACACCCTTTACTGTGTGGCAACATGATTGCAGAACAGAAGGGGGAAGTGTCACAGGTATACAAAATACCCTTGCGACGCACCGGAAGGTGACTTGCGGAGCGTAGATGCAGATCCGTAGGCTGTTACTAGCACCACAACAGTAACGACTGCGTTTGGAGTGATGCCGTGATCAGTAGGCATGGACTGCTGATGAAATGCGTCGCACTTCCTTCACTCATGAATCGCGGTTCGGCACTGCCACGAATCACGACCTAGGGAGAGGTCCTATTATTTCGGAGAACCACAGTGGTGTGTTATGTTAACCGGGGACCTAGAAACGACGGAGAGGCTCCGTCCCCGCCGTAGTCCACAACTCCACGACGACTGCAGCAGTCCACTTCACCCCTCCGCCGCCCCATAACGAACCCACCCAGGGTTATTGTGCGGTTCGGCCCCCGGTGGACCCCCCCCCCCCCCCCCCCAGGGAACGTCTCACAGCAGACGAGTGTAACCCCTATGTTTGCGTGGTAGAGTAATGGTGGTGTTCGCGTACGTGGGGAACTTGTTTGCGGAGCAATCGCCAACATAGTGTAGCTGAGGCGGAATAAGGGGAACCAGCCCGCATTCGCCAAGGCAGATGGAAAACCGCCTAAAAATTATACACAGACTGGCCGGCTCACCGGACCTCGACCCAAGTCCGCCGTGCGGATTCGTGCCTGGGGACCAAGCGCTCCTTCCCGCTCCAGAAAGCCGTGCGATAGACCGATCGGCTAACCGGGCTGGCCAGTGGTGTTACTCCTGGCGTCATAATGTTAGAAATCATCGGGTATGACGTCATGTCACTGCTGGTACTGACTGCGGGAACTGTGATCGCACAGTGGTATGTCACAGATATCCTAAATTCTCATCTGTGCGATTTTTCAACAGGACGATGCTCGTCTACACACGGCACGTGTCTCCATGAACTGCCTGTGTGATGCTGAGGTACTATCATGGCCAGTAAGTTCCCCATATCTGTCCCCGTTGAAACATGCGTGGGAGATGCTTGGATGTCAATTCCGTCCTAGTGCCAGTATCCAGGCTATCGAGGACAATTTACGAGAGTTGTGGGCCAGCTTGCCCTAGGAGAGGAGGTAACGGCTTTATGACAGCCTTCCCAACCGAATCAGTGCATACATCCAGGGCAAAGGGGAGTGGAACGTCATACTGGTAAGTAGGCTTAATTGCCAGCTCAATTGCAGCGTGGATGCATGCCCGAAATTTAATGGAAAAACGCCACCTAATCTTTCAACCTGTAAAGTTTTATTTCGCTTCCTCCTTCCCTTCTGGGTGCTTCAGTTCTTGTTTGTCAGCCAGTGTAGTTGTAAGACAGGCAGGTGCCAGACCCAGTTCCTACGTACTTGAGTATTAGCCGTTAAGTCTGGACGCCTGACAAGGTAGCATTAGTAGATCAGGTCAGTTGCTGGATCGTTTAGGTGACGCGAATAATACAGAAATCTTCATTCAGATCGAGCAGCAGATGTTGGGATAGAGTCGTTGTTCGTCATGTATGATTTATTGTTAAAAGACCGAATGTGTATGTTCCACAAAAAATGAAGGAACAAATTACTTCTTCTAAATTACACGATGACTTTTTCCACTGTGCAAAGCGACCGCCGTGTCAATACCAGGCAGTTGGCCCGCCAATACAGGGTAACCCAGACGACCGTGTGGAACATTCTTCATCACAATTGTTACTACCCTTATCACTTGCAGCGTGTGCAGGGCTTACTAGCGACGGACTTTCCACATCGGGAGCAGTTTTGTCACTGGTTCCTTCACTGGACAACCACGATCCGGGATTTGTGTCATCCATTCTATTCATAGATGAGGCTAGTAGTATCTGCAACTGTCATAACAGTCATCTGTGGGACAATATGCAGAAACCCCATGGTATGATGACAGCGAATCATCAGCATCGGAACAGCCGGAATGTGGGGGCCAGGATAATTGGTGAACATATTTTAGCACCAGACTTCCTTCCACGTCGTGTAACAGGCCGGAACTATAGGCGTTTCTTGCGGGTGACTTTGCTAGAAGAAGTGCCATTGATAATTCGAAGGGTTACGTGGCTGCTCCATGATGGTGCTCCAGACCACTTCGCCGTTAACATTCGGACGCTTCTTAATCGTGTCTTTTCTGGTCGATGGCTTGGACGAGGGTGTCCAGTTGCATGGCCTGCTCGTTCACCGGATATCAACACGTGCGATTTATAGTTATGGGGCCATCTCACACTGGAGCAGCATGCTCATGCTGCCTTTGACACTGCTCGGATGCAGCCTGGCCGGTGTGAACGTGTGAGACAAAACATGCTACGTCGATTACATACATGCGTTGAGGCACATGCAAACCATTTTCAACACATGCTGTAACTGTGGCTGCATGGTTCAGCGCGTATAAGAGCGCAGTCTCTGTAACAATGTGTGATTGAATAAACAGTCTCTAGCATGGAAACCATACATTCCGGACATATGTTCACTATACCTCCATCGGTCAATCCCTAGAGTTTGCACACGGTGGAAAAAATTATCACCCTTATATCTCTTGAAACGACATTGATGGTAATATCAGTGAAATTCTTGTACAAGGATCTACCAACTGTCGTTCTTCCCGCGCGTCGCCTGCAGCTGAAACACTAGGGAAGAAAACAAACCGAGGGAGGTGGCGCAGTGGTTAGCACTCTGGGTCGCATTCGGGAGGACGACGGTACAAACCCGCGTCCGGGTATCCTCATTTAGCTTTTACGTGATTTCCGTAAATGGCTTCAGGCAAATGCCGAGAAGGTTCCTTTGAAAGGGCACGGCCGATTTTCCTCCCCATCCTTCCCTAATCCGAGCTTATGCTCCGTCTCTAATGACCTCGTTGTCGATGGGACGTTAAACACTAATCTCCCCCTCCACCAAAACGACATTGATTTTCGATATAGTCTTCACCGAACACCGTATTGTATGCAGTACTGCTTGAAAATGGTTGTCTCCATAAACTAAGGGTGGAGTAAATATCATAAAGAAGGTACAGAACAGACAAAATGTAATAGTGTTTGAATCTTCTCATAACTGTAAAGGGGTCTGCAGAATGTAAATGTAGATACAGTAAGTGCTTTAGAGATTCGTGTGCATTGAGGAATCTCGTAACACAACAAATGAACAGTTCTGTTGGATTTTTTATGCTATTCTATGTCTAATTGAGTTACGAATCATGATATGAAATTTGTTACAGTCTGGGTATGTCAACCACTGAATATTGTTTAATTGTACGCAACTACTTGTGCTGTACCTTCCACATTCCTCTGTATGAAATCCACCTAAGGCAGCTTTATACATCATAATTACCTAAGGGTAAAGTCTGTACATATTCCGCAGTAAGAGACCTAAAAAAAAAAGCTCTAAGGAAATGCGTTGTATACCCTGATGTAGTTTCATCACCACCTCAGATCATGACCTACCAACTTCATAGCTTACTGCTTGCGAATTTTTTTCCCTTGAAAAAAATGAATATGTTTACTACCTGTATAAAAATGGAAACGTAAGTGAACGCTGTTGAAAACTATGTACAGACTCCAGATAGGATGTGTACAGATAGCTTAGATAAAAGTCATGCTGATTCTGTATGCAAGTTGTCGTAACAAAGATGCATCATTTTCTTGCAGCGACGAACGTGACACTGGTGGTCCCAGTGAGGAACACCAGCAATCAATTTGTGGTGGGCATCGGGCGCAACCTGTCGCTACTGACGTGGGACGGTCAGGATGGCACGTACTCCAGTCTGGAAACCATCGTCAGTGTTGAGAGCGACAAGCCAGACAATCGCTTCAATGACGGCAAAGCGGACAGCACTGGTCGCCTGCTTGCCGGTAAGTTCAGCCCCTCACCTGCTTGCCTGTTGTAGTACAGAGTTGCTGCACAAACATAGGACACTTATTTAAGAGGATGTCACCTTACTGGAGTTTTACAAGTGTCCCTGGAATCACGCCATACGCTGGTTGCGGTGTAGTAAGAGGCCATGTCAGTTACTTTATATTCCCAGTAAACGCGAGACCATGCTCTGTTCTTAATTTTATCGGCATTTTAACTCACATCGTTTCACACAGATAGGACGAAGGGCGCTGTCAATGCCACAGACGTACGTAGTATTCAGCTAAGCGCTATAATAAGACAGTCTTAAGATTTCGAACATCGCTGTTCTTCAGCAACTCTGCTGTACCTATTAACTAATATTACAACATTTGTGTGTGGAACAGATACGGTATCATTATGATAAACGAAATTGCGGTAAATATTTACAATTAATTTTAGTGAAGCATATCTTCGTAGATCAAATATTATCTGTATCCGATATGGGAGTAGTTGACTCTGTCTAGTGCATGTTGGTGTCATCCCTTAATCATCTTTTAAAATACGCGATATAAAAGTAATAGCTCTCTACTGCAGAGATTTATCTTAAAACTTTTTAAAATACTTCACATTTGACAATGGATTCAACAACGTGTAGTGTGCCACTTTAAAGACTTGTATGTATATGACATTCAAATAGAAAACGTGGCATCGGATCCTACAGAGCGTAGGTATGGAATTTACACAGCTACTGATATGCGCTGACTGCCTGACTTGTCTTACGACGCCACTGGTAGGTGGTACTCCTGTGCACCCTGTATGCATGTAGCTGCAATGAGTAGCGTGCGAGATTTCACACATATTAATTACTAGAATTAACATATTAACTAGGAAGTTGAAATAGAAGAGGGGAGGGGGTAAAAAATGTGGTATTAATGTCCCATGGCTTATAAAGAGCCCTCAGGCTGGGGTAAACATAGCAAACTCTTTACAGTATCACAAAAAAGCACGAAAAGCCATTTTGCGTGAGTACGCTGCTGTAACAAGCATGAGTGTCAAAGCAAAAACGTTTCAAGGAAATATTATCAGTGTATAAGAGGCCCAATACTTGTGTATTAAGTTAACCCATGACATGGAGGAACACTGTAAAAGGACACACTGTGACGGTGAAACTGCAAATGTTGAATGACAAATGCAAGTTGTTGGACAGATGAACGGTGCAGAGGGGAAGGGGGAGCGTAGATCATCAGTTGTGAAGCATCATGCTCAAAGGGAGGGGTCTTACTGATAAGCATGTTTCGTCATCCATAGTTAAGCGGATGTCCAATATTTTAGTAATGAACCACTTTAGACCCACACTATCCCTTTGTCATTTTGCATGTGTGTTATTCTGCCTATAAGAGATCCTCACTGTTGAAGGACGCCTCGCCGGTGAACAAAAAATACGCAGCGTAAACAGCTGCGTGGCGCAACGCTGCAAAACCCACTGCCCGAACTCCATATGCGAAGCAAAATCATGGGCCGTTAGCGCCCGTGGCTTTTGAAAATAGAATGGATGCTTTCTCTCCACATGCATCACCCTCCTATACTACGTGGTTCCCTTGCAATGCGTGTGTCACAGCGTGAATGCTTGTGAATGGGTCTGCGTCGAGTCTCTCTGATACATCCTCTTTAAATCGTAGTGTGCGTACGCTTCGCACGCGACCTCCCCTGTCTTGACGGCCTCTGAAACCACCTGTTTCACCTAAACTCTAATGAATAGCTGCAAACGTAGAATGGCATGGCTGACGCGTATTTGGTTATCTTTGCCCTTAGAAATGGTTCAAATGGCTCTGAGCACTATGGGACGTAACATCTGAGGTCACCAGTTCCCTAGAAATTAGAACTACTTAAACTTAACTAACCTAAGGACATCACACACATCCATTCCCGAGGCAGGATTCGAACCTGCGAGCGTAGCGGTCGCGCAGTTCCAGTCTGAAGCACCTAGAACCGCTCGGCCACCTCGGCCGGTTTGCCTGTAGACGCGTGAAGCTGAGTGCCCATTTCCTCTTGCCTCACGATAAACGAAATGCATATCGTTCTGCTCGGACCAGATGAAGTTCTCCAAGATTCGGCATAACAGCATGCGACGAACTACGAATGAGCACCGAGTTTGTGCCGTGTATGTTTGTTTTCCCCTTTGCCGCCACTGCTGTTAGATGTCCCTACAGTGTTGTTGAGACAGGCATAAACGCGTTTAGCGCCATCTAACGCCCAGAATGATTTCAGTCCTATTGCGAGACCTCCGGCCTACAGTTCCTCAGCATACCAAGTCACATTTGCTGCCGTATGTGTGGCCTAGCGGCAGGCGCCAGCGCCAATAACTTCGACGCTCTGTAGCTTCGTTCGATGACGTTTCTGGACACAGGTTCCTATCCTCAGTTTGTTCCTCAAGATTCCCCGTAAAACATCTCGCAGTTTGTCAGTATGGTTTCGTAACAACCTGTGTATGGCTAACTTAACAATTGTTGACGAGGAAGATCTATCACCTGCAATGTACCCTGTAACAAAGACGCAGAAGTACCATTGTGAACCATTGTGTCGTTCATTCGTGACAACTATTACTTCAGCGCAGCTGTCTTCTACGACTCAACAAATATTCTATATAAATTAAGGAAAGCTACATCCACTTTTGAAATAAGTCTTTCAGAATATCTGTTCCTGTAGAACAAAAATATAAACAGTTGTTCATTTTGGTTTTTTTCTTTTGCTATGAAACGTTTCTCAGTTGATGTTTCAAAAACTATTCTGTCAAAATGGATGCTTTATGGCACACATCGTAGCTTCAGGGTGAAACGATTACCGTATCATTATTAATAATAGTTATAATGATGGATCCAGATTAATTGACCAATCATACATAACTGTAAGATTTTGAAACGTAAAACATTCTTGCTTGATGCTTTAAATTTGCTGCATATGCAATATAGCTGACACTTCGAAACTATTTTTAAACTTGGAAGGGAAGCCGCATCTCCCTACTTACTAGTAACTCGACTTACCAACAGGAAGTACATCACACTCAATGAAACCATTCCTGTTATTTTGTGTCACAGGTCTCACACAAATATGCTTTATAGGACTACATACAGTAACAATGAAAGTTTCAATTACATTGAAAGTCACCTCGTGTTTAGAAGTCAATGTCAAACAGATCTGGTGTCTTATTTACCCACGTGCAAAACATTTTATTTTTGCAGTGCAGTTTTTCATCAATAGAAACCACGTCGCATAAAAATTAATTGCATTCTTGAATGGCCTGCAGTTTTCTCGAGATTATTGTTCTCTCAATATTTCTCTTGATTATTAAGAGAAAATTGTCTGCCGGTGTCCCTGAAATGTTGCGACAGACTTCGAGATTTTGTAGAGGGTATCCTCAGGAAGAAATCGAGGATAGAAACCCGTCTCCGGAAACAAAGTCAAACGATGCTACAGAGCGTCTTAAGTTATAGGCACCTATGCCTACCACTGGGCCACCCCTTAGGCGGCAAACGTGACTTTGTACGCTGAAGTATTGTAGGCGGAACATCTCGTAATGTTATTCGTTATTCAGTGATCACGACTGATTGCCACGATCGCCAGTGGAGAAGACGGTGCTAGATGCTGCGTATATACGCTTTGTCCCCTATGAATGCGACGCTCTGTTACCTTGATGGATGACTGTTTCGGACACGGGTTCCCATTGGCAGTTACTTTTTCTCCTGTATACCGAAAACAGTGGAATTTTAGAGGTTTCCAGGGGAAAAATAAACGCGGATGGAAACCCGAGTACGAAACCGTTATCCACCGAGGCAACAGAGTATCGCATTCATAGGAGACAAGACCTTTCTACACGGCAGCTAGTTACATCTTCTCCACTGGCGATCATGCCAGTCAGTCGCCATCACCCAATAACAAGCAACGCTGCTAGACGTTCCGCTTATGGAGACCTACAGTTTAGCGTAGCATCTGAACTAGGGTGCTACCTCGCACGCTTCACGCAAACATAAACGTGTCAGAAGGTATGGCACACTACGCGTCAGAAAAAAAATGGACACAGAGGGGCCCTATACTCCTGCGCCTTTTTATACAAACTGTTGCTCATAAAAACACTATGAAGGTGCCATGCCATGAACAACAAATTGGCATGATTTGCTTCGATAGGCAAATGATTAGCATTTCAGCGTACCTACATGAAGTAATTAGGAGTGACGTTATCTACATACTGTATACACTGAGGTGCGAGCAGTCATGGGATACCACCTAATATCGTGTCGCACCTCCTTTGCCCGGAGTAGTGCAGCAACTCGACGCGGCATGCACTCAACAAGTCGTTGGAAGTCTCCTGCAGAAATATTGAGCCATGCTGCCCCTGTAGCCGTCCATCATTGCGGAAGTATTACCGGTGCGGTATTTTGTGCACGAACTGACCTCTTGGTTATGTCCCACAAACGATCGATGGAATACATGTCGGGCGATCTGGGTCGCCAAATCATTCGCTCGAACTGTCCTGAATGTTCTTCAAACCAATCGCGAACAATTGTGGCCCGTTGACATGGCCCATTGTCATCCATAAAAATTCCATCGTTGTTTGGGAACATGAAGTCCATGAATGGCTGCAAATGGTCTCCAAGTAGTCGAATATAACCATTTACGATCAATGATCGGTTCGTTTGGACCAGAATACCCAGTCCATTCCATGTAAGCACAACCCACACCATTAGGGTGCCACCACCAGCTTGCACAGTGCCTTGTTGACAACTTGGGTCCATGGATTCGTGGGGTCTGCTCCACACTCGAAACCTACCTTCAGTTCCTGCCAAGTGTAATCGGACTCATCTGACCAGACCACGGTTTTTCAGTTGTCGAAGGTCCAACTGATATGGTCACGAGCCCAAAACAGACGTTGCAGGTGATGTCGTGCTGTTAGCAAAGGCACTCGCGTCTGTCGTCTGCTGCCGTAGCCCAGTGACACCAAATTTCGACGCACTGCCCTAAGGGATACTTTCGTCGTACGTCCCACATTGTTTTCTGCTGTTATTTCAAGCATTTTTGCTTGTCTGTCAGCCCTGAGAACTCTACGCAAACGGCGCTGCTCTCGATCGTTACGTAACGCCGTCAGCCACTGCACTGTCCGTGGTGAGAGTTAATGCCTGAAACTCTTGACACTATTGATCTCGGAATATCGAATTTCCTAACGATTTCCGAAATGGAATGTCCTATGCGTCTTGCTCAAACTATCATTCCGCGTTCAAAGTCTGTTAATTCCTATCGTGCGACCATAATCATGTCGGAAACCTTTTCACATGAATCACCAGGGTAAAAATGAGAACTTCACCAATGCACTGTTCTTTTAACATTTCTGTACGCTAAATTACCGCCATCTGTATATGCGCATATCGCTATCCCATGACTGTTGTCACATCATTGTATAAGGAAAGATTATATGGCGGCTTTCTCATTCAGAAATCGCGTTTGAAACAAGTCATTCGCTTGGGTTAGGTCTCGTGTCAGATGAGAAACGTCTACCAATACGTCTCGGAATTTGACAGCAACAAGATCGCGGCTATCGAGAGTGCGCTTTATTGTTCCTCAATATTGCTGCTCGTGTTGGCCGAGTTCCCACGACTGGCACTGGAATATGAAATCTATGGGTTGAGGAGGGCCATACATAAGCCGGCCGCGGTGGTCTCGCGGTTAAGGCGCTGAGTCCGGAACCGCGCGACTGCTACGGTCGCAGGTTCGAATCCTGCCTCGGGCATGGATGTGTGTGATGTCCTTAGGTTAGTTAGGTTTAAGTAGTTCTAAGTTCTAGGGGACTGATGACCACAGATGTTAAGTCCCATAGTGCTCAGAG
Organism: Schistocerca piceifrons; assembly: GCF_021461385.2. Taxonomy (NCBI): domain Eukaryota; kingdom Metazoa; phylum Arthropoda; class Insecta; order Orthoptera; family Acrididae; genus Schistocerca; species Schistocerca piceifrons. The sequence continues at coordinate 476,483,629 of NC_060149.1, forward strand.
CCATTTGAGCCATTTGAGCCATACATAACACCGTGCAGGATCTCAATGGCCCCACACGACTAGCCCCCGAGAGGACAGATATAATGTTCGCAGGGGACGCGCGAGATAAACCAGACATTATTTACCTTGAGTCAGGAAATAAACTTGTTTCCATCAAGATAACTATCCTGACGGACAGTACGACGACGTCTGAGGCACTATGGGCTGTCAGTACCGCGACCATTGTTTCGGCTTCTTTCGACGCCGCAGCGGAGACACGAGTACCAAAAACGTTCCACCGAACGACAAAATTTCGCACACGAATGACACCACAGTGGCTTTTCATGAAGAATTCTGGCTCCTGCGTACAGCATCTCTGTGGAGGCATCCGTGTGCGGAGGCTCCGAGGACGACGAATGTTGCCAGACGGCATCCGTCATCGTCATACAGGCCCAGCACCTTGCATGATGCGTGGGTTTTCATTGGGAACACAACAGTATCGTCTCTGTTTCCTAAAGTTGGTAATTTCGACATGTGCTGTTATATTTCTGACGTATTAGGAGCAACTGAAGTACCCATCTTCGAGGCCCATGTGACGTTATTTTTCAACAAGATAACGCGAGACCACATGTTGTGTAAGGTGTCCTGACATACCTTCATGCAAAGGATGTTCAAATGTTGCTCTAACCAGGGCGTTATCTAGATTTCACCCATTGAAAACACGTAGTCAGTGGTTGCCGACCGACTGGCACACCACACGAGCCAGCTACTACGACTGACGAATACTGGAATGGAATGACATACCCGTCTCTGGCATCAAAGCTCACTTCTAATCTATGACCGGCCGGGTTGGAGCCATTGCTACTGCCAGAGGTGGCAGATCTACGTACTAAATTCCGCACTCTGTATACTCACAAATCACCTAAAAATTAAATGATGTGTTCTTCTTATTATAACGAATAGGTGCAGTAACTAAAAGTTACTAATTTCCATCTTCCCTGGCGTTGCAGTGTTAAAGTCCAGCAATGTAGATTCAAGAAGTTGATGAGAGGACGTCTTGACTTCTGCGACACATCAACGTCGCGGAAAGACAAGTTGGGCTTGGGCAACTGTGAGAGAGGGAAGCGGATGACTTTTTTCCGAAGGGACAATATCGGAAATCGCCTGAAATGATCAAAGAAAACTTTGAAAAATCTAAATTGGGCCAATCGGGTTTTCAAACTTAATTCCGCCAGATTGAGGGTTCTGTGTCTTAAGCCCTGTGCCGATTCGTTCGGTAGGTACAAGAAGTGGTTAACTGGCTGTCACGTGCAGTGTATAGTGATAGCCTTGTAAAGTGCACTAAATTCTTTCGTGAGGTGATATATCCTTTCGCAGCACGGTTAGCCAAGATCAACCCATGACCTCAAGAAGAGACGAAATAAAAATAATAGTTACTGTCCGAACTGTTAGACTTTTGTGGCAGATCCAACGGTCACATGGCTAGTGATAGTGATGCAATGTCCATTTAACTTAGTAATTCCGCAAGGCGTCGCAAGCTATCAATGAGAATTTAGGAAGAGGGAAACTATGATCATCATATTAGACTAAAGGGGAACCTTACTAATACGTGGAACAACGTTCATGAACTTTCGTAAATGACAAGATAAAATAAGTTTACGATGGTTCCTTTCAAAACGTGAGATGATTTGCCTCCATACTGGTCATGATCTCTAACCTCCATATGCCGGACAGAGGAAAAACATACGGAAGTTAATGAATGTGATGTTTTTGGAGGCACCAAGTAAATTTCGTGTGCGCAATGTAGACCCAGGTGGCGTCTTTGGGGTGGTTGGCACTGATAAGCAGAAATGTAAGTAACTGATGGAAACAGGTAAAAGCACATGAAATGTATTCGAATTTGCGAATGTGGACAGTCATCCGCTGTAAAATGGAATGACGACAGTGAAAATTTGTGCCGAACCCGAATTTCTCGCTTATTGCGAGCGGTCGCCTTACCATTAGGCTAATCGAGCACAACTCACGGCCAGACCCAAACCTCCATATTTCGTCAGCCATGTGTCATTATGTATTTTAATTGAAAGTCGGTTGCCCGGTGTCAGTGGTTAAACACGATATTGCAGTGGCTGCGTTGTTCACAAGTACAACGCAATCTTCCTTCGAACATGGATGCTGTCCAGCTCAAATTATCACTATAGTCATTCCATTATACAGCTGATAGTTGTCCATATTCGCAGCTGTGAATGCATTTCATGTAAAATGCTGGATAGAGTTCTCGCCCGCGAAAGCCAAAGGTCCCGAGTTCGAGTCTCTGTCCGGCACACAGTTTTAATCTGCCAGGAAGTTTCATATCGGCTGTAATCTTACCCTTCCACACATCACCATTAAAGTTGCAATTCTTTGCACAAATTTTGAAAACTTCGAGAGGAGTAAGATTACAAAAGAACAACATTTTTACTTATCTAGATTATCTTGTTGCTGGCTCAAGATCTTGTTGTGCCTAGGAGTACATTCTTCCTGCTGAAAATTTTGATTTAACGTTGCGGGTTCTTGAAGACGAAGTAGCTGATGAAGAGTTGCCTGTTGCTATGAATATCATTTTATTTTATCCCATTCTTCAAAATCACATCGAATTTATAATTTCCACATAAAAAAACCAATAATTACATTGTCGGTGACAAATTTATGAATACGTCTACTTCCATCTGAGGCATGCTCACTACTACTTACATTCTGCAGTACTCACAATTTCCAAAGAACTTACAAAGCAAAAGAGTTTACAAACTTTCTTGACAGGAAAAGAATCTTTACCGAATGATATCATTATTTCATAAATAAATCCAGAAACAAATTTAATAATTAGCATTTGATTGCGCAATTAATAATATGAATTTTAAGTATTCCAGAAATTTTGTAATTTCAATTATTCTTAAAAGAAGAGTAATTTCAACTGTTAGTACATACCGATTGTAACACATTAATTTCCGTCTTATACATTTTAGCCTGAAATATAATATATCGTATACTAAATCCTATGAATTCTTTTAGTGAAACAGCTGAGATAATTTTAACCTATGCAAGAATCGATAGTATACATGTATCGATTATCTCTATAAAAAAAGGAATGTTAGAGGTGGATGATTCATTATACAGCGCACACTCAGCTGTAGAGTGAAAATTTCATTCTGAACATTTCTTGTCTTTCATAACTACTATAGTCACTGTAGTGTCTGTACCATCGGACATGCAAGCATGTCCGAATGAATATTGCGTACTCTTTCTGAACAACACGGCCACTGCACAATTGTAAAGTTTGTTTTATTTAAAAAGCCTCAAGAGTTTTCACATTCGGGGGCATTAATTTTTAGCACGCCCTCGTAGATTCAGAAGGTGTCATACTCAACGCCATGCGGGATCTCAGCTGCCATGTGTGAAGTACCGCGGAATGTCACACGGCGACTGTTTTTGCGGCTTCCCTTAACGCAAAGTTTGCCAAACTGTGTTACGTGGAACGCTGGTGGTTCGCGGAAAATGAATAAGTGCTCCGCTGAAAAATATTAATGACATGACGTTTTTTCGATGTTTTGACGATGCTAATTAGTCTTTAAAATTTTTATTATGGTTTCCGAGTTATTATTACGATTTGAAATTGAAGTGATCACTGAATAAGACAAGTTTTTTTCATTTTAAAATTTTATTAACCCTCAAAATAAACGAGGTGTTCTATCAAAGTACCTTGATTTTCAGAGTGTTCCGTCAGAGGAAAAGTTTGGGAACCTTTGCCTTAACGCAGCAGGAGAGATACGCTCGCCTGCAGAGGTGCACACAATTACAACTACGCTAGAAGACAATCATCACGTCGTCTTTTCAGACGAGTCACGAAATTTCGTATAGCTTCACGATGTACGTATAAGTCTCTGGAGCATCGCAGGAGAACGAACATTGGCATACTGCATTCGTCATCGTCTCACGAGCGCAGCAGCCCTCCTGTCCTCTGGCTCTCATGGCCGGTAACTTGGACAGAAGGCGGTAGATTTCTTCCGTGTCATGGCCGGAGACTGTTGCGTATATTGGAGGACTCTGTGGCGTTATCTTTCAGCAAGATAATAGAAGAGGACATATTGCCAGTGTTGCCCTCACCTATCTCACTACGTGGGGTGTTTGACTGTTGCCCTGAGAAGCACTTTCAACAGATCTCTCATACATTCAAAACGTCTGGTCATGGCACTGGAACGCAACCACTCGTCAGCCCTACAATTAATGAACTCCGGAATAAAGGCGAAGCAACACCAAATGTCGTATCCATATCTGTAAGCCAAGCTCATTTCGACGCAATACTTAGCTGCGTTAGAGCCTTTTTTCCTTCCAGTGGTGGCATCTTCCTGAATTAAGTTCCGCGCTCTGCACACCTCCAAAGCGGCCTTATACACACACTATAAAAGTCCTGCATCTCCTCGGTTCCGAGAGTTCTGGAAACTGTGCAGAAAATTGGATAGAAATCAACGCAGACATCATTTCCGCCCTTTTCATTGCTCATGAAAGCCACACATTGCATGTTGTACCACCATACAGCGTGACCTTCAGAGGTGGTGATCCAGACTGGTATACACACCGGTACCTCTAATACCGAGTAGCTCGTCCTCATTCATTTATACATGCCTGTATTCGTCGTGGCATGCTGTCCAAAAGTTCATCAGGGCACTGTTGGCCCAGATTGTCCCACTCCTCAACGGCGATTCGGCGTAGATCCCCAGAGTGGTTTGTGGGTCACGTCGTCGATAAACAGTCATTTTCAATCTATCCCAGGCTTGAATGAAATTTTCACTCTGCAGCGGAGTGTGCGCTGATATGAAACTTCCTGGCAGATTAAAACTGTGTGCCCGACCGAGACTCGAACTCGGGACCTTTGCCTTTCGCGGGTAAGTGCTCTACCATCTGAGCTACCGAAGCACGACTCACGCCCGGTACTCACAGCTTTACTTCTGCCAGTATCTCGTCTCCTACCTTCCAAACTTTACAGAAGCTCTCCTGCGAACCTTGCAGAACTAGCACTCCTGAAAGAAAGGATACTGCGGAGACATGGTTTAGCCATGCAAGTTCTGCAAGGTTCGCAAGAGCGCTTCTGTAAAATTTGGAAGGTAGGAGACGATATACTGGCAGAAGTGAAGCTGTGAGTACCGGGCATGAGTCGTGCTTCGGTAGCTCAGATGGTGCTGGCACGGTAGCTCAGCGTGTTTGGTCAGAGAGCTGGTTGGCCTCTGTAATAAGAAAATTGAGTGGAAGGGTCAACAGACGAACTTTAACGGATGTCATGTGACGTCCGCAACGACCAAACCCAACGATCGACACCGAACAAAAAAAAAAGAAAAAAAAAATGGTAGAGCACTTGCCTGCGAGAGGCAAAGGTCCCGAGTTCGAGTCTCGGTCGGGCACACAGTTTTAATCTGCCAGAAAGTTTCTTATCTCAGGCTTGTTCGATAGGGTTCATGTCTGGAGAACATGCTGGCCACTCTAGTCGAGCAATGTCATTATCCTGAAGGATGTCATTCACAAGATGTGAACGATGGGGGTGCGAATTGTCGTCCATGAAGACGAATGCCTGGCCAATATGCTGCTGATATGGTTGCGCTATTGGTCGGAGGATGGCATTCATGTATCGGACAGCCGTTACGGCGCCTTCCATGACCACCAGCGGCGTACATCGGCCCCACATAATGCCAACCCAAAACTGCAGGGAACCTCCTTGCCGCATTCACTGGACAGTGTGCCTAAGGCGTTCAGCTTTGCTTTTGCGCAGATAACAGTCAGTGGTTCAAGTGCCCGCCAGGCCATCCTGACTGATGTTTTCCGTTATCTCATTAAATCTATTAAGATAAAGGCTGCGATATTTCCTTTGAAATGGCACAATCGAATTCCTTCCCCATTCTTCACAACCCGAGCTTCTGGTTCTACCTAATGTCCTCGTCGTCGGTGGGATGTTTAAACATAGCATTCTTTCTTTCTTTCTTCCTCATCATTCTTCTCTGAATGCAAGTTTCACACAAAATTTAAATGGCCTCAGTTCATCACATTTGCCAACAATAATCAGTGGACCATAGTGGTGAACCATGAAAACGGCGTTCATCAAACCCACATGACCATTTTTTTTAAGCACCCCCACCATCTCATACATACAGCACCACAGCAGTTAAAACGGTAAACGACAGTTTATGTTGAAATTTCCGCATCCTACCATTTTCCCAGTTCGTACAAACGGCCATTATGTGATTATCAATGAACGCATAGGGTAGCCAAGGCTGCGGGTGGATTGCGATTGAGACGAACAAGGAGATGTACGTTTTGAACAGACTGTAATTCACCTCTGAGGCGTCAGAATTGTCATCCAGTCTGGATCAAAGTTCATTATGACATAACCATACGCTAACCATGTGTGCAGTTGGGTGATTTTTTCGAATGATTCTAGCTTCGTACGTTCGAGGTCTGTATTCGATGCGCACTTTCAACAATCATTTGTAACAAGCATCAAGAGAGCCTCTTCACCAATTGAACAACGTAGGTTTGTATCGTTGTTCGAAACCCACATTAAACATGAAGTCCCTTGTTGTGGATTGAGTCATGGGAGAGGCGGGAGTCGCGGCTAATAGATTCTCTGTCACCAGTAAGTTTCCTTATACCAGAAATTTTATTTGATAACGAACCAGGCGTAACGTAAAGTCACAGAGCACTTGTATCTTATTGTATTTAAACTTGTGATGTTGAACATATTGGTGCTAATCCCGGATGTGAACTCAGATTTCTCCATTCGTGGGATGTGACTCGTTAGATACGATACATTTCCTGAGTTTAGCTGTGTGCCAAGCTCCTCATGGTCTCCACGAAAGTCACCTATCTGGGACCGAGCGAGGTGGCGCAGTGGTTAGACACTGGATTCGCATTCGGGAGGACGACGGTTCAATCGCGCGTCCGGCCATCCTGATCTAGGTCTTCCGTGATTTCCCTAAATCGCTCCAGGCAAATGCCGGGATGGTTCCTTTCAAAGGGCACGGCCGACTTCCTTCCCCGTCCTTCCCTAATCCGATGAGACCGATGACCTCGCTGTCTGGTTTCCTTCCCCAAAGAACCCAACCCAACCCACCTATCTGGGTTAGAATCCTGACCCGACCCAAAAATTTTCAGTATGTTATTTCAAGCTGTAGCACGCACACACCAAACTATAAGTGAAAAAATAGTTATTTGACGTGACTCCGTGTATTCTCAACAACAACGATTGGTGCCAGTTTCGACTCCCAGTCATTAGAACATTTCATCATATCGTTTTGAGTTCAAACATTCCATCGACTCGTAGAAAATACTTCGTAAGTTAATGTGTCTTCGTGAGTAGTCAATAACGATGATATTTGTGGGTTTGACTCGAAGACAGGACTATTCGTGACATTATTTCCACCTCAGTAATACACAAATCTTGCTGCTGGTGAAACACAACGATGTTTAACGTTTGTTTGTGGCTAGATAACAGTGGCAATAGGTGCTCGATTCTATCCCAGTACGGCAAACTTTATCGTCTTGTCATTTCAGTTTCAGCCATCTCGCAACTAGCACAAAATTTTGATGCCTGACATTTGACTGTGCTTAGTTAAAAATCGATTAGATGTTGATTTCGAACCCTCGTCCAACTCAAAACTTTAATGCGGGGTATTAGCTTTATAAAAGTGTGACCATATTGAAGATTTTAGTTGATTTTTTAACAGGGACAATAGCTTACAAGCGTGAAATGCTGTGTCGTCTCTAATAACGTGTTATCTAATATTTTCATTACTGTAGTAATAATTTACGCCTGGACTGATTGTTATGCAAAGCAAAGTTCTCTAGTGGAACTCTACATTTTGTTATCAACCTGAGGTAGACGGTAGCATCAATTTCTACTTTCCTTAGCTTTCTGTTGCTCGTAATGATCTCGAGACAGAGAGTGATGTAGTAAACGTTGGTGACACGGTCGAACTTAGTGTCTAATGAGGGATATCCCTGATTTTACAATCGTTGGTTTAATAAAAACTAAAGTAGACCTTACTTTGGAATGAAGTTCTTGAGTTATGGCTAATGAGAAATATATCCATTTTAGATGTACTGTATCTTATAAACACACCATACAAAAAATTGGTCACCAGGAGATATTATGTTAATACCGTGTAACACCGTTTCTTGCCTTCATAATGGTCTCATTTAGGCGTGGAAGAGAGCTCACAATTTTTTTCCAGCTGAAGCCACTGATCGATGATTTTCTAGTGGATAAAAATAGGATGATTTCACAGGCCAGTCGAAGTGTGACAAGGCGTCTAAATGCTCGTCAAACCAGAAATGTTTGCTTGCAGTCCTGTGAACAAGGCTGTTGTCATTTTGGGAGACGGGAGTTTCCTCAGAATACGCGTCATGGAGATGTAGAAGAAAGGGCAACTCATGGTCACTGGTTCATGTTCACGGTAACTTGAATGAGTAAGCCGGCTCGTGGTATGAAAAACAGACCAAAACAGCACAGAGCAATACCTTGCTTAAGAATCATGTAAGAAGGATGCATTTTTGGAACAGAGTTTTAGAACCAAGATTTTGAATTGTAAGACATTTCCTGGTGCAGATGCAGACCGACGATAATTTATTGGTTATGAATTTCAGTTTACAACTAAAGAGATAATAAACGGTAGCAAATTAAGAAGATGGAACCTGAATAAGTTAAGAGCCAGAGTTTTTTGATAATCTTAAAAGGACTATGAGGCAAAGACTGGCTGAAACAGAGGAAGCAATCCACTACAATACGAATGGATATCTTTGAGAGAAGAAGTGGTGAAGGCAGCAGATAATGCAAATGAGAAAAAGGTACAGCAGAAATCCTTGAATAAAATATGGTATATTGAATTTAATTGACAATAGGCGAAAATATAAAAATGCAGCAAGTAAAGTAGGCCATAGGGAAGAGAGATGCCTATAAAATGACGTTGACAGAAAGTCCAAAATTGCAACTGCGATTTTGCACTAGGAAAACATAGATTCCTAAATTAAATAAGAAAATGGGGAAACAAAACAGTGCTCAAAAGAGAAGCGACTGTCAAGAGTTCATTTGGCAAGCCAGAACCGAGAAAAGAAGGTGAAAGGAATACGTAGAGAGGACAGGGGGAGGGGCTATACAAACTAACTTGAGCACTATGTTAGATTCCTGTGAGATGTCTGAACACGCGAGGTAGTATTGATCCACATAACATAGTAGACGGACTGAAGAAAGGCAAACCTTTGTTTATAGCATTTGCATATTTAGCGAAAGGTTTTGACCATCTTAACTGGAAGATATTCTTTGAAGTTCTGGAGTTATCAGCGATAAAACACAGGAACACAAGATTGTCTACAACTTGTACAGAAACCAAACTGCAGTTGTAACAATTCAACGACTTGAAAGCGAAGCCGTAATTGAGAAGGCTGAAGTAGAGAGGATATAAATGCAGACTGCCAACAGCAAGAAAAGCGTTTCTGAAAAAGAAAATTTGTTGACGTCGAATATAAATTTAAATGGTTGGGTAGCATTTTATTAAGGTATTTGTGTGGAGTGTAGCCTTCTATTTAAGTCAAATGTGGACGATAAACAGATCTGTCAAAAAGACAATGGATTCTTTCAAAAAGTGGTGATAAAGAAGAATGATGAATATAAGTATTTAGATCGTATAACTAAAGAAGAAGCGATGAATTAAACTGTGGAGGAAAAGGAAATTATGGCACAATTTGTCTAAAAGAGGTGATTAGTTGGCAAGACATCAAGGAATCGTCAATTTGGTAATGGAGCCTAAATTATAGAGAGAGGCCAAGGATTGCCAACGGTAAACAGATTCGAATGGACGTGGGACGCAGTAGTTACGCAGAGATGAAGAGGCCTACACAGGATAGACTACTCTGAAGCACTGTATTGACAAGACCACAGCAAACAAATAGTGAGACGAATTGTATTTATTGTTAATGCAACCCAGCAAAATAACATCACCATTGATTAGGTAAGTGAGTTACGTATTTATTGCCAGAATATTTGTTTAATATAGCCTCTACCACATAAACATGTGATGTATTTGTGGATACATTCTGCAAACAGCCTTATGTTAGGGAAAACTTACAACCTCAATGCAGTTTTCTTATGGCGACTATCAGTAAATGATAAAGGTTGAATTACTGTTTTTGCCACTATGCCATTTGTGGCATTTTCCATAAGACATGTACTCCTTCATGAACCATAACCAATGACTGGTTACGTATTATTCATGACATTCGAAAGCACTGGCAGTTCTGAAACTGTATAGAAGTCATCGACGCCAAATGTATCGTAATGCAGTTCTTCATACGTTTTTTGTTCATTGGAGGCTTTTCCGCCGACTTCAAATATCATGTGACCATTGTCAGGCATTTTCAAGAATGCACTAACGTTGTATGAAACGGTTTGTGTGCGGAAAGAAAGTTAATCAAAATATAAATACGGCATTTTCCGACCAAATATGGAATCGGCAAATGGATCATAACGGCTGATGTGGTAACTGTGAAACCAATTAGAATGGCCGGTACTTCATAACTACTCCCAAGACTGGGATCAGTGAGACTTTATGGATATTGAAGACGATACGCAGAATATTACATTTGGTACTTTATGCCAACGTGTTTGACACAAAGATTCGATCAGGGATGTGAAATCTTTAGGTAAAAGAAACCGACTTATCAGAGACTGACTGCACTGACTGCAAAGACTATTTTAGTGATGCTGGAAAGAGCAATTGGAAGTCTGGTATTATTACATATAACTATAAAGTATTCTAAACGTAGCAAATAAACAAATGTCTGTAGGCAAAACGAAATAATTAATAACAAGTTTGTTTCCGTGACCATCACACGATCAGCAAACACAGAAATATTCGTTCTATAAAGAACAAACGACTTTTTCTTGCTGTTAAGTATATTATTAGTTCCAGACGCGTTGAACGCCGAAGTAGCCGTGCGGTTCTAGGCGCTGCAGTCCGGAACCGCGAGACCGCTACGGTCGCAGGTTCGAATCCTGCCTCGGGAATGGATGTGTGTGATGTCCTTAGGTTAGTTAGGTTTAACTAGTTCTAAGTTCTAGGGGACTAATGACCTCAGAAGTTGAGTCCCATAGTGCTCAGAGCCATTTTGAACCAGACGCGTTTTGCATTTAAAGTGGCATTTTACGATATTTGTATATTATGAAACAGTTCACGTCTTATTTATCTCCGTGAACAACTGATTACTTACTGTTAATCGAGTTTTTGGCTGACATTTTCGAAGTACAAACTTTTTTCTTCACAATTTTCATGTTCTTTACGCTAATTGATGTGGAGCACAATTATTCTTCTGTCACTAGCTACAGATATTTTACCAAAAACTGATTTAAAGTCGTAACTAATGTGTGTTTAATTTATGTCTTTCCGTATTTGGTTTGTTTATGTACATGTTCGCAACCGAAGGAAGTATATGCTGAAAACTAAAGACTGTTCATTTCTGTTCTCTTTATATCTGTTCATGTGTGTGTGTGTGTGTAATTAGTCAGCGTGAGCTGTAGAAAGTTGAAAGTGAATCTAATAGCTGTCAGAGAGTAGTTGAAAGTTTTCGCGTTCAGTTGATTCGAGTTTTGGTTTAAATGTTTTATGGAGGGGTTCATGTGAGAGTGAGAACAAAGGGTTCAATATCTTTATTAGTCTAAAGTTTAGTATCTGACTTAATTATACAAGTAACACCCATCAACGAATTTCCAAAATATAAACGGTTCATCCGATTTTGTCGATCGACATGTCTTTAGAAAGCTATTAGTGTAAACCTAAATTGGTATGAATTAATGAATTACAGGCATGTAACCTGAATAGTACATGAGTTATTGAAGGTCAAAGTGGCCGATTACTATTGATCGCATCAGGTCATAAGTACTCCATAGTTACAAGAAAAAACGGTAGCACCATGCTTATATGTTTTCGTCTATGTCTTTGTTTATATCCGATATATACTATTCATGAAGAAATTGGTCAAATATTTACTGTGTTTAGAAAGCACAGAGGCATTAGGCTACTGGCCTACTTTTGTTTCTATTCCTTTGATATATGTTTATTTAATTTGAGCGTGTTTGTGGTCCAGCAGCAGAAATATTTATTTAATTTTAAGTTATTTAAATGTAAATACAGTATTTCGTATGTGTTTAAATATGTTTGTGAGTGTGCGTTTGCTTGGAGTCATGGCGGGAGCGCTACAGCCAATCACAGTGCTCGTTACTACGGTAGGCGACTACTGAAGTCAATGGAGAGACTGTATGAAGTGGGGGAGGAACATCGGGTGGCACAGGACATGTGGGAGTGCTGGACGGGGAGGCGCAACGGGTGGTCGCATGAAATAGTTGGAGAGTGTTGGGGAGTTTGCGCGTGGTCACGGGAGATATTTCGTAGTGCCGACTTGTGCACTTGTGAGATTTCTGTGGCTTCTGCTGTGAAGACGTAATATGCGTTTAGAAGTGAATACCTCCCGATGTTGTTCGTAACTAATTACGTGAAGTAGGAGTCTTATTGTTTGCATGTTACTCAGCTTATATTTTATTTAATTGCTGGACCATGGACACCAATAAATGTTTTGCAGAAATAAACGGCATTCTTAAAAGTACTTCTGCTATCGTACTCATCATTTAAAGTCGTTAAAAGAGGACCTGCAGATTTTATTTAATTGCAATCTTTCATTTACAAATTTCTATGTCACATTCAAAATTCGCAATTGCCGAGTGATAGGAACCTTCGACCATTCGATTCATGTGTGTATTCATATTGCATACTGTATACTCAGCAGTATTTGGCATGTAATGCGGCAACTACAAATTCGGAGTAGGTATTAAAATCCATGGAGAAGAAATAAAAACTTTGAGGTTCGCCGATGACATTGTAATTCTGTCAAAGACAGCAAAGAACTTGGAAAAGCAGTTGAATGGAATGGGCAGTGTCTTGAAAGGAGGAGATAAGATAAACAAAAGATGATAAGATGAACAAAAGCAAAACGAGGATAATGGAATGTAGTCGAATTAAGTCGGGTGATGCTGAGGGAATTAGATTAGGAAATGAGACACTTTTTGCTATCTGGGGAGCAAAATAACTGATGATGGTCGAAGCAGAGAAGATATAAAATGTAGACTTGCAATGGCAAGGAAATCGTTTCTGAAGAAGAGAAATTTGTTAACATCGAGTATAGATTTAAGTGTGAGGAAGTCGTTTCTGAAAGTATTTGTATGGAGTGTAGCCATGTATGGAAGTGAAACATGGACAATAAATAGTTTGGACAGGAAGAGAATAGAAGCTTTCGAAATGTGGTGCTACAGAAGAATGCTGAAGATTAGATGGGTAGATCACATAACTAATGAGGAAGTATTGAATAGAATTGGGGAGAAGAGGAGTTTGTGGCACAACTTGACAAGAAGAAGGGACCGGTTGGTAGGACATGTTCTGAGGCATCAAGGGATCACAAATTTAGCATTGGAGGGCAGCGTGGAGGGTAAAAATCGTAGAGGGAGACCAAGAGATGAATATACTAAGCAGATTCAGAAGGATGTAGGTACTGGGAGATGAAGAAACTTGCACAGGATAGGGTAGCATGGAGATCTGCATCAAACCAGTCTCAGGACTGAAGACCACAACAACAACACATTTCCCACCCCCAAACTTTTAATATTTCAACTCTGAGGGTACGTAGTTGAGGGCCACCATTTTTTTGAATGCCTGGAAGTGCGAACATGAAAATGTGCTTATGTTCCGTAAGTTAAGTTTCAGTGCGATCTCCAGTATGTGACTAGATGAGAGAAAACGTAAATGTCAGCCAAAAACTCGATTATCTGTAAGCAGTCACTTATTTACGTAAAAAAATAAGATGTGAACTGTTTCATACTCCGCAAATATCACATATCAACACAAAATTGAATCATTCTAGATTCCACTGAAGATGTCTTAAAGTAAAAAGTGAAACGCGTCATGAATAAATAAAATACATTGCAGCAGGAAAAACGGGATGTTACTTACAAAACGAAATAATCAATAGCCGTAGATACTTAGCAAATTACATCTTATGACATACCAGTAAATTAGTTTTGGTTTAACTTCCGTAGGTCTATATAGAATACTGTAAATATTAATATGTTCCATGTCACTGTAATTCTCATTTCGCATGCTATTAAATGCCGTTTAAAAAAGTTCATCGATACATTGTGAAAAACTGTCGTTACTTTCACATCTCGATAGATAAATAGATTTTGCATACTTATCACGCGACAAAATACGTGACTCCTTACGTTCTATCATTTGCAAAAAACAGCGTTTCGATTTATTCAACCGTTTACGAAACTTGGAGCTGATACAACCTAATGATTTACGACGAGCAGGGCGAAGTATCGTTCGCATCACGAGCGACACGCGTGGCCACCGCTCGGCCCATCTGCAGACATGTCATTCAGTATCTCGTGAACGGTGATAGCTATCGTTCTGCTCTCGACTTTAAAATTAATTTCAATATGTTGACTAAATTTCATACGCAATAATGTGTTACTTAAAATGAACTATACGCAAAGTCTACGCAATGCGTTTTTACCTGTGCACACTCAATAAAATTTCGCGTAGTGTTTTACAAAAAAGTGATACGGCAAGTAACCACGATGAAAACGAAAAGAAATTCAGTCATTTATCGAGTGAAGATATCAGGGTATAAGATGCAGAAGAAACAAATTTTTTCACCAGGTAGTTTCTTTGAAATCGGGTGACAAGTATTTCATAGCTGCCGTGCCTGCGCCAGCGCTACGGCGGAAGTTCGTCTAGCCGAGGATTGTGAGGCTGACGTCACGCCCAGCGGCGCGGACATTCCAGCGCGGCACGTGGCAGTGGTCGCGGTTCGACAGGGGCAAACCGCGGCACAGAGCCGCGCCGCTGACGGCATTTCAATGGCAAACAAGGCGCTGGCGCGTAGTTTTGCCGCGCGGCAGCCGTAGTGTGAACGAGCTTTTAACAAGCAGTCCCTCGCAGCGCCTTGCAACTTGCGTCGCGCAACGGACCACACAATACTGCTCTCGTCGAGGAGAAACTGCAGCACCCACCTACTTCTAACAAACTGTAAAAATAAATTCAAACCTTTCTGAGATTTTTCTCGTTTTCACCTACGACAAAAAATGTAAAGGGAAAAAAATTTGTCGCTTGCTATACTTCGGCTGTTGGTTTGGTGAAAGTTCCGCGTCAGATATGATACCTTAATTTATTACTTCATTATTACTGATTCAATTGACCAGAACGTTTAAAGATGTTATGACATATACTAATGAAGGTAACTATAAAATTATGTTGTGGTACAACACATAATTTAGGAAATACGAGGTGCGGCTAGAAAAAAAACCGGACTGATGCTGGAAAAAACATTTATTTACAATTATTTACAATTTCATGTTATCTCCTTCAATGTACTCTCCTCCTCGGTCTCTACACCGCTCCATACGAATTTTCCACTGTTCATAGCAATGCTGCAGATCATTTTCGGTAAGTCCATACATTACTTCCGTCGCTTTTTCTTTTACTGCTTCAACAGTCTCAAATCTAGTTCCTTTCAAAGCTGACTTGACTTTGTGGGAAAGAAAAAAGTCACAGAGGGCCAAATCAGGTGAGTAGGGTGGACGATCTAAGATGGAAATGTTGTGTTTTGCCAAAAACGTCTTCACTGACACCGCACTGTGAGCTGGGGCATTGTGTTGGTGAAGGATCCATGACTTTTTTCTCCACAAATCGTTCCGTTTTCTCCGTACTCGCTCACGTAGGGTAGCCAGGACGCTAATGTAGTAATGCTGATTCACTGTTTGTCCCTCTGGTACCCAATCAATGTGCACAATCCCTTTGATGTAAAAAAAAAAAAAAAAAAAAAAAACAATCATCATTGCCTTGAATTTCGATTTTGACATTTGTGCTTTTTTTGTCGTGGAGAACCAGGAGTTTTCCAATGCATCGATTGGCGTTTAGTTTCGGGATCGTAAGTAAAAAACCACGATTCATCGCAAGTAATAACATTTTGTAAGAAGGTGGGATCACTTTCAATGTTTTCCAGGATGTCAGAACAAATCATTCTTCGGCGTTCCTTCTGTTCAATTGTGAGACACTTTGGAACCATTTTTGAACACACTCTGTTCATGTTGAAACTTTCATGAAGAATCTGCCTAACACTTTCCTTGTCAACTCCTGTTAACTCAGACACTGCTCTGATTGTTAAACGGCGATCTTGTCGAACAAGTTTACCGATTTTTTCAATGTTTGCATCGGTTTTTGCTGACAATGGTCTGCCAGTGCGAGGGTCATCACTGGTGTCTTCGCGGCCATCTTTAAATCGTTTAAACCACTCAAACACTTGTGTTCGCGATAAACAATCATCGCCGTACACTTGTTGTAACATTACAAACGTTTCACTTGCAGATTTTCCTAGTTTGAAACAAAATTTGATGTTAACACGCTGTTCTTTCTGTACACTCAACATTTTCCGACGCACAGACAAAACGTCAACTACTTAAAACAGACGCCACGGGCAGACTGAGTGCAGGAGGCAGATGAAACTCGAGCAGTAGGCGGAGCGAGAGTCACGTGACAGGCCACGCGACTTTCAGCCTTATTGCATTCGTTTTATTGTTTCACCAGTACTAGTCCGGTTTTTTTCTAGACAGACCTCGTATAGCGTGTGATAAATATTGAGTAGCGTGAAAAATCAATTTTTCTTAAAAGCTTAAATATTTCTCTATTCCACTAGCACATAATTTTCTTGAAATGAAAAAAAGGTGTCAGAAGGTAATTCTCGTGTCACTCTATTATGTACAGTTTCCACGTTATAATAAATCGCTACTTTCATTTTTTGCGTTCTGACGAGCACGGACCAGCGCATGTGAAAACGTTTCACGCAGCGTGCTGCGTCTCGCATCGGATTGCGGAAAACGCAAGCGGTTTCCCCAGCATGCTGCGATAAATTTCCGTGCCGGCCGAGGTGGCAGAGCGGTTCTAGACGCTACAGTCTTGAACCGCGCGACCGCTACGGTCGCAGGCTCGAATCCTGCCTCGGGCATGGATGTGTGTGATATCCTTAGGTGAGTTAGGTTTAAGTAGTTCTAAGTTCTAGGGGACTGATGACCTCAGAAGTTAAATCCCATAGTGCTCAGAGCCATTTTAACAATTTTTTTGATAAATTTCCGTACGTAGGAAAACTTAGCTTAACCCGTCCCGAAGGCTCGCAGACACGTTGACTTACTGAACAGGAGGGACCTGTGAGTCCCTGAGAGAAAAACAGTTAGTCCAGCTCCCCGAATAAGACACCGAAAGAATAGACAGGGTGATCAATCCTTAATGCAAACGCCTGGTGGACATTTTTTCCCTCTTCTTTTTAGCTGCAAGGCCTTTGTGTAGAATTCTTGCGCTGGTAGCACGTGTTTGTTGGGCTACGGAATACAGTGTATTAAGTAAAAGTGTTTCAAGCGAAATAGCGAAATAGTCCCTATTTTTTTCCAGGAAACAGTTAACAGCAGAGTGGTTCTAGACGCTTCAGTCTGGAACCACGCGACCGCTACGGTCGCAGGTTCGAATGCTGCCTCGGGCATGGATGTGTGTGATGTCCTTATATTAGTTAGGTGTAAGTAGTTCTAAGTTCTAGAGTTCTAGGGGACTGATGACCTCAGATGTTAAGTCCCATAGTGCTCAGAGCCGTTTGAACCATTTTTTTGAACGTGTTTCAAGATACAGCTATCACAACAACACATGGCTTCCTCGTTCCCCTAATTTAATCCGCTGCGATTTTTATTTCGGGGGGTGCGGGGGGTGGGGGGGGGTGGCGGCATTAAAAGGGAAAGTGTACAAATCAGATCCTTACACTTAAGATGAACTTAAAATTAACATTCGTCAAAAAATTAATGCCATTCGTCCGAAAAAAACTACAGAGAGTAATGAGCAATTTTCTATGGAAGTGGTAGAAATGATTGAACAACGGAGGGAGGCAGTTTCAGCATCTCCTTGCTTAATAAACGTGAATAATTTACTTTTCTTTTTAAGTGTTTATGTTTTGTATGTTAGAACTGGCTTATGTGACAAACTGTAATATACACACTGCGGACCTCTTGCTACCCACGCCAAGGTCACAGCAGCCGGCCTCGCTATTTGGCCGCGCGATTGGTCGCCCTAAGCGTTTCTCCGTGAATTCAATGATCTACAAGTTTTGCCCTCGTTACACAGCGCTTCCAGAGAGAAGTACAGCGATATCAGCATGTCAGTTCTGGAGTGAAATATGGCACCCTCTAATTTGCAAATAGTCATAAGCAAGTTAGCGATCAGACCACGTTATATCTATCACTCGATATACTACTCCGAGACTGTTCAACGTAATGACATCATTTGCAACGCACGTATGCCAACAGTGGCACTTTGGTGCTTGTTGAGATCAGTCTTAGCAAATAAGCAGGCCACTACATCAGCCCAACGGCTTTGCTCTACATGTTCTCAAGGAATTTGGTGATTCTGTATCTATTCGAACTGTTTTCCAATATACTGAAGTGTGGGTTTACTGCACCAAACCGTTCGCTGCAGTGAAGATATTCAGTGTGTCCTTCAATCATAACAATAAGCTTCCTGTGCCTGTCATGTTATAATTTATTGTGGGCGTGGTAATATATACCTCGTTCGATCTGCACCAGGCAGCTTTCATCAACGGTGCAGGAATGGTCACTACTCTGAACTGGTATCAATAATCATGTACTAAACAATCGAGTTCACTCCTGTTACTATTCCGTTGCTCACAATCACGAAGATCAATACATTACTGCACTGAGACCTAACGGAGGGGGAGGGTATCAATCAGTGAAATGCACAACGAGGGCTTCCTAATGTATATTTCGACATCGTGCAGTGGTCTTAAAATGGTTCTGCAAAATATGCCGCTCTCAAGGCGTGAAGAAAGTTGAAAGAGTAGCGACCCGAACTGTTTTCGCAATTGGAGCTATGAATCGCTCTTCTCTGCCTCTTGCATACCCTCAGAAACGTTCACGAGCGGCATGCGCAGCTCTTCCTGTTTGGCAGCAGATTCCTCCAATCATGAGATCAAACATTATGCTTCTGCCACCGAATCCTCAATGGTGGTGACAATGGCTCGCGTCAAGACAGTCAACTGCCCTTCTACGACAGTCAACAAGGACCTTACATTTTGTAGACATTCTTCATCGCTGTAATTGGGTATTTGCAGCAATGTCCCGTAACAGTTCAGTGTTTTCCCTTCAATAGTGTCTTTGGCTTGTCACCTTCCACCAACCTTCAGCAAATTTTCTCGCATAAGCCGACTAATATAGCGCTGTTGCATGTTCATTTGGAAAAGGCCACTTAGAGGACTCTTCTGTCAGCAACTTATTGTCGATACATCACTGCAAAGCTTGTAGAGGTAGACAAATATTCTTCCGAAAATATCCTCTGTCAATGAAGTCAGGTTCTGTATGCCCAGTAGGCAAAAGCCACACACGAACAATGCTGTACACTGAGGTGAGATAAGTCGTGGGATACCTCCAAATATCGTGTCGGACCTCCTTTTGCAGAAATATTGAGCCATGCTGTGTCTATAGCTGCCCACAATCGCGAAACTGTTGCCGGTGCAGGATGTTGTGCACGAACTGACCTCTCGATTATGTCCCATTAATGTTCCTCGGGATTCATGTCGGGAGATCTGTGTGGCCAAATCATTCGTTAAAATTTCCTAGAGTGTTCTTCAAACCGATCTCGAATAACTGTGCCCCGGTGATATGGTGCATTGTCATCCATAAAAATTGCATCGTTGTTTGGGAGCATGAAGTCCATGAATGGTGGCAGCAAATAGTCTCCAAGTAGTCGGACATAACAATTTGAAATCAATGATAAGTTCAGTTGAACCAGAGAGCCCAGTCCATTCCATGTAAACGCAGCCTACACCATTATAGAGCCACCACCAGATTGCACAGTACATTGTTGACAACTTGGATCCGTGCCTTCGTGGGGCCTGCACCACACTCGAACCTAAACTTTAGCTCTTACTCACTGAAGTCGGGACTCATCCCACCAGGCCACGGTTTTCCAGTCGTCTAGGGCCCAAACGATATGGTTACGAGCCCAGGAGAGGCGCTGTAGACGATGTCGTACTGTTAGCAAAGACACTTGTTTTGGTCGTCCCATTAACGCCAGATTTTGCCGCACTGTCTTGAGAGATAAGTTCGTAGTACGTCCCACATTGATTTCTGCGGTTATTTGACGCAGTATTGCTTCTCTGTTAGCAATTACAACTATACGCACCGAGCGAGGTGGCACAGTGGTTAGATCATGGACTCGCATTCGGGAGGACGACGGTTCAATCCCGCGTCCGGCCATCCCGATTTAGGTTTTCCGTGATTTCCCTAAATCGCTCCAGGCAAATGCCGGGATGGTTCCTTTGAAAGGGCACGGCCGACTTCCTTCCCCGTCCATCCCTAATCCGATGAGACCGATGACCTCGCTGTCTGGTCTCCTTCCCCAAACAAACCAACCAACCAACTATACGCAAACGCTGCTGCTCTCGGTCGTTAAGTGAAGGCTGACCACGAACATTACAGCGTGTATTTAAAGCAAACCTGATTTCCATCCTCATAGTGCTGCTACTCGCACTACTCTCATGCGACTGGCATGAAATTTGAATAGACATCAACTTTCAGATGTAAAAAGACGCGGCCGGCCGGAGTGGCCGTGCGGTTCTAGGCGCTACAGTCTGGAGCCGAGCGACCGCTACGGTCGCAGGTTCGAATCCTGCCTCGGGCTTGGATGTGTGTGATGTCCTTACGTTAGTTAGGTTTAATTAGTTCTAAGTTCTAGGCAACTGTTCACCTCAGAAGTTAAGTCGCATAGTGCTCAGAGCCATTTTTTTAAAAACACGCATTCCAAAATAATGGCTCTGAGCACTATGGGACTTAACTTCTAAGGTCATCAGTCCCCTCGCACTGACCCCTTCGCCAGGTGCGAGCTCACTTGCCGCTCCTACCACCTCCCAACCCCCCTCCCCCCGCACACCCCCTTCCCGTAAATATAACTCACACAGATTGCAGAATGTACGTTTTTTTTTTTTTTTTTTTTTTTTTTTTTTTACCTTGGTACCCACATTCCACTAAGGACGTAGCTATGAGATATACTAGATTGAAGGAATCCGACAGCAGTCGTCTGTGAAAGCCGACACTGTGTCCTAATCAGAGGCATTCAGTACAGGACACATTCTCGCCAAGGAACACACAAATAGCAGAATACAAAACGACACATCGCTGATAGCCGCTGGTTACATGTTACTGGTGTTTCTTATGAAGTCGCTGTGTATCGTCAGATATCAGATGAAGGAATGAAGGGTAGGATCAGTGACGATGCCTTGATTAATAACAAATACAGCGACCGACGAGCGCAACTGCTGCTGGCCTGAGTGGACAGTTGCCGCCCGTGAGCGCCTGGAGCGCTCCGCGCATGCGTTTGGTGTGAGACGCAGCATGCGGTGCGACTGTGCGCCGTTCGCGGAGTGCAAGCAAACCTCTCCCTCACACCCTACCCCAATACCGCCACGTTGCTGCCTACAGCCTCCGGCAAACCTCTCGTGGCTGTGAGCTCTACGCTAAGCTTTTCCTGCCGAAACCAGCAGCCCACTCCCTGAAAGACTTGAAATATCCATCGTTGGAATGCAATACTGACAGCATAACCGATCACTCAGTTATAGATACAGAGAATTCTCAACTTATATAACCATAATTTACCGCCCCGAAAGTAAAAATCTCCTCTTTAACGATTTTTCTGAGAAGTCGGTTTTGACCAACCTTAGAGCCCCAGGCCGACAGAGACCTGTGGCTCAATGGGTGGAACTCGGAGACGTGTGGACGTACTGCATGGAACCAGACTCCAGCCCCCCTAACCGTATGGATATGTATCAGAAGCGAACGAGAGACTCAGATTTGTTTCGAGAACACACTGCAACGTCTACGGTAGAAAAAGACACTGCCGATTGTATTGTGACGGCAGACTTCTTCCTGCAAAGCTTAGCGCCGCGGCGGATACAGAATTATACTGCACTTTATTGGTCACACAAAATTTCTAATTACATTTATTCCGGATTTCCCCGGAAAATTACACACGTTTCTATTGGTATCGTTCTGCGAGTCGTAATGTCATCATATATCGCGCTTTAGCGGTCGCACGAAGAGTCTAATTTAAAAAAAATATATTTGAAGGAAGCAAGTATGGAAGTTTAGGGTTAAACTTCCCAACGGCACATGTGTTATTTGAGACGGAATACAAGCTTGGAATGCTTAAAGGATAAGGAAGGAAATCTGCAATGCTCTTTCAATGGAACCACGCCGGCATTTGCCTGGAGAGATTTACGGAAATCTCGGAAAATCTAAATCGGGTAATAGTTTTGTGGAAAACATTTTTCATATCAGAGATGCGAAAATTACTGGAAGGAATTCAGCAAATATTAAACCGTCATTAAACATCCTGAAATCAGCAATAGAGCCCATGTGACTGAGAGCTTCTGACAATGCTTACCTGTGTAAAATCTGCTTGCCGCAAGAAGTGAGTCTACTATTCCGTACATGCAAACATACTGCAGCTTGCATTACACGTGGACCTTCCCTTTCCTCATGTGCTGTGTGGCAGACACCTGTTTTAGCCTTAGTAAGAGCATTTTTGACGAAAATAGCGATTTTACAGGAAATAATACTGTTTTTATTATACAGGGTGTTACAAAAAGGTACGGCCAAACTTTCAGGAAACATTCCTCACACACAAAGAAAGAAAATATGTTATGTGGACATGTGTCCGGAAACGTTTACTTTCCATGTTAGAGCTCATTTTATTACTTCTCTTCAAATCACATTAATAATGGAATGGAAACACACAGCAACAGAACGTAGGAGAGTGACTTCAAACACTTTGTTACAGGAAATGTTCAAAATGTCCTCCGTTAGCGAGGATACATGCATCCACCCTCCGTCGCATGGAATCCCTGGTGCGCTGATGCAGCCCTGGAGAATGGCGTATTGTATCACAGCTGTCCACAATACGAGCACGAAGAGTCTCTACATTTGGTACCGGCGTTGCGTAGACAAGAGCTTTCAAATGCCCCCAATAAATGAAAGTCAAGATGGTTGAGGTCAGGAGAGCGTGGAGGCCATGGAATTGGTCTGCCTCTACCAATCCATCGGTCACCGAATCTGTTGTTGAGAAGTGTACGAACACTTCGACTGAAATGTGCAGGAGCTCCATCGCGCATGAACCACATGTTGTGTCGTACTTGTAAAGGCACATGTTCTAGCAGCACAGGTAGAGTATCCCGTATGAAATCATGATAACGTGCTCCATTGAGCGTAGGTGGAAGAACATGGGGCCCAATCGAGACTTCACCAACAATGCCTGCTCAAACGTTCACAGAAAATCTGTGTTGATGACGTGATTGCACAATTGCGTGCGGATTCTCGTCAGCCCACACATGTTGATTGTGAAAATTTACGATTTGATCACGTTGGAATGAAGCCTCATCCGTAAAGAGAACATTTGCACTGAAATGAGGATTGACACACTGTTGGATGAACCATTCGCAGAAGTGTACCCGTGGAGGCCAATCAGCTGATGATAGTGCCTGCACACGCTGTACATGGTACGGAAACAACTGGTTCTCCCGTAGCACTCTCTATACAGTGACGTGGTCAACGTTACCTTGTACAGCAGCAACTTCTCTGACGCTGACATTAGGGTTATCGTCAACTGCACGAAGAATTGCCTCGTCCATTGCAGGTGTCCTCGTCGTTCTAGGTCTTCCCCAGTCGCGAGTCATAGGCTGGAATGTTCCTTGCTCCCTAAGACGCCGATCAATTGCTTCGAACGTCTTCCTGTCGGGACACCTTCGTTCTGGAAATCTGTCTCGATACAAACGTACCGCTCCACGGCTATTGCCCCGTGCTAATCCATACATCAAATGGGCATCTGCCAGCTCCGCATTTGTAAACATTGCACTGACTGCAAAACCACGTTCGTGATGAACACTAACCTGTTGATGCTACGTACTGATGTGCTTGATGCTAGTACTGTAGAGCAATGAGTCGCATGTCAACAGAAGCACCGAAGTCAACATTACGTTCCTTCAATTGGGCCAACTGGTGGTGAATCGAGGAAGTACAGTACATACTGACGAAACTAAAATGAGCTCTAACATGGAAATTAAGCGTTTCCAGACACATGTCCACATAACATCTTTTCTTTATTTGTGTGTGAGGTATGTTTCCTGAAAGTTTGGCCGTACCTTTTTGTAGCACCCTGTTTATTCTTTTGTACATTCTTGGTATGCTTTGAAGAAAATAAATCACATTATTAAAATTTATTCTTTTTTGTTTTTCCCGCGTCTACCACTCTTAGGTCAACTCTTAATATTATAACTATCATTACTCTGTGATCTTAACATCTCCTGAAAGCATTAAAGAATCGCGATTTTTTTGAAGTGTTGAAACGTAGAACTGACAGCCAATACCACAATTATGTCAACGCATGGGGTGTTGAAAACATCATTTTCGTCACACATTTCCAGCCATTTGAGAGGAAGTACCCCTGTGTGGCGTGCGCAGACCAACCAGGTGAAAGGAAGCACATCTGTGGGGGTCGGTGGGATGTATGTTGACCAGTCAGATCAAAGAAGAATTCATCGACCTTTTATCAAATCAGTAGTGGATCTGAGAGGTCCCGACTTATTTCAACTGCATGTGTTGTATGCTGTGATATTAAGATCACTTGAGATTTCACATGATAGTCAGCACATGCAGAATTCTGGGAACGTGTAGCACGTGACCGCTGCCATTTCCAAAGACATATAGGAGCCATGTCCAACATTATATCACGGTCTATGGAGGCTGTAGTGCTGATTACAGTTGTCCGGCATCGAACTTGTCACTGTTCGGTGTAATTTGTTATTTCACCATGTAGCATTTCCCTGCCATAGTTTTTGACTTCCTTCCCCATCCTTCCCTAATCCGATGAGACCGAAGACCTCGCAGTTTGGTCTCCTCCCCTCTCACCCTCCCCCCAAATTAACCCTAACCCTAATCAAATGGTTCAAATGGCTCTGAACACTATGGTCATCAGTTCCCTAGAACTTAGAACTACTTAAACCTAACTAACCTAAGGACATCACACACATCCATGCCCGAGGCAGGATTCGAACCTGGGACCGTAGCGGTCGCGTGGTTCCAGACTGAAGCGCCCAGAACCGCTCGGCCACAACGGCCGGCTAACCCTAATCCCATCAGAATGTGTCTTTCTCTTTTTCAGGCTCCACCAGCAAACAAATCAACAAGAATGGTAAGATCTATTCTCTCTCCAATAGGAGTCGCAGGAATGACAAATTTTTGTCCAAACTGCACCATCTTGTGCCGAGGATAGGCTTGTCTATTCAGCGTCAGCGTCAACCCTCTGCCATAGTTAATACGTTTGACCCGTGTAGATTGCATATTAGTACCCCTCTACTGACAACCTTGAACAAGTGTTGAACTCCTCTGCGACATGAGGCATATTCCGTATCAAACTTTTTACAGTTCAGCTTTCAACTGCCTGCAATGTTGTAGACGGAGAGACATTACACTTGTCACACATTTCTTCAATTTAGAAAAGGGAATTAGCATCGGAAAAAGCAATATGAGTTAGGCATGGAGAAATTAAAAAAGAGTGTAACATATACACATGAGTCAGAGCAACAGTATAATCGTCTATCAGTCCATTTATTTTGAGGCATTAGAAATAAGCAGTTTCTCTTCACATGCTATCAGGTTCCAGATGCTGATAAGCTAAGTCTACTGACGCTGTTTCATAGCTTAGTTTGCATGTCAAATACTGTAATTATGGGGAAAACTGCTGCAGATCATAGTATGTTTTAAATAATGTGTAAAATTAAACGTGATAGGATATTGAAATATATTTGGCTCAGAAATGTTTCCGACTAATCATGAAATTGATCACTAGAAACTACATACATGTTACAGAAGTAATCATTGTATCAAAATGTTCCCTAACTGTTCCATAATCTCTAACAAAATACCCCCCCCTCACCAAACTGCAACAAAATGCCAGCTAAATTTAAAACTCATATTTGAAACAAAAATAATTTTGTGGTGAAATATTATTTTGTTATACATCATACATCTGGCAGAGTACATCCTCTTTCACTGATACAATATTTTACAAGTAATTGTTTCTTATACACTGTAAAATGAAACTGTATGCCATGCACACATATAGGAGAAACAAAAAAAAAAAAAAATACTTTGGTATTCCATCCGTGAATTCAGCATGTAAGCAGTTAATATTTATATGTGAATCATGTACAGATGTATGATCTTATACAGTGCTCTAAATCGTCCACATGTACATTGTACTCATGTAGATAACACACAACATTGTTGAAGCAGCTTTAACTTACAGCTGTCAGCTTATCAGTCTAACACAACTGATACGCACCACCTAGGTCACATAAGTTCGGAACACTTAAATGTCACAGATAGATGGATGAGTCTTCAGATCCTACCTCGAGTATTGCATTCCCATACATATCTATGGTGTTGATTTTAATGCTAAGTAGGACTCTGTCTGGGGAGGGGCATGAGATTGGTCATACACTGTTGTCATCTGAGCATTGATGTCTAGCATTGCACGACATACCTCATCCCACTCACCCTATGTAAACTGCACTTTAAATCATGTTCAAGATTCTGGATTTCTACACTCCTGGAAATTGAAATAAGAACACCGTGAATTCATTGTCCCAGGAAGGGGAAACTTTATTGACACATTCCTGGGGTCAGATATATCACATGATCACACTGACAGAACCACAGGCACATAGACACAGGCAACAGAGCATGCACAATGTCGGCACTAGTACAGTGTATATCCACCTTTCGCAGCAATGCAGGCTGCTATTCTCCCATGGAGACGATCGTAGAGATGCTGGATGTAGTCCTGTGGAACGGCTTGCCATGCCATTTCCACCTGGCGCCTCAGTTGGACCAGCGTTCGTGCTGGACGTGCAGACCGCGTGAGACGACGCTTCATCCAGTCCCAAACATGCTCAATGGGGGACAGATCCGGAGATCTTGCTGGCCAGGGTAGTTGACTTACACCTTCTAGAGCACGTTGGGTGGCACTGGATACATGCGGACGTACATTGTCCTGTTGGAACAGCAAGTTCCCTTGCCGGTCTAGGAATGGTAGAACGATGGGTTCGATGACGGTTTGGATGTACCGTGCACTATTCAGTGTCCCCTCGACGATCACCAGTGGTGTACGGCCAGTGTAGGGGATCGCTCCCCACACCATGATGCCGGGTGTTGGCCCTGTGTGCCTCGGTCGTATGCAGTCCTGATTGTGGCGCTCACCTGCACGGCGCCAAACACGCATACGACCATCATTGGCACCAAGGCAGAAGCGACTCTCATCGCTGAAGACGACACGTCTCCATTCGTCCCTCCATTCACGCCTGTCGCGACACCACTGGAGGCGGGCTGCACGATGTTGGGGCGTGAGCGGAAGACGGCCTAACGGTGTGCGGGACCGTAGCCCAGCTTCATGGAGACGGTTGCGAATGGTCCTCGCCGATACCCCAGGAGCAACAGTGTCCCTAATTTGCTGGGAAGTGGCGGTGCGGTCCCCTACGGCACTGCGTAGGATCCTACGGTCTTGGCGTGCATCCGTGCGTCGCTGCGGTCCGGTCCCAGGTCGACGGGCACGTGCACCTTCCGCCGACCACTGGCGACAACATCGATGTACTGTGGAGACCTCACGCCCCACGTGTTGAGCAATTCGGCGGTACGTCCACCCGGCCTCCCGCATGCCCACTATACGCCCTCGCTCAAAGTCCGTCAACTGCACTTACGGTTCACGTCCACGCTGTCGCGGCATGCTACCAGTGTTAAAGACTGCGATGGAGCTCCGTATGCCACGGCAAACTGGCTGACACTGACGGCGGCGGTGCACAAATGCTGCGCAGCTAGCGCCATTCGACGGCCAACACCGCGGTTCCTGGTGTGTCCGCTGTGCCGTGCGTGTGATCATTGCTTGTACAGCCCTCTCGCAGTGTCCGGAGCAAGTATGGTGGGTCTGACACACCGGTGTCAATGTGTTCTTTTTTCCATTTCCAGGAGTGTATTATTGGTTTAATTCACTGGCTGCTTTTATACACGTTTCCATCTGTTGATAGCCACATTATATGTTGTGACAAACAGAAGTAAACTACTTAACTGTCATTTGATGTACCATTGTATGTCCTGCTCAGACACATCTGGTAGCCTGTATGTGCACTGTTGTGGCTTGACAAGTGATGGTGCTTGTGATAGAAGCCTGATCAGCAGCATGTCCTGCTCCAATACCTCAGTGGGGAGTAACACCCTTGAAATAAGAACAAAAGATCATAAATATTTAAAGCAGCACATAGAATATGAGAGGCCACATGTAAAGGTGTATAATTGTATGACTGTAACAATTATTATGATGTGTGGGTTAGTACTTACATGCAGATTTTTCTTCTTATTTTGTCTGGGGGCGTTAGATGTCAGAGCTCAAAGCTGGCGTGAGGTTGAGCAGATAAATTTGGTAGGCTGTCTGTGAACTGGTGTGGCTCTACAAGTGGCTGTATATCTGACAAATGTGTGTCCTGCTTCAACATGGCACCTAGTGTCACACCAGAAGGCTGCTGCTGCTGTGCTGTTGAAAAGAAGAAAAAACCAATGAATAGTGAGAGGAGATGGTTAATAATAATTATAATAATACAGTATTAACATTCATTCCTATTATTCTTGTTTCTATTCCACTCAGCTGACCTCTGCTCACATTTCATGATCCTTCCACTACATCAATTGAACACGAGTGACTCAGTTGGCAGGTGACTGCAGCACTTTGTCGAATGGTGGTGGTAAGCAATTACAGTGCCACCAACTGTCTGATGTGACAGTCTGCCATCTTGTCAGCCACAGTCCACCACAGTCCGTCATCTTCTCTCCCATCTTGTCCACAATCTGGTGTGATGTCATTGTATGCTACCATCTGATCTTTCTTCCGCGTAATGTTAGTGTCGTAAAAAACTTAAAAAAGGATTTTAATTGTTTGTAAATAACCATATTTTTCTCTTTTTTAATACCATTTCCAGCAGGATAATACCAGATGTGAAACTTTTTGGTTATTGATCTTTTCTCGTATACAGCCTCAAATTATGGCAATTCAGACATATCTAATCGTTTTTCAATGATGACGTAGTTGAGCTATTTTAAACTTTTATATTTATTACTCTTTCCTGTTTAAATTCCTTCTATGGCTTCCTACGACAGCAATTTAAATGTATCTGAATAGCCTTCGAAGATCACGTGACTCACAGTTAAAACACTTCACCAACTCCAGCAAAATATCACATGAACTTTTTTTCTGAAACGCAGTCGTAATGTGGGTATCGTAAGTGTAATCATATTGTGCCAACCATTACTGGCTGTTGAGGTAACACGGTTCCAGCAGGATAACTTTTTTCCACCATTGTCTTGTGAGGCTATAGCCGACAGCCTTGTTTTAATGCTGCATATGAGGGTCTATACTTTTTACTGGGCACTATGGTCGTGTAAGATGTTTAGTGCGTCAGAGTGTTAAACAGTCTAAAGAAATTCAATGTAAGACGTCATTATGCAGTAAATCACGCGGCAGAGTGCGACAAATATGTCGACGACGAACAAAAGTCAATAATCCTTCAATTGAAAGCCAATTTTTCAAACGAAGTAAGTTACTACTTAACAGTAAGTTTTGTTTGTAATATGGTGGTAGTGGAAAGAATAAGACAAAATTACTGCGTTTCAACAATTACCATTTCAGTTTTGAGTGCTCGTATTACTGATATCATTTGATACAAAACACTTCATAATATTTTCAGGACGTTGATCATCTTATAAGAGTCTCTTCTATGAGAATTATCTACAAAATTTCTCATTAAATAGCTGTGCACTTGAAGCCACTTACTGAAGATGTATTACGCCTTGTAACGGCGGTTGATGAGCTGTGCCCACAACTGGTTCCGCAGCTACAGTCACTTTCTCGAATCGAATTGAAGAATTAGCAGAACACCTGAAGGCTCAGCTGACAATGAATATTAAAGACAGTGTTGCATTTTCTTTGTTTTTGGATGACTCTCTTGACTTGTCAGACATAGCACAGCTGGTAATTTTTGTTAGGACAGAATAACGAAATACGGGAAGTTCGCGAGGAGATGTTGGATCTCACCCCATTGAAGGACACAACAGCAGGTCAATACATGTTAGATGCACTAGAAGTGGTTATGGAGAAGTTTCGTCTGCCGTGGGAATTACTAACTTTCGCAGTTCCCGCCATGACTGGCGAAACTAGTGGCTTAATAGGGCGCGTCCAGAGAAAAATGAATAATCATGATCTCCTGATTATCTCCATACGCTGCCTGATTCTTCAACAACATTTGTGTTCCAAAAGCGTAAAACTGAATGAAAAATGAACTTGGTTGTGAAAATCGCTAATTCTATTCGACAAAACGTCTTTAATCACCGCTTGTTCAAAGAGTTTCTGGAAGATGTCGATTGTGAATATGGAGATATCCTTTTTTACTGTGAGGATCGAGGGCTCAGTCGTTCTAAAGTTCTGGAGCGCTTCATGTAACTGCGGCCAAGAAATATAGTTGTTGGTGGAAATAAAGGGAGAAAGTGTTCCTGAACTGTTGGATGATAGATGGATTTGAGATTTAGCCTTTTTAACTGATGTGAGAGTGGATCTCCGCGACTTGCGTGTGTTACTTCAGGGGAAGGATATTCTCATCATCCATTTCTGTGACATAATAAAGTAATTCAAGATGAACTGTCGCTCTGGGAAAGGATGCTGGAGTCTAGAAACGTCTCTTACCTTCCGAAACTGTCAGAATTAACAAACGTTGCCAGTGCTGCAGATTTTGGGGAGTATACGCTGATCAGCCATAATATTATGACCACCGAGTTACTATCGATATAGGCCCGTCCTGGTGATAGTAGCGTCACCTGGCGTGGAGTGACTACTAGTCAGACACAGGCATTCTGCATGTAGTATCAGTGAGCTAGCTGTCTGTGTGTAGAATGAGGAAGGCGCGCGATCTATCTGAATCTGACCTAGGGCAGATTGTGATGGTCCGGAGGCTAGGCACCAGCGTTTCGGAAACTGCACAATTTGTTGCGTGTTCGAACAGTGTTGTGCTGAGTGTCTTCAACACGTGGCGAAACCAAGGTGAAAGCACGTCCATACCTCTTGGGGTTTGGCGGCCATCCATCATTATAGATGTCGGATGTCGTAGCCTGGACAGACTGGTAAAACAGGACAGGCGGCGAACTGTGTCGTAACTAACATCAGACTTTAATGCTGGGCAGAGTACATGTGTGTCTGAACACACAGTGCACCGAACATACCCACCAATGGGCTTCCCCAGCCGCCGACCGATGCATGTGCTAATGTTAACACCACGACATCGGCAACTACGACTGAAATCGGCACATGACCATCGGCACTGGACGTTGACGGAATGGCAAAGCACTGCAGCGTCTGATGATTCCCCATACCTTCTTCGTGATGCCGATGGGAGGGCGCGAATCCGTTGTCTCGCGTCTCCTTGACACCTGTACTGCGTGACGGAGACAAGCTGGCAGCTACCGGCCTCTGTGGCCGAGCGGTACTAGGCGCTTCAGTCTGGAACCGCGCTACCAAAAAATGGCTCCGAGCGCTATGGAACTTAACATCTGAGGTCATCAGTCCCCTAGAACTTAGAACTACTTAAACCTAACTAACCTAAAGACATCACACACATCCATGCCCGAGGCAGGAATCGAACCTGCGACCGTAGGAGTCGCGTGGTTCCGGACTGAAGCGCCTAGAACCGCTCGGCCACCGCGGCCGGCCGCGCGACCGCTACGGTCGCAGGTTCAAATCCTGCCTCGGGCATGGATGTGTGTGATGTCCTTAGGTTAGTTAGGTTTAAGTAGTTCTAAGTTCTAGGGGACTGATGACCTCAGATGTTAGGTCCCATAGTGCTCAGAGCCATCTGAACCAAGCTGGCAGCGGCTCCATTATGCTCTGGGGAACGTTCACGTGGGCGTCTATCGGTCCAGTGGAGCTCGTATAAGACACCATGACGCCCAAGGAGTATCGTACACTGCTTGCAGACCACGTACGACGATCATGTTTACCGACAGCAGTGGCATTTTTCAAAAAGATAATGCGCACTGTCGCAAGAGCAGGAGTGTGACGGTGTGGTTCGAGGAACACAGCTGCGAGTTTTATTTGATGTGCTGGGTCCCAAACTCGTCATATCTGAACCTCATAAAACACATCTGGGATGTGATTAAAGATGGCGTCCGAGCTCTTCTGCCCCCTCCCTGAATTTACGGGAATTAGGTCATTTGTGTGTGCAGATGTGGTGCCAACTCCTTCCAGCGACCTACCAAGCCCTCATTGCTTCCATGCCACGACACTTCGCCGCTGTTATCCTTGACAATGCTGGATATGCCGACCATTAGGCAGGCGATCACGATGAGATTTTCACTCTGCAGTGGAGTGTGCGCTGATATGAAACTTCCTGGAAGATTAAAACTGTGTGCCGGACCGAGACTTGAACTCGAGACCCTTGCCTTTCGCGGGCAAGTGCTCTACCAACTGAGCTACCCAAGCACGACTCACGCCCCGTCCTCACAGCTTTACTTCTGCCAGTATCTCGTCTCCTACCTTCCAAACTTTACAGAAGCTCTCCTGCGAACCTTGCAGAACTAGCACTGCTGAAAGAAAGGATATTGCGGAGACATGGCTTAGCCACAGCCTGGGGGATGTTTCCAGAATGAGATTTTCACTCTGCAGCAGAGTGTGCGCTGATATGAAATTTCCTGGCAGATTAAAACTGTGTGGCTAAGCCATGTCTCCGCAATATCCTTTCTTTCAGGAGTGCTAGTTCTGCAAGGTTCGCAGGAGAGCTTCTGCAAAGTTTGGGAGGTAGGAGACGAGATACTGGCAGAAGTAAAGCTGTGAGGACGGGGTGTGAGTCGTGCTTGGGTAGCTCAGTTGGTGCCGGCACGGTAGCTCAGCGTGTTCGGTCAGAGGGTAATGTGCCGTCTGTAATAATAATAAAAAAAACGAGTTAGCAGATCAACAACGAACTTAAATGGATGCCTTACGACGTCCGCCCCGAGCAGATGCAACGAACTAAAGCGAACAAAATTAAAAAAAATAAAGTTGGTAGAGCACTTGCCCGCGAAAGGCAAGGGTCCCGAGTTCGAGTCTCGGTCCGGCACACAGTTTAAATCTGCCAGGAAGGTGATCACGATTTTCTGCCTGATCAGTGAACAGATCTTTCAAGTAAATTGCCTCACTGAATTTGAAACGAGATTCACTGATATTTCGCACTCGGAAACAGATTGAGGAATTTTGGTACTCCGTACTCTGTGGGTGTCGAGTCTGTAAGCCATCATAGATCTTCAGTGCGATTCAGAATTGAAAGACAGATATCGGAGCAGAAAGACTTTAAGTGACTTTTTCAAACATTTGTCATAGAAGCGTTATTCGAAACTTCGTAGTTATGCAGCACGGATGCTTAGTGTGTTCAGATCAGTGAACAATTGTGAGAGCTATTTTTCGCTATTGAAGTTGTGTAAAACAAGACTTAGATTCTCCATATGAGATTATCATCTGTTTTGAGACTGAGCTGTGCTGTTAGCCATTTCCAGCATTGAACCTCTTACACAAAGTAAAGTAAATAAATGTAGAAAGCAGCAACAGAAATCTGAGGTGGATCAAGTCGGTATATTTTCTTTGTTTGTTCCTAGTCTCGCATTCCAGTTTGCCATCATCCATTAACTTCCGAATTTAGTCCGTATTTACATTCATTTTGTGCTTGTTTATGTAGTGACAATGTGTTTTTGGATTCGGAAATCTGTTTGGCATTAAGTTTAATGCAATAAGAGTCTTCATAAAATGTTGAGTATGTTTAATTAGAATAGTGGGCTTTCACCGTTCCTTTGGTATACATATTTCTAATTGCTCCCCAGAATGTAGATTTACTTGTGACTAAACAGTTTCAAATGCTTTTTTCTACATACATCAAGAAACGTTTTGCATCACCTCGGTTTTGAGAGTTCTGGAACCTGTACACAAAACTGGAATAGAGACCAACATAAACATCATTTCCTCCCTTTTATTGCTCATGAAAACCACACATTTCGTGTTGTACCACCATACAGCAAGTCCTTCAGAGGTGGTGCTCCAGAATGCTGTACACACTGGTACCTGTAATACCCAGTAGCACGTCCTCTTGCACTGATGCATGCCTGCATTCGTCGTGGCATAGTATTCACAAGTGCATCATGGCACTATTGGTGCAGATTGTCCCACTCCTCAACGGCGATTCGGCGGAGATCCCGCAGAGTGGTTGGTGGATCACGTCGTGCATAAAAAGCACTTTTAAATCTATCCCAGAATTGTTAGATAGGGTTCACGTCTGGAAATCATGCTGACCACTCTAATCGAGCGATGTCATTATCCTGAAGGATATCATTCACAAGATGTGCACGATGGGGGCGCGAATTGTCGTCCATGAAGACGATGGCCTCGCCAATATGCTGCCGATATGGTTCCACTATCGGTTGGAGGGTGGCATTCACGTATCGTCCAGCCATTACGGTGCCTTCCATTACCACCAGCGGCATACGTCGGCCCCACATGATGTCATCCCAAAACAGCAGGGAACGTCCACCTTGCTGCACTCGTTGGACAGTGTGTCTAAGGCGTTCAGACTAACCGGGCTGCTTTCAAACACGTCTCCGACGATTGTCTGGTTGAAGGCATATGCGACACTCATCGGAGAAGAGAACGTGATGCCAATCCTGAGCGGTCCATTTGGCACGTTGTTGGGCCCAAATGTACCGCGCTGCATGGTGTCGTGTTTGCAAAGATGGACCTCGCCATGGGCGTCGGGAGTGAAGTTGGGCATAATGCATCCTATTGCGCACCGTCTGAGTCGTAACACGACGTCCTGTGGCTGCACGAAAAGCATTATTCAACATGGTGGCGTTGCTGTCAGGGTTCCACCGAGCCATAATCCGTAGGTGGCGGTCATCCACTGCAGTAGTAGCCCTTGAGCGGCCTGAGCGAGGCATGTCATCGACAGTTCCTGTCTCTATGTATCTACTCCATGTCCGAACAACATCGCTTTGGTTCACTCCGAGACGCCTGGACACTCCCTTGTTGAGAGCCCTTCTTGGCTCAAAGTTACAATGCGGTCGGACCGCGGTATTGACCGTCTAGGCATGGTTGAACTACAGACAACACGAGCCGTGTACCTCCTTCCTGGTGGAATGACTGGAACTGATCGGCTGTCGGACCCCCTCCGTCTAATAGGCGCTGCTCCTGCATGGTTGTTTACATCTTTGGGCTGGTTTAGTGACATCTCTGAACAGTCAAAGGGACTGCGTCTGTGATACAATATTCACAGTCAACGACTATCTTCAGGAGTTCTGGGAACCGGGGTGATGCAAAACTTTTTTGATGTGTGTATTTACGATACCACAGTCTTCCACAAAAGGAGAATAAACCAGCTTTGTGTGGCGGCGCCGCTTGTCTGTCTGTGTCAAACAAACAGTCAAGTGCTCCACGCTCCCGTTCGCAGAGCTCCAACGGAGTCGGAGCAAAAAGCGGACTCATGCTGCGCCGTTGAGCTGTACCTAGAACGGCCGTGACGTACAAGGTGGCTATAATTAAACTTTCGCTACTTAAGCCAATGTAGACGGAAAACTACTTACCTTATGGCTAACCACATCTTATAGTAACGACGTTGAGACTGCATTGCAGGATTTGTGTTGTAAATAGTTTTAGTGTCATGACTTGCCGTTTGGCGTCGTTACTGGGACGGTGACGTAGGGTTGAAACATAAGAATCAGCATGCATTATTGCTACAGACAGTCAGTATTGGTCTGGACAAGATAATCAGGCATTTACTTGTAAATCTGTTTCATCAATCCAACGGCAATAGTGCTGTTGGCCTTCGCGGGTATCCACGCATTAAAGGAACATGGGGAAGTCCTCTTTTCACACTGTGGTTGAACAACATGATTAGGATGTTCGAACTGGTCAGTAGTTCCAAACTGTGTGGCTACCATGATCATCAGATTTGAACCCTTGTGATTTGTGGCTGTGGGGTTATCTGAATGAGAGGGTATATCAACGGGCCACCAACAGTCGTTGGGAGTTGAAGATGAGCATACCGAGTGAACTAGTCACGCCGGCCAGAGTGGCCTATGCGGTTCTAGGCGCTACAATCTGGAACCGCGCGACCGCTGCGGTCGCAGGTTCGAATCCTGCCTCGGGCATGGATGTGTGTGGTGTCCTTAGGTTAGTTAGGTTTAAGTAGTTCTAAGTTCTAGGGGACTGATGACCTCAGAAGTTAAGTCCCATAGTGCTCAGAGCCATTTGAACTAGTCAGCATCCCACCTGAGATGTTTCGGGCTGCAGTAGAGCAATCTCTAGTGTGGGTCTAGGCTGTCATGGATGCAGATGGTCGTCGCACTGAGTAAAGTT
This sequence comes from Schistocerca piceifrons, assembly GCF_021461385.2. NCBI lineage: Eukaryota > Metazoa > Arthropoda > Insecta > Orthoptera > Acrididae > Schistocerca > Schistocerca piceifrons. The sequence continues at coordinate 476,520,294 of NC_060149.1, forward strand.
TGTAACCTGGAACGTAAATATGGAATGCAATTAACAAATGTTACTCTCTCGTATGAAAACTGAAATGCGTTTTTTTAAATGGGTTATTCGTACTTTTTTTATTTGCCGCATCTGCTTACAAATGTTTCCACAAAGTTTCATTGGCCTATGCTCACTTGCGTTTCATGGACGCCCTTTCAAGTTTAGTTACAGCCACACTGTATCTACTTTACTGTTTGTAAAAAGTAAAACAATCAGAAGAAATGGTCTACAACGCGCCCAGATAAGAGGACGTGTAGAAGAGCGGAATCATAATAAGTGATTTAAATGACGGAGCGGTGGCGTGCACATAGGCCCAGCAGTGCCCTCTTTTGTTGACTGGACAGGTCAGTGTTATGCAACACTCAGTCGGTGCAGAGCCGTCATACGAAGTAGAAACATGTAACTGCGTACCACTATGCGTCGCCGATACCACAGGATGAAATATCGGCCTATGAGCGCGATCAGAGGTGCAGAATGATTGGTCTCCGCGAGGTGGCTCTGTCCTTTCGTGACGTTGCGGCTCGTACAGGGCCAGGTGCTCCAACAGTGAGGCTTATATGGAAACAGTGTAGAGAAGAAGGCCGTACACAACGCCGGCGGGGTACTGGAAGCACAATGTGACCACAGCGCGAGATGACGTCATCTTGTCCGCTTGGTCGTAACAGACAGAACAACTCTGTACACAGTGTTGGTGCGTCATCGGAGCACTGCGACGGATGCGGACAAGTCTGCATCGATGGCACACATGCTATTGGGCCGGCTTCCATAGACCTGAAGCCACCAACGCTGTAGACTGCAATGGGCACGTGAACGCCGACACTGACGTGGTGAGTGGCAAAATGTAGTCGTTTCGGAAGAGTCCCTCTTCAACTTCTCCTACAGTGATTGCCGCATACACGTTCGACGCGACCGTGGTGAATGCAACTGGGCAGACTGTATTGTTGAGCAGCATAGGCGACAAAAGCGAAGTGTGATGGTTTGGGACGCCATTGCCTACAACACACAATTTCGGCCACTATGTCTTGAGAGCAATCTGGACAGCTACTATTACTATGTCAAGGAGACTTTACAGCTGGAGGCACTGTCCCTTCTGCAGGTCGTTCCACGTGCCATATTTCAGCAGGACAACGCCCAGCTGCATGTGGTAGGGAATGAGTAAGCCTTCTTTGAAGAACTTCGGGTAGCACTGCTTCTCTGGCCTGCCCGTCCGCCTGACATGTCGCCCGTGGAACATATGCGGAATATGGTCACTCGACAATTCCTCCTGCAGCCACAGGGGATGCTTTGTGGACGTGTCTACAAACTGCGTGGCAGAGTATTCCCCAGAAGAATATCCAGCCACTCTTTGATTCCATGCCACGACGTCTAGCGGCTCTTGTTGCAGCAAATGGTTCAAATGGCTCTGAGCACTATGGGACTTGACATCTAAGGTCATCAGTCCCCTATAACTTATAACTACTTAAACCTAACTAACCTGTGGACATAACACACATCCATGCCCAAGGCAGGATTCGAACCTGCGACTGTAGTGGTCGCGCGGTTCCAGACCGAAGCGCCTAGAACCGCTCGGTCACACCGGCCGGCTCTTGTTGCAGCACGTGGTGGTGCTATTCCGTACTGTATTTCCACAGTCACAGTGCATGCACAGGTCTGTAATGCTAACCATTTGTGTAGTGTTATGTCCCTAATCTTTGGAATAAATTTCATTGTGATCACATCTTCCGGTCTGGGTTTTCACTTTTTCCAAACCTGAGTATACTTCGAATTTTACGCATAAAGAACAGGACAGTTTTATGATGCGTTGTTAAGCAATATCTTTGTAATCTGAAGGATCAAATTTGAGACCAACCATCCAGTTTTAAGAAGGAAGGATGGGAGAGTATGTTTAATATCCCGTCGACGACCAGGTCGTTCGTGACGGAGCACAAGCTGGAATCAGGCAAGGACAGTAAAGGATATTAGTCGGATCCATTTAATAGGAACCAGGGCGTATTTAACCTTTAAGGATTTATAGAAAATACAAAAGACCATGGTATGAAAAGCCGGACAGGGATCTAAAACCGGTTCTTCCCGAATGAGGGTCCATTGTTTTAACCTTTCATCACCTGAGTCAGTTCCTGGTTTATGCTTCCAGCACTGCCCTTAAACGGCTACAGAAAAACTGTCGACTGGTTTAGCAACAACATGGCTACAGCCTCTTTATTGAAAGAATTATATCACTCCGCTTTCAATGAACGTATTATCAACAGGACGAGAAAGATGGCAAGTTAAACCTACAGGATCATCAGTCGCAGCTGTCCACTGCTGCCTCATCACATAATGGACGTGAAGCCGTTGCCACTGAGCTGGCTAGCTGTGGCGACGCACTGTCGCTGTTTCGCACTGGGCCACGATAAGGCATAGCAGGTGAAGCCTAACCTTAGGCCATAGACGAGCGCGCTGTTGCTGCACCGAGCTGTCTTTCTGCTGCCTTTGCATTTACTGTACTTAATTTCGTTCTCACAAGTCGTCCCTATTTCACTGCCTAAAATTTATGTTTCGTCCAGGTGGGCTACCCAATAGAGCCCATCCCCGACGAAGCACCAATTACGAGCTTCCTCACACCTACTTGGGACTTGGTTTTTGTTATTCTTAGTTCATTACACATCGGACGGACCCATAGTAGAGGAGCTACGCCCTTACTAATTTCGACGTTCCAAAATATTCTCATGTACCAAAGGGCATTAGTATAGAAAACAGCTAGGCATCATTCATTAAAAGCGAATAATTTTCATTCATTTGTCATTTCATAGTAACAATCAGTACATCAGTTTAATTGTTTATGTGATTTTGATGACCGTAGTGCGGAACTCTCTTGGAAAACTGTGTTCCGAAACACAGCGAAAATAATCATTTTAACCCATACTGTGCGACTATCGACCTGACCTGCAAGTATGTACATCCTACGTCGAAAAACTCATGCTAATAATTATCCGCCGCTCGCCCTGAGCTGCCTATACGTATTTGAGGTTTGAAAAAATTCTGTTGTGATTATAAATCAAAATCAATTTCCATAGTTTATTTAAACTCAGCGCACTTTGCTTGGTGATGTAATATATCAATCAAAGCATTTTTAACATTGTATCTGTAGATGTGTTGTGAGATTGTCCGCACTTTGTATCTGCACAGTGAGTGGGCTAATGTGTGCAAACTTAGCTTACCACTTAGCACGCAAATGGACAAAACATCTGAACCGTCTTCCCAAGCCCAGGGTGTTAAACAGATATTCTATATAAATATGGCCCTGTAAGGCAGCTAATGTCAGGTGCGGATTGTAACAAAATTCATTAGAAATGCTGCTGTCACGTAACTAGAATGCATGAATTAATAAAAGTAAAAATTTGAGATCTACTCTAGAAATACAATACAGCTATTCCCTTTTCTTCTACATATAATTTATCAACTGGGCTTTGAGGGGTCAGGTGATACACAACAATCATATTAAATTAATTCTGACACTCAATAAAAATATTTAACTCTTGGACATATTGGATTGACGATTATTAAAATTGTTATCTCCACATATGACAAATTTTTATCACAGGAAAGAGTGATAAAAATCTTCATTAGCTCATTTACATCTACGATGTCGTAGCTAGTCAATGCACTGATCTTGGGGAGAATAAATTTACTTTTTGAACCAATGAAAAAACTCTCATGTACTCAATATGATGGTAGGTTAGTATCCTAGCTTTTTATATTCAATGGTCAAAGTGTACGCAAGTTGGAGTGAGCAAAATCTCGAATCAATATTTACTATGGCCTAATGCGTGATGGTACTTTACCAAGCGGCACTTGCAACTCGTTGTCTCCATGCTGGATCTGAAATGCTAATTCCCTACTTTGGCTTTGACTGAATTCACTCAGTCTGAACTTTCCTGTGTTCCGAAGAACGTTTATTTTTCTGTAGTCGAAATCATGGCTATTGGATACTCGCTAAGGGTTGGAGCGACGTGCATAATTTCCTTGCCCGCAAAAATTCTCACTGGAATAATTAACTACCTCTTTGCTATCTGTCGCCATTATACGTGAAGCGTATCGTCCACACTTCACAGAAAGCAAAGTTCTCAACGCCCTCGCTATTTTCCACACACTTGTGTGGTCCGTCGCGAGACGAGAGAGATATCTATAAATTTTAGTTCTCAAAATGCTTTTATATATTGGGGATCTCCCCACTGTGTCGCGTCTGTGTCGCCCAGTATGGTTTCAGCCAATCGCTGTCTCATTAGAGGTGAATTTTATTTTTCTTGCCAGGTCGCAGCCTTGCTCCGTCAAAGCCGTCCAGCCACTTACCCTTGGTCCTGGCCATATTTACGTTAAAAGGAATAATGTATTGTTCTGGCTTTCTCCCTTTATGCGCTGAAGCTCGCCGTTCTCTTGTTAGGTGGTGTTTCAGGGTGCCATTAGCCAACTGCACGGTTCGTCTCCAAAATGCGCTTCACTTTAAGTTATTTATTCATGCCCCTGTCCATATTGGTAGATATTGTTTTGTTAGTTTGTGGTACATGAGATTACTGCAATTGCCTTTTGTTGATGTAATATAATTATTATTTTCTGAGGATCTCATACTGTATCATACTGCCGTTATGGATCAATCTCATGTAAGGTCTGTAAAATCTGGACGTCTTACAGTACGTACAATTTTCATGTATGAAATAGTTTTTAAATAAATAGTTCATGAATGAAAACAATTTGTTCACTACTAAAGTGCTGAAAATGAAAGCATTGGTACACTAATGATCCAAAACATTATGACCACCTGGTAAATAGTTTGTTTGTCCGCCTTTGGGGTGAAATACATCCCTGATTCTACGTATCGAGGATCCGACAGTTCGTTGGTAGGTTTGTGGAGGTATGTCTACCCACCGCTCATGTAATTCGCGTAATTACGAGTAATGGGGCTCCGATTTGCGTACGCGGTAATGGCACCTGATAGAGACCCAGATGGGTCCCATAGGATTTACATGAGGCGAATTTGGTCGCCGAGACAGCCACTTGAATTCACTATAATGCTCCTCAAACCACTGTAGCGCGGTTTTGGCTCCGAAACACCGACAATTATATTGCTGAAAAATAACATCGCCGTCGGGGTACACATCAAACTTGATGGGATGCAAGTAGGTCCCAGCTGTCAGTGTGTTTTCGATTACTACCACAGGTCCCATGCAAGTGAATGAGAATATATCCTATAGCATAATACTGCTCCCACGAACCTGTGTCCGTGATGTGCTGCACGTTTAGAGTCGCCGTTCATCTCGATGATGGCGTTTGTGGAGACGACCAGTTACCTAGTGTAGCAAAAATGTGGTTCACCCGAAGAGCCGACACGTTTCCATTTATCGACTGTCGAAGCCCGATGGTCCCGCGCACAGTACAGTGGTAATTAACGTTGTCGTTGGGTCAACATGTGAAAACGTAGGAGTGCTCTGCTGCGGAGCTCCATGTTCAACAATGTTCGATGAAGGTGTGCAACGGAACACTTGTGCATGCACCAGAATCGTGCTCATCCGCAGAGATGCCACAAATCACCATGTGTTCTACTTTAGAGAGCAGACAAGCTTCCAAACCCCGCGTTCTGTGAAGAGTTGTGGACGTCCAACCATTTAGCGCCTAGTGGTAGTTTCATTGTCCTTCTACTTCTTTCCATAGATGCTCACGACAGTGTCACGTAAACATTCGACCAGCTTTGCCGTTTTCGAGGTACTCGTTCATAGGCTCTGCGTAATAATAATGTGCCCTTTGTCAAAGTCGCTTATCTCAATGAATTTCTCCATTTATAGCCCGTATCTTCGCTAGGTGTTTCCCCGTCCGTATCTGCTCCGCTTACATTCTTTTGTTACAGCGTCACGTGCCCGCAGCATCCAACGTCGCGGTGGGCAGTGGTCATAATGTTTTGGCTTATCAGTGTACATCATTTCAAAAGGCATATCACCAGCTTTTATGTGGTGCTAAATGACGGGACGACGTTCTGATTTTCGGTGTTATTTTTAGTGATCCAGATGTGCTCGATCTTTCTTATGATGATAAAGTGCTGATTTTTGAAGCAAAATTGATGTCCGCTAGGTGAAATGACACGTTAATCACTTTGCTGGTTTCAGTACTTTCTCAAACTTCGTTGGGAATTTCTAAATTACTTTTCTGTGAACTAGTATTTATTACACAACTATAAAAGTACGGGAAAGTCATGCCGCTGTCTAAAATCGGGCGCTATTATATACACTACTGACCATTTAAATTGCTACACCACGAAGATGACGTGCTACAGAGGCGAAATTTAACCGACAGGAAGAAGATTCTGTGATATGCAAATCATTAGCTTTTCAGAGCATTCACACAAGGTTGGCGCCGTTGGCGACACCTACAACGTGCTGATGTGAGGAAAGTTTCCAACCGATTTCTCATACACAAACAGCAGTTGACCGGCGTTGCCTGGTGAAACGTTGTTGTGATGCCTCGTGTAAGGAGGAGAAATGCGTACCATCACGTTTCCGACTTTGATAAAGGTCGGATTGTAGCCTATCGCGATTGCGGTTTATCGTATCGCGACATTGCTGCTCGCGTTGGTCTAGATCCAATGACTGTTAGCCGAATATGAAATCGGTGGGTCCAGGAGGGTAATACGGAACGCCGTGCTGGATCCCAACGGCCTCGTATCACTAGCAGTTGAGATGACAAGCACCTTATCCGCATGGCTGTAACGGATCATGCAGCCACGTCTCGATCCATGAGTTAACAGATGGGGACGTTTGCAAGACAACAACCACTTATATGAACAGTTCGACGTCGTTTGCAGCAGCATGGACTATCATCTCGGAGACCATGGCTGCGGTTACCCTTGACGCTGCATCACAGACAGGAGCACCTGCGATGGTGTACTCAACGACGAATCTGGGCGCACGAATGGCAAAAGGTCATTTTTTCGGGTGAATCCAGGTTCTGTTTGCAGCATCATGATGGCAGTATCCGTGTTTGGCGACATCGCGGTGAACGCACATTGGAAGCGTGTATTCGTCATCACCATACTGGCGTATCACCCGGCGTGATGGTATGGGGTGCCATTGGTTACACGTCTCGGTCATTTCTTGTTCACATTGACGGCACTTTGAACAGTGGACGTTACATTTCAGATGTGTTACGACCCGTGGCTCTACCCTTGATTCGATCCCTGCGAAACCCTACATTTCAGCAGGATAATGCACGACCGCATGTTGCAGGTCCTGTACGGGCCTTTCTGGATTCAGAAAATGTTCGACTGCTGCCCTGGCCAGCATATTCTCCAGATCTCTCACCAACTGAAAACGTCTGGTCAATGGTCGCCGAGCAACTGGCTCGTCACAATACGCCAGTCACTACTCTGGATGAACTGTGGTATCGTGTTGAAACTGCATGGGCAGCTGTACCTCTATACGCCATCCAAGCTCTGTTTGACTCAATGCCCAGGCGTATCAAGGCCATTATTACGGCCGGAGGTGGTTGTTCTGGGTGCTGATTTCTCAGAATCTATGCACCCAAATTGCGTGAAAATGTAATCACATGTCAGTTCTAGTATAATATATTTGTCCAGTGAATACCCGTTTATCATCTGCATTTCTTCTTGGTGTAGCAATTTTAATGGCCAGTAGTGTAATTCTAAGAATAAATTCGGATTCTACAACAGCTTCCGAACATATTATCTTATTATCCATTACACATTGTCATTCTTTTTCTTTCGCAAAAATCTTTCCATAAGTTTGTAGGAATAGTGACTGGACTCTCTTGTAGCTCGGGGGACTAAGACAGATGGGAACACATGCTCCGTGCAGACGACAGCTGCTAAAGTCACTGCTGGTAAATGTAGTCTTCTCCTCACCTGCTACCTTAGTAGTTCCGTCGGCCTGGTAATCACTTTGGATACCACACGTTACTTATCTTGTCTTCAAGTTTGCAAGCTACAATCACTTCCTCGTTCATGCGCATTTTGTGCTCACTTTTCCGATTTTCCGGTATCGCATGCGTTGTTGTTGTCCCCCCCCCCCCTCCCCCCTCCCCCTTCCTGTCCAGGGGGCTATATTGTCATAAAACTCGCAACAGATAGCTGATCTTCATTTGAAAAAGAAGTAATCACCTGTCGTGTTGAAGCTAATAGGAATTTCAGAGGCATACTTAGGCGTGAAAGAGAATGTAAAAGATGGGATATGTGTTATGGGTGCATACAAGCATTTAAGAGTGTCTGTGGAGATTACAAAACTTAATGCCTATGATTTCAGCGAGAGTGACTGAGGAAACGACGCTTATATGAGGGATTGACAAATGTAGCAAAGATCATCCTGCAAAGGGTATTGTCTATTTGCAGACATTGTCGCATGATGTATTACTGGGTATCGCAGCAGTGCCAGAAATCCTGATTTACAAGGAACTGATACTGGAACTGAAGGAGGACGACGATCAAGACGGAATGGTACCTCTGATGGGCGTCCTAGCTAATGATTAAACATCACTCCATCACTCAGGAGAGATTAGTACATGACGTCAACGTTCGTCTTCGCCATTCGTTTTCGGTGGAAAACTCCGGACAGGAATGCGTTTTGAGCAATGAAACATGAACTAGATCTTTGATCATACCAAAGTGAGTGAAGAGAAACGAACAATGGACTGTGCCTGGAAACATTTTACACTGTCACATGAAACACGTTTCTGTCTGTGTGTGAATGATATTTATAGTTTTTAGGAATCCCTCCAGAGTCCTGCATGCTAGGAGGCCCTTTTATTGTTTAAATATGTTTTAATCACAACAGAATGTTTTTTTTGGCGAAGACAGCTTTTATCTTGGATCAGGATTAGTATATTAATTGCTGTATAACCATGTTTTGCATTTGTCCATTAGTTTAAGGGGAGTTGGAACGCCCTATCTCGACAATGTTAAATTTAGTGACTTGGCTTCCCTGTATTTCAGGAACCACTGTAGCCATTGACATGAAACTTTTACAGGATATTAAACTGTATGTTCTGAGTCTACTGAAGTACAATAATTGCATTTCAGACACTGCTTTCGGAAATACAGTTTTTTAATTACACGGTTAAAATGTTGTGTACTTTTTGTACTTTATCCTCAATAATTTTAATTATACGTAGCATTATGTTCATATTTTAGTTTAGTAGACTCAGGGTATGTATGTTATTACTCCCTGAAAATTTGAATACTCTACTCGAAGTGGTTTCTAAGATTTAGGGAAAAATGGGACAGAAAATGAAAATTTCCAGGAACGGCATCTAAAGTTTCAAAAGACTGTAACTCACTTAATATAAGCTTAATTTTTTATTTTTCGTCACTCAGAAGCACCCTGCACTATACTGTATATCATCCTCTTGATCTTCTTCCAAGTTTTTTCTTCTTTTCTTCTTTCTGGACTGCTTAGTGGCCAACTGTGCTGCATCCTCTGATTTATCAATGCGAACCTTGTCCATCCATTCAAGTTCTCTGGTGCAGTTTGCTCCAAGATTAATTCCAATATGCTATAGCGCTTTCAGCCCACCAATGTAGCCATCATTAAAAGCAATAACAGCATCACTGTCCCCCTACTTTAGTGTCTTCATTCCAACAAAAACAAGTCCATATAAGGTTATTGAACGACACATTGGGATTTTGAGTCTGACCACGCAGACTCTTCTTCAGTAATTCAGGATTTGCCAGGTCTCTGTAAATAGGTTTTATAATATCCATGACTGCTGCTGGGATGGAATGTTTATGACTGTATGAAGTGTTTGAGTACTGGGCATTGCGGTAATTGCACCACGAATCAGGTCCAGGAGAGCAAAGGTGATGTACCGGTTTTTCATCAGTTGACAGGCTGTGGACGAAGGTAGCCCATACTGCCTGATTCATTTTCAACAAATCCTCAGTATTATTTCTAATGGCCATCCCATAATACTGCTTTAGTTCATCAATCATTTTGTCTGTCAGCCTGCCTCTTATGGTTTTACTGTCATAAGGATTATTGTCTCTCAAACTTTGTTTCAACTTCTTCATCTTGGTGCCCATCCTCTTCTGGACATGACCTTTATAACACAGAAATCTATAGCCTACTATATAAAAATTACCGATTTTGTTAAATCTTGAAGTGATGCACGTAAAAATTTTAACATTTTCAATCGATGTAGATTATACTTAAAGAAATAAAATAAGATACTTCCCATGACAGTTTATATGTGATATATATATAATTTTGTTCGGAAAATTGCAAATATTATAATGAGGTAAGAATCCAAAAATGTAAAAAAAAATTCCGTTCTAACTCCCCTGAATCCAGATCATTATATTACTAGTACAGCCTTTCAGGATGACAATTCTCACGTCCACTGTGATTAAACCGAATGGATTAACATTAGCAACATTGAGGAACAATGACACACTTGGAATGACATTCAAAGCCAGTGGAATTAAATTTAATTGACAATCCCTTAGGTAGTCTCTAGCCACACATGAAAAGTCATCAACAGTTCAAACACATTTTGGCAAATCTGCGTGAGTTCTGATAAGGGTGGCTGTAGATTTATGTCTTCGACGTCGAGATACCTATCCTAATCGTATCACAACTTACTGTAGACTCAAGTCGATGTAAGATTATATTAGGATAAAAGTGACTGCCTTTTTGTTTGGTGATCTTATCACTTACACACATTGTTTCTAGATGGAAAATTGTTTATATTTTGATCGTGATTTCCAAAATCTAGTGTAGTGTCGTAACATGGCATATTTGTCACATTTTATGACAATCGGTGCAAGTACATTTGTTATTCTTATAGAAACCCTGTCACGATGCGAACAATAGTATGAATATTGTTGTGAACGATTCATTAGCTACATTTATGACAGGCGTGTTCCTTTTCTCTCAGGCTGCATATTTTAATATCACTGTACACTGTATCTTGGCCGTATTCAGAATAACCGCCCCCCCCTGTCAATGAAAAAGGTTTAAAGACTGGATTAGAGAAAGATTAAGAAAGTTTAAGGAGTGGCATCAGTGCTTCAGGTGTTCTACATAGTCTCTCCATTAACAGAGTACAGCGCACAGAACGTTCATACAACCATCTGAAACAGTTAGTAGTAAAGTTATTCTTTCGGATGTAGTTCAGCTCGCGCCTCACATTGTCTTGAGTGTCGGTTATGTCGTTAAAGCGTTGACCCTACATGTGAATTTTGTGCACTTTGTCGTTTTGTGGTAGGTTTGTACTGATAATACCAAATCTCTTCACCTGTAACGATTTTTTCCAGAAAAGAACTGTCCGCGTTTTGCATTTAAATCAAGTCGCGGCAGACGTCAACACGTCGTTGTTTTTGATCGGGAGTCAAAATGGGCGGAACAAACCCTACACACTATGTCCTTTTCTTAAACGTATTCTGGAGAATGTTGTGAACACTTGACTCCAGTGCCATTTGTGTCACAGCAACGTTGACACACTGTAGCCTCACGTCCACTGATTAACCCTGCATGCTCACAACTCAATAGGCGAATGCATATCTGTTATTTACATGTTTGTTAGTTCAAGCTGCCACCGTAGTTACTTCTCTGACGTCGCTTATATGCCAGGAATAAAATCAGTCTGCGTAATTTTTTTGACGGACGGCGTAGGCACAGTGTGCCTAGGTACGCAATAAAACAATACGGTCCGCGTATTTAATTAACCCAGTTCACTTGAGGAAAAGGATAATAGCCTTGAAATAACGATTCGGGGTCTGTTGGTCTGCCGTTAGATAGGAATTTAAACTTTTTTATGGTAAATCCTACACTATGTCAAAATGTGTCGATAATGGGAAAAAAACACCAGTGTCCAAAAGTGCTACAAAGCGATTTTTTATGAATTGAGATTAAAAATACGTCATCCAACCTGATGACTCTTTCTAAAAAGTAATTTGATTGTTGGGCCAGAAAGCACAGGCTGTACAATCGAACACAAGAAACGCTTTGTGCAAAAATTTTTAGAGCTACGAGAAAACACAGCGAGACACTTCAGTGTTGAACATCTTGTTAAAGGCTTCTGGCCAGATTTCTATAATGATATTTCTTTTAGAGACGTCCGGTTGAGCACTTCTACTCAAGACTTAGCTATAAACCGTGGTTGTGAACACTGATGATAATGCTATCACCTAGATACAGATGACAGGCGTACGAGACGTTTCCTGGTGCAGTCTAAGTCTGCCGAATTAGAAAGTAGCAGCCACCGACCGATGTTAACGTGAACGTGCAATGTCCATGTTACTGAAGGTGCATGTCGTACGTCACAGAAATTACTGTGGCGTTGCCTCCTAATGAAACGAACCAGCACACTTGACTGGGAGTCTGCATCTCAATATTCCTATTTAGTATCAAAGCTGTAAACACTTAATATTAGAGGAAGCAACTCTAAAATCATAAAAAGAACGGGCTATACTTTCATTACAAATTAATTTATTATTATAGTATCCCCAGCCACAGCGGGTATCGATAGCACCGGCAACTCAGAGATGCTGCAAGTCTTTAGTCGAAAAGCCGCGGTGGCTAGCCACAAAAGTTGGGATCGGTGTGTCATGTTGCTGCGCTGCTAACCTGGATATAAGTCGTCCAGCGGACAGCCTGACAATTGTTCCGTGCTGTAGCAAGTATATACATAGTTAATCGTCATATCGCTATGTCTACAACAACCCTCGTTTGCTTTTCGACTGCCTTGGTTTCGCTATCGGTACACATCCGGTGTGCACGTCACGACTCTTGCTCTGTATGCGGTTTGCATTTTTGTATGGGGAGTGAACAGAAAAATGATGAGAATCTCCTCGGGAATAAAAATAACTAAAACGTATCTGCATCCTATCCCTGCTGCAGGTACGCCTTTCTTTTAGCACGTTAAATTGAAAATTCTTCAATCACGTGCATGTATTCAAGAAAGTATAAATTATCATTTAATTCGAACATCACATGTTTACCTGTGGGGTCATTGAACCTGATCATTGCCTGTTGTCGTGGCACAAGCTTTGCTGCCTCGTTAAATAGGCAACAACTGAGAAAGTCTCGTCAAAAATAATTTATTTGCTCGTTATATGTACACTATGTAATATTATAATATGTGCTTCATTACTAATATAGCTAAGCGTCTGTGGAACGCAAACTGATTCTTTCATGTTCCCAGTATGTCTCCACTAAAGAAGTCCTGATTTCTAAATTCATGTAGTTTTCAGTTATATGAAGGACTGTTAAACAAGTAAATATTTGATGTGAACTGTCGTAATACTTATTTGTGAAGCTTAGGATTTCGTTGTCATTTTTTCAGGGACCATGGGCAAAGAGCTGGGCGTCGGTCATGTGGATCCATACCAGGGAACTCTGTACAAACTAGACGCTGGATCTAGTAACGCAGTTTGCGTTGCTTCGCCAGTGAGCATCTCCAATGGTATCGCCTGGACAGATGACGAGAGGACTATGTACTATATTGATTCAGGAGCCTCCAATGTCGTCTCTTTCAACTACAATTTGACTGACGGAGCTTTCATGGGTATGTTACGTTCTTCAGAATTCTAACAAAACTTATTTTCTAAGGAACTCATAGATATTGCGTTTTGTTTTTGAGAACAACTAGTAAATGTTCTACTCCTCACTGTAGTAGAATAAGTTGCGGTTTTACGTGGTTTAATTGCAAATGACAGTCGAGAAAGGGAATGAAAATAAGTTATTTCTATCTCTGAACACAATGACGATGTTCTCTCTGCAGCTGATGAAATCTACAGTAGGATTTTGTCGACGCACAGTAAGCCATACCTACGCGACGTGCAACACTTACTTGAAAGATAATAAGAGCGATATTAATACTAAACGACTGAGCTGAAAATATCTGTGACAACTTTATGAAGTTCAGATCATGTCCGTGTCATAATTTAATATAAGTTTTTATGATGAAGGTGAAGAGAAGGTTAGAGTTTAATGTCTTGTCATTATCGAGATAATTTGAGTGGGACTAGTGGTTCGTTGATCAACGTATGAGTAAAGAAATGGACGATGACTGTGTTGGGGTCATCCTGAAATTCGCAAGACGTAGTTTAGGGAAAGGATGAACAATTCTCCTCACGATAACGTGTTAAGTGGTCTAATAACAACAGTGTCTTGTTTGATCAAAATCTCACTATCTCTCCGCGTTGGTAGCTGATTGCATGCAATACCATATAATCAGGAACAATTCTGTCATAGTCTGTCGACACATCAAGTAACTAAAATGTAAGATGTTTGCCGCAGGACCTACCTTCATTCCATCTTTATCTGTGGCATATTACCTTCGTAATCTTTTACGCAGACAGTCTCAGTTATGCCAAATCTAATATTTGTGACTATGATTAAAAGTGCATCATTAATGTTGCATGTGCTGCCCCGCGAAAAAGTTCAGCGCGAAATGTGAAATTTTTCAAATTTTTATTCCGGCCGCTGCCGGGCAGTAGGTTAAGCACAGCCCGATGTGCTAATCAACTAGGCCACTGGGCAGTACTACTGTCTGAGGCTCGAGGTATTCATTCGCGCAACAATTCTGTGGGCGTCTTGAACCAAAGCGAATGATGGTCTGTTGAATTTCAGAGAATCCACGACTAACATTTTGGGTGATGGACTTCTGCAGGCTGCCTGCCTGTTGATCAGAATGTCAAGTTTTGGCCCGAGGCACGCCATACTCCTTGCGTAGTAGCTGCTGGACTTGGAAACTATATCGATGCGAGAAGATGCTGTGCAGCCCTAGCCTTCGCCCCATGAGGAACTTCAGCTGATGGACTGCAAACTTTCTACAGTCCATCTGGGAAGGCGCGACCTCGCGACAGTCGTAGCTACCTAGGCGTGATTGGCCACCATTCTGGTCGATCTCTGGTGGGTGACCCGCTCCATTGGTGCTCGGCATCACCCATCTCGTGTCGGCTATCGAACCCAAGTACATGACATGGGGTCCATGAGTAAGTCCTTGGGTACGTAGCTGGCCAAACTCCCAAGGCTCTGAGCGGGCCATGCCCATTTCTTCGTTTGCTTACGGGCCACACGCCGTAGCAGTTGCAGACTCCCACGACCCGGGGCAGTGGACGTTATGGGCGACATTGGGACGTCTGTGCATTCCGAAACTGGCTGAGCTTGCACACATACTGGGCGGCCTGAAGATAGCCCTCGCGCTTTCATTGCAGCTCGAAATAAACACTCGTTAATGCTGCCACTACTTCTTTATGGGCCCCGGCGTAAATCAGTCCCCCCCCCCCCACCCACACACACACTATTTCTTTCACGCATCCTGATGCGTAGTCGCCATGAATAGGCTGGGTCGCTTCCGTTGGTGTAAGTGAGTCGTCATTACACTTCCCGGCGCAGAGTTGTGTTGAGAAGTGTTACTCTAACATCCAAAAGCTACGGTTTGGTGGGAGAAGCGATTGTTGGGTAACACCTGGCATCCTAATGAATAGTTTAGTGTAGAGTAGTAATCACTGGGTACTCTGGCAATTACATATGGGCAATGGTACTGAGCACAGCTTATGTTCAAAAGTATCGGATCAGCACAGTGCGGCGCAGTGCATTTCACTTTCTTTATGTTTAATTCTGTATCTGTTCTCATTTGTTAGATTTAATTTGTGTTAGTGCTAGATAGATTACGCTTAAGGCTACGTTTGTGAAGCCACATGAACCCGTGGACTTATCACTATTTAAGGATAATGGTAGACCCGATAATCTAGTACCAGTACGGTGACAGTATTGCAATCTTACGGGGTACACGTTTCCGTGCTGTAAGGTTGTAGCAGCCACATGTTTTATGTGTAGTCGTCTTGGTCATTTGGCTCGCAACTTCGGAGTGTAAAAGGGCGATAATTCGACGAAAAAATTAATTTGTAGTATTTTTTCAGTATTTGGATTCATTAGTTGGTTATGTGTGTCTCTGGGTATTAATCACAGTAGGAGTAAAGTACGCAGAATCGTAGAAACACGTAATGCTACTACTACGAAGTCTGTTGCTGCTCTAACAGAGCAAGTGCGGGTGTTAACAGATAAAAATTCTCACCAAAAGCAGGAGTATGAGGAACTCCTTCGCAAATTTGAGGCATTGGAAGCTGTTCAATTTGTCACAGTCTATGTCAGAGGAAAACACTGCAGAGATGAGAGTATCTTCATCTTTTTTTAATCCGGCTGTAGCCGCACTTATCAATCCCTTTTCGGGTAAAACAACGGAAGATGTGTCATTATAGGTACGTTACTGGTATTGCAGCTATTGCTGCAATTGCTGGTTGATCAGACGAAGTAATCCTTCGTGTGGCTAACGCGCGTTTTTCAGAGGAAGCTAAAACGTATGTGTTACGTCGTGAGACTCTCTGTAAAGCACAGTCGTCCCAGCAGTTGCTTACGGGACGGTATGAGCGTTACCAAAAACAAAATTTCATACGTTTTTTTTCCCCTTATGAGCAGACGTATGTGCCTACCCAGAATGCAGAGAACGATAAGTATTTCTGAAGGAAGCAGAAAACAGAGCAGTAGAAGTTTTCTTGTGCAGAATACCCTCAGAAATGTCACAGAGATTTCGTATTGAGTATCCTAGTGTTCTAACAACAGCTTTTAGAACTCCAGCGCAGTTTGGGGGGGAGTGGGGGAGGAGGGGAGGAGATAGACTTTGGAACGAGGCAACAAACAGATCACCATGTATTCACTTCAGAGGTCAAATGTTAAAAGTGCAGACGATAGGGCAATATACAGAAACAGTGTCGGCAAACAACGGGTTACTCGTGTGAGAAAGTGGGCCACCGATCGTTGGATTGTCGGAATAGGAAAAATGGGGAGCATTGTCAGGAGAAGTAGGCATTAAACTCAAACAGACATATTTAAATAATTTACGGGAATGCAGCCGATATTTCGACAGGAAATATTTCCTCGGTTTTCAGAGAAACTCCGTAAAGATGACACACACACACACACACACACACACACACACACACACACACACACACATCCTGTGAACACTAGCGCAATCACAAGCCAAAGATGACAGACGTCAGAAGTTATCGATAGTGAAATTAATAATCAACGAGTGAGGTAGCATAAACTCTGTACTTCTGTTTTTTGACAAGTGAGAGAGCAGAATTCCATGCAGAATTTTAAAAAACCTCCATCTCTATTCATATTATTCATAAGGCTACTTGCTAATTTAATTTCAACGGCTTTCTTAATAACACTAACCCAATAGTTAGCTGTAAGTGCATTCCAGAATCTCCGTGTTGTTATATTCAATAGGATGACCGGTGCCAAGACAATGTTCTTCAATGGCAGATTTGCTCGGCTGTTGTAAGCGTGTGCACCGTTTATACTCAGTGCACCGCTCCTCCACAGTCCTAATAGTCTGACCAATATATACTGAAAGATATCTTTACAATTAAGAGGTATCTTTACAATTAATCTGAATATGGGGGGGGGGGGGGGGGGTAAAGTATGGTCTCAATAAAACTGTCGTGCAAACGGAATGCAGTAGGATGTGATGTACATCAGAGCTGGATGAAGCATGGAGTGGAATTTGAACAATGAGAGTGTACACAAAGATTCTGGCAAAAGAACATTTATTAGATCTGTGAGTTTAATTGCACACATGAACGTTTATAGTGAGTAAAATTAACCCCAGAACTTTACTTCGGAGTCCCCTGCAAGGTCTATGACCTATGGAAGAGGAATGATCGAAGGATGGTTTGATTACGAATACTTACATTCACACGCACTTCAGAGGCTGACAGGAAAGAAAAGAACTAAAAACCTTCACCACAGCACACGTGGGTAGCAAGGGGGCTATTGCACTTATTTCAACATGCGGGATAAATGAACAAAATTTCTATTTGAAGTGAATTGCTATAAAAATGAAGCATAATTGAGAATCGTAATTAATCCAGATATTCTACAACGGAAGATCACTATGGCCTTGGCACTGTAAACTTTCTCATTAGATCACGATCACGTGGTCATCACAAGCGAAAGTGTTAACGAAGAAAATTACCAAGTGAGATGAATTGCACAAAATTGTCATAAAATTACGGAAATCATACGTAATATACATGCTATTCTAAACAAAATGAACTGAATCACAATAAACTCAACACGGCTCGACGTGTTTGGTTAACAGTTGAACTGAACAATAACCTACACCGTCCCTGGATTTTAACGCATTTAACACTCGCGAATTAGCAAGTAAAATTTGTCACACGCGATAATAAACTATGGGTGATGAAAGGAATCATTTACTTTGACTAGCTTTGAAAAACTTACATAAAACACAACATTAACTTCTCATCGAAAAGGCACACTTACCGTCAGTAGGTCTCACCCACGGAACACGCCGCGAGCATTCGCTCTCCAACCAAAACCGCTCCCCGTACCTACGGAAGTAGCCAGAGGAACCCCTATTGTGGTGCCAACATATACAAAAGGCTCGTCCAAGGCAAACACGGACCTCTTTGCTACCTGGTACGTGTTTTCTACAGTTGGCTGTTCTGACACAGTGGCAGACTACTTCACTCCCACGGATCTACACGCTGATATCCTTGCACACTCTCATTCATATATTCAACTGATCGGACAAGAAGAGGAAAGAAAAGATGCATTTAAATATGACACTTAAATGTATCAAACATGAGTGTGGGGCTCCGACAAGTACCAATAACCTAACGAAGTGTTAAAACGAAATATGGATAGTATACTGTGGCCACCACAAACACACTCAGCTGCTCAGTCTTTTCCTTTCCTTCTTTACATCTAGGGTACTAGACCATTTGCAACAACTATTGATGTGCCAGAGACAAACGAATGAAGGTGCGTGGCATGGCAAAATCATGAAGAGGCTCACGCAGAGACCCTTCAATACAGTATATGATATACTGAGAACTATGGATGAAGGGCAACACGCAGATTCCATATTTCTAGATTTCCGGGAAGCATTTGAAACGGTGCCCCGTTGCAAGCTGTTAACGAAGGTACGAGCATATGGAATAAGTTCGTAGATATATGAGTGGCTCGAAGACTTCTTAAATAATAGAACCCTGTATGTCGTCCTCGACGGCGAGAGTTCATCAGAGACAAGGGTATCGCCAGGAGTGCCCCAGGAAAGTGTGATAGGACCGCTGTTGTTCTCTACATACATAAATGATTTGGCGGACAGGGTAGGCAGCAGTCTGCGGTTGTTTGCTGATGATGCCGTGGTGTATGGTAAGTTGTGGAAGTTGAGTGTCTGTAGGAGGATACAAGGCGACTTAGATAAAATTTCTGGATGGTGTGATGAATGGCAGCTAACCCTTAATGTGAAAAAAATGTAAGTTAATGCGGATGAGTAGGAATAACAAACCAGTAATGTTCGCATACAGTATTAGTAGTGTCCAGTTTGACAAAGTCGAGTCGTCTAAATACCTGGTCGTAACGTTGCAAAGCGATATGAGGTGGAGCGAGCATGTGAAAACTGTCGTAGGGAAGGCAAATGCTCGACTTCTGTTTATTGGATGAATTTTAGGGAAGAGTGGTTCACCTGTAAAGGAGACCGCATACAAGACGCTTTTGCGACCTATTCTTGAGTGCTGCTTGAGTGTTTTGCATCCGTACCAGGTATGATTAAAGGAAGACATCTTAGCAGTTCAGAGGAGGGCTGCTACATTTGTTACCGGTATGTTCGAACAAAACGTAGGTGTTACGGAGATGCTTCGGGAACTCAAATAGGAATCCCTGGAGGGAAGGCGGCATTCCTTTCAGTTGACGCTATCAAGAAAATTTAGAGAACCGGCATTTAAAGGTGACTGCCGAACGATTCTACTGCCGCCAAAATACATTGCGCGTAAGGGCCAGAAGATAAAATACGAGAATTAGGGCTCATACGGAGGTGTACAGATAGTCGTTTTTCCCTCTCTCTATTTGCGAGTGGAGCAGGAGGGGTATTGACAACTAGTTGTACAGGGTACCCTCCGCCACGCACCTTACAGTGGCCTGTGGAGTATCTATGTAGTCGTAGATGCAGAATATATGACATGTCACAAGTGCAAGGAATACGGTAGACACCAGCCTTAGGCAAACCAAGATCATGCTTCACGGAACATAGGAGGACCCTGATATTAGATGGTGGTTGAAAAAAACACCTCACATATTATTTCCGCAAAATGCGACACTCCTGTTCGAAATTCGCCCTGCTTAAGGCAAAAAGACGGTAGACTTCAGTGCCACCTCAGTGTTACCATCACACACCCGATGCAAAGTTCGTCGACAGCGTATCGTCTATCACCATAGCCATTCTGACAAAAGGTGACTTCGAGATGGGCTAACTCAGTGGACGAACTCCCCGGGTCCGAGATGACATGGGCCTGTAAACCAAGGCACGAAGTACCCCTTCACGTTGAGCCGGATGGTGACAACTGACGACCTGCAAATACAAGTCAGTGTGAGTATGCTTCCTGTAAACGGCATGTCCCAACGTACCATCTACCATCCTCATGACCAGCACATCAAGGAAGGAAAGACAGCCATCCTTTTCCAGCTCCATCGTGAAACGAATATTCGGATGGATTGAATTCCGGTGTTCTAAAAGGGCGTTAAAATTCTCACTGCCATGAAGCCAAACAACAAAATTATCGCCTACATATCAGAAAAAAAACACGCAGGTTTCAAAGCCGCAGACGTCAAGGCACGTTCCTCGAAATCTTCCATAAACAAACTGTCAGTAACAGGTCGCAACTCCATCCGTCTGCTCGTAGTACTGATTCTTGAATAAAATGCAAGTGGAATCAACAAATGCCGAAATCGGTTCGTAAATTCAGCACCAGACCTAACCTCAGTCAGTCGTAACGAATCAGACAGAGGAACGCAAGTGAAGACAGAGATCACATCAAAATTTATAACAGAGTCATTCAAAGCATCCCCTCTAATCTACGTAAGAAATCCGCCGAGTTTGATATGGTGCTCACACCGATCTACTAATAGGCTCAGCAGAGTAACAAGATGTTTTGCTACACGAAATGTCGGAGTATCAATGTTATTCGCAATCGGACGAAGAGGAACGCCTTCCTTGTGGCCCTTGGGAGGCAATACAACCTAGGCAGAATAGCACAATAAGAATTGAGACTCTTGATGGTCTCCTTCGATAAGGAATTTTTCTTCTAGACGTTGTTGATTCCTCTCTCAACACTTTCTGTGGGGTCAGCACAATACGCAATAATGCTGAACCTGACAGTAAACACTGCAACTTTGGAAAGTAAAATTCTGCTTGTCCAGAACACCGGTAACATTACCTCTGTCCGCAGGTAAACTAACAATATCCAGATAAACTCTGAACAGGACTAATAAAATCAACTACGGGCGTCGGACGTTGTGACCGAACGGTTCTAGGCGCTTCAGTGCGGAACCGGGCTGCTGCTACTGTCGCAGGTTCAAATCCTGCCTCGGGCATGGATGTGTGTGATGTCCTTAGGTTAGTTAGGTTTAAGTAGTTATCAGTCTAGGGGACTGATGACCTCAGATGTTAAGTCTCACAGTGCTCAGAGCCATTTTTGAACTACGGGCTTGCGACACCGCCCACGGACGAATCGCATAGAACAGCTAACGCCACAACACAGTGTGACTAAGAGTGAAGTAACGTCATATAACTCGGAGCACATGCGTACTACCGAATAGTCACAAGCGGCAAATATGACCGCGCCTAGCCACTCCGCGCTTGGTGTGGAGCCCGCGAGCGAGCCAGGAAGAGCTGACGAGACGAGTAATATGAAACAAATCCACTCGCCCCCCCCCCCCCCCCCCGTCCCTCCTCCAGTAAGATGACGTCGGAAGTGTCGCAATAAGTGTGCAAATAATCGAGCCCAGAGGCTCAAGGTATGAAGTTGTGCCGCCATTCCGTCTTGAACCGGAGAGAATTACGGTCTGTTGAGTTTCAGAGAAACCACGGCTAACACTTTAGGTGAAGATCAGTAAGCTGCCTGGCCACTGGTCAGCTTACCAAGTTCCGGCCCAAGGCACGTAACAACCGTGGCGCAACACATACTGGGCTTGGAAACTTCACCGATGTGAGGAGCTGGCGTGCGGTCAACCTCTGGCCTCTGACGGACTTTGGCCGAGGAGTGCAAGCTGTCTTCAATCTGGCTGGGGGAGGTGCGCCCTTGTGGCCTCCTAGCTATCTAGACATCATCAACCACCGTTCTGGTCGACCGCTTTTGTGTGACCGGCTCCGTTGTTGCTCTGCATCGAATATCTTTTGTCGCATATCGATCCCAACTGCACGGCATGGGAGCACGAGTAAGTGCGTGGGTGTATAGCTGGCCAGATTCAAGAGGCTCTGAGCGAGTCGCGGTAGCAGCTGCCCACGACCCAGGGTAACGGACGTCACAGGCGCCGTCGGGGCACCAGCGTATTCAGCAACAGGCTGCACTTGAAAGCGCGCTGGGCGGCCTACAGAACAGCCGTCGTGCTGTACATTGCTGGTGTAAATAGACACTTGTTAATACTACCACTGTTTCACTGTATGATTTGGCGTAAGTCTGCCTCCTCCCACACCATTTCTCTCACCCATCCTGATGCGAGGTTGCACAGGATAGGCCGAGTTGCTATACATGCTCTGACATGTTTTTCAGATTCTGAACATGTTGTTATTTGCCGCAAACATTATACAATTTCTCTCTGGCATCAGTGGTAGTATGCCCTCACTACATATCTTGTTCGGTGACACGAATCACAGCTTTCCTCATTTAGAAGGCAGTTGAACAACTGATAACAGGATGTAAGCAAAGAACTAAACTATTCTAAGTCCCGGCCTGATCGGAGATTTTCTCGCCGCACGGGAGCTGTGTGTTGCGTTGTCCTTACGTTCGTATCGTCGTAACTGACAAGGAAACATTCTCCAATTCAATGTCGTATCGTCTGTCCATTATTGACATGGCTGAATGGACACGACTCGCAAGACAAAACGTCAAATTAAAAACAAAAAAATATGCGTTCATATGTGTGTATAAAATGGGACAATCTACCATTAGCCAAGTAAGTGCATTTAAATATCTTGGAAGCACAATAACTGAAGACTTGAGATGTCACCAGGAGGTGAAAACTCGAATGCCATAGCGAAGGAGGCATTCAACAGAAAGAGGAGACTCTTATGTGGTAAATTAGATAAAGGTGTAAAGAAAAGGCTTGGCAAATGTTTTGTCTGGAGTGTGGCACTATATGGAGCAGAAACATGGACGCTGAGACGAAAGGATGAAGAAAGGTTAGAAGCATTTGAGATGTGGATGTGGAAGAGAATGGAGAGAATAAGCTGGATGGAAAGAGTGAGTAATGAAAGAGTGTTGGAAAGACTTGGTGAGAGAAGATGTCTGCTGAAAGTTGTAAGAGAAAGGAAAAAGAACTGGTAGGGACATTCATTGAGAAGGGAGTGCTTGTTAGCATATGCTTTGGAAGGATTGGTTTGTGGGAGAAGATTGAGAGGAAGAAAGAGATATAAAGTGATAGACGACATAAAGGGAAGAGGAAATGATGGAGACCTGAAGAGGATGGCAGAAGACCGGATAGCCTGGAGAACTACCATGTGAAAACCTGCCTTTTGGCGGAACACTGATAGTGATGATGATGTGTGTATAGCGACACAGTCAGACAGCCGTTTTTAACTCTAGTACAATGATTTTGTCTCAGATATTACTCTTTATATTTCCACTTGATAGCAACATATTTCATATATGATGTCGACTTTTAATTCAAGACACGTTAATTTCTGCTTCATTTTCATGCGCCATTGTACACTAGTCTGGCGAGAAAAATTCACAGAAAGAACATTTTACATTGATATTTATACGCTGATGTATGCTGTCTCAGGAGGCATTCAAAGCGCCTAGGCGGATCGTCGTAATTTCATTTGTGATAGAAGATTTCTGCTAACCCTTAAGATGAGAAACTCCCCAATTAAAAACAAAAAACTCTTTGATATTAAAGTATTTTAGTAAAGCAATGTACTACAAAACAAGCTACAAGTAAACACTTGATGTACAGAAACTTATGTCCTTTTTCTTATTGCTGACTTATTATCTCTTTCTTATTTATGTCTTCCAGTAACATTGTAGAGTAAACGGATTTGTTAATGTATACTATGATGCTTATTTTACACGTATGTCTCGTATATGATATTAACATTCAAGTCTTTGGCTTCGACATCAGGTTTGTTGATCTAACGAAACGTTCAGTTGTTAATTACCGATATAGAATGAATACATCTTTTAACAGAGACACTGAACTACTTTCCTCGCTATCGTCAGATTCTTCATAGAGATATTTTCTAATTGAATACGTATTGTAAAAAATTCTTAAGTCTGTATTCCATTTATAGCTTCAGTAACTCAATTTGTGTGCCTGATCATCATTAATCAAGCTAGGAATATTTACCTATAATCAGTATCGCTTCAGCTACATAACCGACTCTCGTAGCATTTAACGTGTTATTTTCGAATGAATGTAGATATGTGTTTAAAGTCCGTTGACAACGTGGTCATTAGAGACGGGGCGGGAAAGGTAATCCACCATCCCCTTTTCAAAGGATCCGTCACGACAATTGCTAGGAGCCCTTTAGGGAAATCACGGGTAGCATAAATATGGATATCCGGAATGGGATTTTAACCACCAGCCGCCCCCCCCCCCCCCTCATTACGAGTCCAGTGTGTTAAACCTTGGACAAATCGCTCGATATCTGTTATTTACGTATGAGTACAGTAGTGTGTCGATTGCACAATCAGTAGTTTTGGTGCGTTACGTGATAATAATGCATTGACTTTCTGTTCTCTTTCCACAGGGGCAAACAAAACTGTTTTCCAGTTGAATTCCACTGGAACAGGTGAGCTTCCTGACGGAATGACAATAGACAACAAAGGAAATCTCTGGATAGCTGTCTTCAAAGGAGGAAGGGTGAGTTCTCCCGTCAGATCGTATATACATTATTTGATCAAAAGTATCCGGACACCCCTTTGTAGTGCAGAAATGACCACTGAATGTCACCAGAGGTGAACCCATCAGTGTAAAAGGAGGCGGGGAGCTTTGCGTTGCCAGCAGAGAAGCAGCAACAGCAGTAATGACCGGTCAGGAGAGCTGGACGACTTCGAACGTGAAGTAGTCATGGAATCTCAACCGAGTAACAAATCGATCAGGGGCATTTCAACACTTGCAAAGCTGCCCGCGTCCACTGTTCGTGATGTGACTGTGAAGTTGAAACGTGAAGGAGCATTCATAGCTAAACCGAGACCCGGCAGAGCTCATGTAGTGGGGGATAGGGCCCGTCGAGAAATACGGAGGGTGTTTTATCGTATGAAATCAGAGAAAGAAATCACTCTCGAGTTCCAGTGTGCTACCAAAAGTCCAGCTGGCACAGTAACTGTTGTAAGCCACACATTTATGTAGTCAGTACTAAGATCGCCCGAGATGGTGTTTAGAGTGATGCCACTGGACGATGGGTGACTGGAAACAAGTGATTTTAAATTATAAATCACGCTATACCCAGTGAAAATCTGATGGAAGGGTGCAGAGCCAACAGTGAAGTATGGAGGAGGTGGTGTTACTGTAAGCGGGTGTTTTTCGTGGGTAGGATGTGTTGTCCTTATTGTGCTTAAAACGCAAAATGCGGAAGGGTATGAACACATTTTACAGCATTGTGTAATGCGTACAGTAGAAGAACAGTTAGTGACGATGACTGTATCTGCCTGACAGTGCACGCTGTCTATGACGCAATGGTTTGTGGACAATATATGAGGCAATGGTTTGTGGACAATATCATTCCCGAAAAGGACTGGCCGGCCCAGAGTCCCGATCTGAACGCAATAGAACCCTTTTTGAGATGACATAGAACGTTGACTACGCTCCTGACCCCAGCGTCCAACGATGCATCTTTCTCTGGTTTCGGTTCTCGAGGGATGACGGGCTACCATTATTCCACACACATTTAGTCACTTCAGCGAAAGCGTCCCCAGCAGAGATCAAGCCGTCTTTTTGGTGAACAATGGGGCTCACGCCGTATTAATGTCCACGAATGCGTGTCCGGATACCTTTGTATGTAATAATATCCCTACGTGCAAAATTTCCTAAAAATGGTTGGAAAAGTTAATCACGTAGATTGGTATGAATTTGCTGCTATGGTAAATACAAGGAATATGTTTTAGTGTGAAGAAACTGGTAAGTCTGACTTAGTGTTTCCGAAGTCGGACGAATCGTTCACAAACATGTTAACTCTACCATACATAGTTTTCATATACTTTTGTAAACAATTCGTAAATACCCGCCGTGTGGGCAGAGCAATGGTGTCACAAACGGAAGACACATTTCATTTCATCTAAACATAATACATATTACAATTCTCCGGTGGAAGTTTTTGTGTATCGAGATTGTACGAAATGATATATTATACACAAATGATATATCATACACACAGAGTGTGTATGGTTACTAGCTGATAAAAGAATCTTATACCTCTTTATTTAACAAAACATAGTTGTCTGAAATTCACGTCTTCTTCTTCAGTTTATGAAACACAACGCTTGTTCCATAGACTTCCTACAGAAATTTTCGTCTGATCACTTGTCTTTAGGGATCTTTGCATCCTCTTCTAAGCGTGAACTTTCTAAACCTGCTTACGTGACAAATCATAAATAAATATTTTTGTTATTTAAGTTCTGATTGAAGATCTATATTTTATTGGTGTGATTTTTTATTTTCTCTTCTACTATGATTTTTAATCAAAGTTTATTCAGTGTTACTTTGTTACAGGTTGCAGAGTTATTATATTACTTGAGTATTAGTTTTGTAGGTAATAGAAGAACCCTGCTTTCTCCATTTCTTTGTATGATGTGCAACTGGGCAGTTAAAATGTCCAAAGTCATAAGCATTCAGTTTTAGCGTTACCAATACTCAATGACAAGTTTGCTTTCAACGCTGATGATGAATGCAAAATACAGCCGAAAGTTCCATCCCATTGTTAGACACCCATTCGTCAATATGTTCTACAGTAATGAATAATTCCATTTTGGCCTAAAGATATGAGTATGCAGTTGGATAAACACATACTTCCTCCGCATATTGTAAAATTCTTGTGGGCCGAGTGATGGTTCGTTCTAAATCATGAGTGTGAAGAATATACAAGAGAGGGTTTAATTTGCACCCTGAGGCAAACCCAAGGAGACAAGAAACGGACTAAGGATGTTTCCTTTGATTCGGACGGAGATTGTTCTTTGAGCGACCAGGTTACTGATACCATATATCAACCTCGAATGAATTCCGAAATCTGTCAGCTTGTTCAAGAGGATCAGTATGTGCATGTGATCATAAGCCCCCTAACGTAAAAAAAATGACGACCGTTTTATTTATTTGAAAGGCTGAGGTGATACACATAGCAAACAAATACAGATTTTCCATAGCTCATTTTTATGCCTAAAGTGCAAGTAATGTTACTAACGTTACAATTATGAATTCCCGGAACACTGTAAGAAACTATGCGTTGCATTAGAATTACGATAAATAAATACTGTTTAGGTTTAATCATTTTGTTGTTTTACCGGCGCAGTCACATTGTATGGAGTTAGACGGCACGCAAGTAGTCTGTTGATATGTACTTTATACTTGGTCTTCATGTATCGTAAACCTTTTTATTTTAGACGATACGCGCAACAGGAATTCAACTTGTTTCTAATTAAACATCAAGCTGTAGCGTTCTTTATGGGGTTGTATCTTTTTCAGTAAGATCAAAAATCCCAAGGTTCAAGCTTCGATGCACCTACCAAGCGAGGTGGCGCAGTAGTTAAGTCAATGAAGTCGAATTCGGGACAGCTGTCAAGTTCCCGTTGAGTTATCCAGATTAAGATTATCCGTTGTTCTAACTCGCATAAGAGAATTTCCAAGATAGTCCTTTGAAAAGAGTACATATGATTTCCTTCCCCATCCTTTCCCAATCGGAACTTCTGCTCCGTCTCCAATGATTTCGCCGTCGACGGGTCGTTAAAACTATCTTCCTTCGTTTCTTTGCAGTCGTTTCTTGGATCACTTGTCACTTATTTAACCTCTGGCATGATTTTTTAATATGCAAAACAAGATGTGGCGCTGTGGTCTGGTGTCCAGGCTAAACTGTAGCGCATTGTAAGTGGCTGACTAAATCAGCTCAAAAGTCAGGAGAAGGCAAGACCTTACCACATCCAACACGAACGTGCGACGTAAATCACTACGATGCTCAAACCGTCCTTCGGACTGTGGACAGTTTACTATCCCTTTCATATTAGCAAGACACTGATCACGTATATGAGGTAACCTGTTTCAGAAAAGGTCGTATCCTGAAGTACGCGTATGATAATATTGGCACGTAAACTTGAATGCGACTGCGCCTGAAGCTTGCGTATTTGCATTTAGTTGCACTGGTCCGATGCCAAATGTTAAACTGCTTCCGTTGTTTATATCTCCAGCGGGTAGATGCTGCCTCAATCCCTGCCTCGGCACTTGAATTTAGTAAGTAACTGCGTATGTTTGCCAAATTTCACCGCAAACTTTTACAAATGTTATAGCAGTAAAATGCCAACGGCCCTGCCGCAGCGCTAACACCTGTTCTCGTCAGATCAGCGAAGTTAAGCGCTGTCGGGCTTGGATAACACTTGGATGGGTCACCGTTCGCGTCTGCCGAGCGCTGTTGGAATATGGGGTGCACTCAGCCCTTGAGGCCAATTGAGGAGCTACTTGATTGAGGATTAGCGGCTCCGGCCACGAAAACTGTCAACGGCCAGGAGAGCGGTGTGCCCCTCCATATCCGCATTTAGTGACGCCTACCGTTGGAGGATAACACAGCGGCCTGTCGGTACCATTGGGCCTTCCGAGGCCTGTTCGGCCAGAGATTTTTTTCTTTCTTTTATTTATAGGACTGGAATCTTATTTTCAAAAGGTTTCGAATTCCGTTAAACAAGTAATGCCCTTTTAGACTCTGCTCTGTGCTTGTTTAATTGTAACTTTGGTATCTGAATTTATGCAGCACAGTGATATTGCTTGCACGTTCCTACACCTGGTACCCCGTTCTTGCTTATGCGTTCCTACACCTGATTCCCTGTTACCCTCAGGGTTCTGTACTGATCTGGGCTTTCCATTGCGTGAGTGTGTATGCTCTCTTCCTCTGGTCGTACTGCGCTCCAGTAATAAACGTGTGTACGACAAACACAAAAGATCCATTAAAAAGAGCGTAATTGCTTCAATATATCCGTAGATAATAAAAATACAAGTGTTGCAAATGCGACAAATTGGAACCTACTTGCATACTGTCATTTAGTGTAAATGTAATGTGCAGATGTAAAAATATTTACAGAAGAAACTAGTTCGCTCAGTCTTCACCTGGTAATCTCTTGTGTACTAGCATTACAAAAATATCTGCAATAGAATTCCGTCCTATGCGTATTTTCGGTAGAAAATGGGCTTGATGAACAATTATCGAGCACTTTAATCACTGTACTACATCTGGCCTCTAGCTGATTTTCGTCTAACTGATTACACTGGCGATAGCGATAGTGATATGCTCATATACAAATGGCGGCAGTATCGCGTACACATGTTATAAAAGGGCATTGCGTTGGCGGAGCTGTCATTTGTACAGAGCTAATTCATGTGGAAAGGTTTCCAACGTGATTATGGCCACACAGCAGGAATTAACATACTTTGGAGGTGGATTGACAACTAACGCTGTGTGATATAATCACAGAAATCAATGTGGGACGTACGACGGACGTATCCGTTAGGACAGTGGGGCGAAACCTAGCGGTTATGGGCTTTGGCAGCGAGTGTTTTTGTTAACAGCAAAAAATCGCCTGCAGCGCATCTCCTGGGCTCGTGACCTTATCGATTGGGCGCCAGATTTCACTTCGTAATAGCTGATGGCATGATTCGAGTGTGGCGCAGATCTCACGAAGCCATGGACCCAAGTCGTCAACTAGGCGTTGTGCAAGCTGATGCTTGCCCCACAACGGTGTGGACTGTGTTTACATGGAATGGATTGGGTCCTCTGGTCCAACTGAAGCGATGATCGACTGGAAATTGCAGGGCACTGTGGCCGAGCGGTTCTAGGCGCTTCAGTCTGGAACTGCGCTGCTGCTACGGTCGAAGGTTCGAATCCTGCCTCGGGCATGGATGTGTGTGATGTCCTTAGGTTAGTTAGGTTTAAGTAGTTCTAAGTATAGAGGTTTGATGACCTCAGATGTTAAGTCCCATAGTGCTTAGAGCTATTTGAACCATTTTTTGACTAGAAATTGTTATGTTCGGCTACTTGGTGACCAATCGCAGCCACTCATGGACTTCATGTCCCAAACAATGATGGAATTTTTACGGATGACAATGCGCCATGTCACCGGGCCACAATTGTTCGCGATTGGTTTGGAGAACATTCTGGACAATTCAAGTGAATGATCTGGCCACACATATCGCCCGACATGAATCTTATCGAATATTTGTGGGACATGATCGAGAGGTCAGTTCACGCATAAAATCGTACACTGGCCACACTTTCGCAATTATGAACGGCTTTAGAGGCAGCACGGCTCAATATTTCTGCAGGGGACTTCCAACGACTTGCTGAGTCCATGCCACGTCGAGCTGGTGCACTACGCTGGGCAAAAGGTGGGAGGGGTCGACACGATATGAGGAGGTGTCCCACGAGTTTTGTCACCTCAGTGAAAACTAGGTTTCCAGAAAATGGTAAGATAGATAGGAACACATAAATTTGTTAAATAGTTAATACTCATAATTCTTGTATAAAACAAGGTGCTAGATTATATTTCTTAATGGAACGGTATACATTTGTTAACGGCATTCAAAAACTCTTAAAAAGACAGACACATGTCAATTTTGGCGTTGAAATGTTTCGCAAAAATCTTTGAGAAATGTGCTACAATTCAGAGGAAAATCTGCCGGAATACACTATTGCAGGGCAAACACCACAAAGCTACGTTTCATGCAGCAAGAAGACATTCCAGGGCTACTGAGATAAAATGTAGTTCATTTTGTCTCTTCTTTACGCGACGGATATGAAGACCAACAAATTGTTTTGAAAACATTTAGCGTTGCAGAAACTGTGTGAAATAAGTGTAACTCCTCACGTTTAAGCTAACAGTTGTTGTGGAAACATCTGCAATTTCCGCACGAAGTTCTCCATTTAAACCTGCGCCGTGGCTTTCCGTTGCTTAGTTGTCAGGACTGAAATAAAAATATCGTCCGTCCTCCGTGAAAATAAACTCTCTGTCTACTGAGAAAAGGAATGTCTGTTTTCGATCCTGCTTTGCTGAAAAATCATCTGATCACATGTCATAATGTTTCTTAAAGAGTGTGGAACGGTTTCTCAGAGTATCTCTTGTCGGATAACTATGTCTGCAGATACTACTCGAAATTATAAGTGGTATACACAAGTCGATGGACAAAACATTTTACTCTTAATGAGCTGGTGTCTTATAAAATTAATGATTTTCTTAACGGAAAGTCGTTTTATGCTTCACCTCAACATGTGCTCAAACTATTTCTTATCGATTATTTTCTTGTAATATGAGTTCACAGCTTCTATAAATTTTTAAAGGATTTCATCTTGCCTTCAGCTGTTAGAATTTTATATTATGACTGCAATCTCGGTATTAAGCCATTTTCAAAAATCTACAAAACATTATAACATCGTAGTTAGAACAGTTTACAGTGGGATCAACAGTAGGAAAAACCAGTTTTGAAGTTTTTTGATATTAACATTAACAAGAGGAGCAGAACAGAAAAAACGAAATACATTGCATCTTGTTATGGTGCTATATAAGACAGAATAGTAGATAATTTTCGTAAAACTAATGTACGAATCGGGTTCCACACGAACAACAAAATAGGGACAATAATCAGACACACAACCTACAAAAGAAAATGTTTTACACAGTCAGGGGTATAAAAAATCAGATGTGGTGAAGGTGAGTTGGTGTCGGTGGATGATATAGAGGAGTAGCCTGCGGCGATACGTCGGCACATTTGTGTTCAGTAAGTCGATGCAAGAGACAAATGACAGTCTTCTAGATGATCCTACAATTCTTGACGATACGTGACATGACACTATGCGGACGGATAACTGTCGTAGCCAGGTGGCTCATTTTTTATGTTGCTTGCAGTTCTCTTCGTTGTCCTCTGACGTTCCAGCTGCCAGCTACCCCATAATGCAGCACTTGCCGGGAGCGTGGGACGGTAGTGACCAGGATCCCGCTCAGTCTAGTTAACCCTACCTCTGTTAAATTTTGCCCATAACTGTAGGGAAGCTAGTACAGATGGACTTCTAACGGTGCCTGCCGTAGGCCACTATGTATAATGAAGTTCGTATACACACATTTGATGCAATTAATCGTAACAGCTTCACGAATAACAGGACTGTAAATGATATTTTCATAGATGAGATACCCCTATAAGCCATATTCTATTTTCTACGTAGGCTTTTAAAATTTTTGTTTGTTCAGATATACTGCCTTAAATCTTTCGTAATGCGTGTTTGTTGTGTTGTAAGCATAAGGCTTCCTTGTAGAGGAACATAATCGTTCAGCATTCACTCAACATAAAAGTCTTAAAATGTTTGTGATTTTCCTGCAACTGTAGGATTTTGTGTTATGTGAGTTTCCTATTATGTGATAAGCAGCAGAGTTCAGTCTATTTTCATTAGTAAAGACACAGTCATTACCCAGAGGGAGCTATACCAAATTACATGTCATGATTGTGATAAGTTTTATATTGATCCGTGAGGCAGAGATATATTAACTAGGTTGGCTCAAGATGAACGCAGCTGGAGATAGCAGAGTTATGACTTCACATTTTCGGGGTATGTGCAGAATTAGGGCCACAGTCCTGTCTCCTTCACTAAGTAAAGAAAAGCCAAACACTTCATATGTCATAAGCTCTGAAATCATTTTTAATCCTGATTTAACTACTCCCACTCGTCTTAACGTCACTTAATCCTCACTGTCTTCCAATGCTTCTCAAACTGTGTGCTCTATTCTATTCCTCCAGCTTTCCTGCATTTATTTATTTTATTGTGATTGTTTATGTACAGCACGTATTCTGTTGTTTTCTAATATGTACATCTTCCCTACAGTGAGAGAATTCTTCACACAACTGGTAAAAAATTATCTTATGTATTTTCTGTTATAATTGTCAATTCTGACTTTTACACTGTTTGTGTATCACCTTCCATATATACACGGACATGACGCAATTCATGGGATAGCGATATGCACATATTAAGATGGTGGTAGTGTCGCATACACAAGGTATGAAAGGTCAGTATCTTGGCGGAGCTGTCATTGGTACTCAGGTGATTCATGTGAAAAGCTTTCCGACGTCTTTATGGCCACACGACGGAAATTAACAGACTCTGATCGCGTACTGGTAGTTGTAGCTAGACGCATGGGAGATTCTACTTGGGAAATCGTAAGGGAATTCAGTATTCCGAGATCCACAGTCTCAAGAGTGTGCCGAGAATACGAAATTTTCGATACTACCTCTCACCACGGACCACGCAATGGCCGATGGCCTTCACTTAACGACCGAGAGCAATGGCGTTTGTGTAGAGTTGTCAGTGCTAACATACAAGCAACGCTGCGTGAAATAACCGCAGAATCAACGTGGGGCGTTCGACGAATTTTTTCGTAAGGTCAGAACGGCGAAATTTGGCGTTAATGGGCTATGGCAGCAGACGACCGACGTGAGGGCCTTTGCTATCAGCATATGTCCTGCAGCGCCACTTCTGGGCTCGGGGGCATATCTATTGGACCTTAGGCGACTAGAAAAACGTGGCCTGTTCGCGAGTTCAGTTGATTAGAGCTGATGGTAGATTTTGAGTGTGGCACAGACCCCACGATTCCATGGACCCAAGTTGTCACTGTACAAGCTGATGGTGGCTCCATAATTTTGTGGGCTGTGTTTGTATGGAATATAGGCTGGGTTCTTCGAACGAATGATTTAGCCACCCAGATCGAACATTTATGGGACATAATCGTTAGATCAGTTTGTGCACGAACTCCTGCTCCGGTAGCACTTTCGCAATTAATGGATGGTTATAGAGGCTGCATGGCTCAATATTTCTGCAGGGAACTTCCAACTACTTGCACAGGGCATGCCACGTCGATTGCCTGCACAACACCGGGCAGGAGGAGGCCCGAAACGATATTAGGAGCTATCCCATGACTTTTGCTACCTAAGTGTAATTCTTCTTCACGCTACTCTTCAGTACTCTCTTCTTGTATTAATTTTAGTTATTGTGACTGTTAACTTAATTTACAATGTTATATGGCACTGTTTTCTCGAGTTTTAATTTTAATTTAATTTTTTATGCTTTTTCCCTTTTATGCTTATTTTCTGTTTGACATTTTTAACTACATAACACTGCACTGTCATAGATGACATTCAATCTGTAATCGTGCCTTATTCTCGGTTCATAACTTATTTTTCAATGCCGTTCACGAATATTGCGCTCTCTTTGACGGGAGGTGGTCAGTTAAAGTCCGATGATGGCCTTTTAAGCCGGAAACCGGTTAACGATACAAATTAATATTGTAGAACATACACAGTGTAGTGCCTTTCATTTATAATTGTGTAGTTGTTGTACCGAGGGGCGACGGAGGAATCAGTTAACATAAAAATAAATTAAGTAAATTTATTTTTTCAAGGTGTTCATTAAAAATTTATCATACCCCTCGTATATGAAAACTGAGATAATATAAACGTACGTAAGTTACCTATGACTCTATTCGTTTCTGCAAAATATAAATCTACTAATAGCATTAAATAAACGCCAGTGTTGTCAATTGCAATATTGATTTGTTTAAATCGTAGCCATCCTTGTTAAGTTTCAACCTCTCTCTAGCGTCCTCGACCCCAGAGGCATGGCTTTGGAAACTGCTAAACTTCACAACAATATCCCTCAAAAGGTGGTACTCGTTAGCTATCCCCATATAGGACTTGAAGGCAGACGTGGACGTGGAAACTGTGGAGTTTTGTGACGTCACAACCGGAATTCTATGATGAGAAAAATTTGCAAACATGAAAGGCAAAATAAGACATTACATTCTTGCATCGTGTAGGAACGTGGCGAAACAGATCCAAACCGCTTTTGTCCGACACACGTAGATGCCATACTGAATTACATCGCTTGCAGCTTGGGACCTTATTTGTTGGCCCTATGTTATAACTTACGTGGTATCTGTACACATTGTTCCAAAGCGCCAACACACTGAGGATGTGTCGAAGAGCCTCGATTCTATCACGATTAGTAACGATAAAGTTTTGTGAAACGACTGATTGGTGGTTAAAGGCTTCTCGTATTTGTCGTTTCTCGTATTATAAATTGCGTGCTATGGAAGTATGCTATTTCAATGAGCTGGTACACTGAAGATTCATCAACAACTTGGTATGATTTGTTATAATTATACAGGGTGATTCAAAAGTAACTGTACACACTTCGCGGGTGTAATGTATGCATCAAAATAAGAGTAAAATATTCAATAAAGTTTTGTCTGAACTCCTTCATTTGCGAGTTATTGTGCGTAAATGTAATTTGTGGGTGGCATTATATCATGGGCCAGTACAGGCTTTTGGCGTGTCGTGTTCGCCTGCATATCGACTGAAGCTTTGTAGGCGTTACCCCTGCACATTTCAGTCGGGAGGCAAGAGAGAATCTCGAAGTTGCTTATCCCGATAAGTGGACAGGTCGTGCAGAACCTGTTACTTGGCCCGCCACATCTCCGGATCTTAACCCCTTGACTTCTACCTTTAGGGCTGTCTCAAGGAGCTCGTGTATGGCGTTGCAATTAAGAATGTAGCACAACTACAGCAGTTAACTGAAAATAGCCGTACAATTGTGCAGAATGAGATGGACGAAGCCTGCAACATTCCGAGAGCGGTAAAAAGTCGAGGGTGTCACTATCTTCGTATACATGCACATCGTTTTTAACATTCTGGGGTAAAGGTAGAGTTCGTAGTTGTGCTGGATTTCGGGTACCTTCGCGTCGTTGCTTTCTGAGTGGAATTAATTTCGTGTTGTTTGTGTTGCACTTGTGATCCCTACTCTACTGCATAGCTTTGAAATAAAGCAGTTTCAGACAAAACTTTATTTAACATTCTACTCTTATTTTGATGCATGCATTACACCTACTAAGTGTGTGGAGCTACTTTTGAATCACCCTGTATATCAGTTAATGACATAACGGGGGTTAAAGCGTTCTGGACTTCGTAAGACTAAAGGTACAGACTCAGTTGACATCTGTCGAATGTAGTGTAGTGAGCAGGGTTAATGACTCCAAAGGAACAACAAGGCAAGTTTTTAAATTAGTTGTTCAACCCGTCGACGCATCCTCAATCTTCTGCGCGATTTTCGTGCTCATCTTCGAAGAACGCTAACAGAGCTAATCTAGCTATTTTACGCGCGTCCATTTTCGTAAATAAACTATGTAGTTTGCACGCCAGATACAGCCAAACGCATTCAACTGCGCGAATTACGTTGAACAACACGTTCCGTGTGGTGGAACAGCTCGTTTCTGAGTGTACACCAAGCACGTTCTGCGTGCTTCACGATGAGACACGTCCCGTGTGAGAGCGAGGTATTTTTGCGGGAAGATTGATCGGTCACGCTTTGTTCACCCAGGTGATCAACGTGGACCCGCGCAGTGGAGCAATTCTGCAGGAGCTAAACATGCCGGCATTGCTGGTGACGTCTGTGGCGTGGGGCGGCCCCGATCTGTCGGACCTGTACGTGACGACTTCGCGCATGGGGCTGACCCAGGAGCAGCTGCAGCAGACGCCTCTAGCCGGCTGCGTCATCCGTGTAACTGGGCTCGGCGTCAGCGGCAAGAAGGCCAACCGCGTTGCCAGCCCTCATCTTCAATAAAGCGCTTATAAAACGTTAACATTCTTCTTCTCTTCCCTTACCTCCTTCCTGTTAAAACCAGCTACTATATGTTAAACCCATATCTCATAATATATTCTGTTTTAGCGCCGTCTGATATAAAGAATATTCATCCAAAAATGTTTCACTACAGCTGTGACACCGTAAGGGGGTTCTACTGCGCGAATGGAGCATGAAAAAATAAACACGCTAAATGAATTTTAATTACATGTTGTATTGGTTGTACTTTCTGTATGTTCATAATGAAAGGATCGTGTTTTGTGAGATCGATTGTCCGGCTTAAAAGATTCTTATAGGTTCTTTATACTTATTCAGACCTGCTGCGCTCTGTTTCAGCAATTAAGTCTCGTTTACGCCCGTGATATTCCCTAGGTCTCGCTCATGTGTGTAGTTTACACTACTTTTTTTATGCCAGTTGATGGAATTTAAGAAATGCAAATGGTATTAATGGCAAAAAAAAGATTAATCAATAAAATGAATTTAGTTCCGTATCGCAACAGATAACGACATTAGGATTCAATCAAACATATGACAGTCATACAGCATAAAAGGAACATGACGTCATGAGCATTGCAAATTGCGGATAAGAATGTGGAAAGACTAACGTTTCCTTAATGTTTCCGGAGCTCATGTTCATATTGTTCTCTTTTCGGGGACTAACAAAAAGTACTGAGAGAGAGAGACGCTATTGATATGCTGGGTGAGGTTACTAATTCCTAAGATAATTGATTACAAGGTACATCTGTCACATAACGTTACAAAAAGAAACCTTTCTGGTAACTCACCATCGTATGGCACAAGGTTAAGTATAAATCTAATATTTCACACTGGGAAACCCATCCATTAATTCATATAATCCCAGACAAAACAAAGAAATTGGGAGGAATGGGACTTAATTAAGTGCAGCGCGTTTTATGCGGATGTGTGGATCAAAACGAGCATCAGCGTCATTCACACACACGAAACTTCACGTAGGAAACATGTGTCTATTCATCTACAGCGATCGAACTGGCTAGGCGCTCTGTGGGGCCTAGAGGACAGTGGGGAGTACAAGGGAGGTGAGGTTAAGTAGGGCCCGAGAATTAATTTCCACCACACACAGAAGCACGAAAATGTAAAAATTATTGACTGGCAGAAACTTTCCACAAATGTATGTGTCCATCTTACTCATCTGATCGAGCTCGATATGCCATTTAATCAGAATTCCAAAAGCACACGTACTCACAATACCACACAGGGCGGATGGCCACAAAATCAATCAGTTAAGTAAGAGTCAATAACAGCGAAATAAACAATTTTGGAAAAGTTGGATGATTTATTCAAGAGAAAGTGCTTCAAAAATTGAGCAAGTCACTAACGCGTTGGTTGATAGAGTTGTTGCATGTCTACCAGAGAGATATCGTTCCAAATTATGTTCAGTTGCTGCGTTAGATGATCAAAATTCCGAGCTGGTTGGAAGGACCTGTCCATAATACTCCAAACGTTTGCAATTGGGGAGAGATGCGGCGACCGTGTTGGCCAAGGTAGCGTTTGACATACACGAAGGCAAGCAGCAGAAACTCTCACCGTGGGCGGCTGGCATTATCTTGCCGAAATGTAAGGTCAGGATGTCTTGACATGAAAGGCAACAAAACGGGGCGTAGCGGTACGTCGACGTACCGCTGTGCTGTAAGGGTGCCGCAGATGACAACCGAAGGGTCCTGTAATGCAAGGAAACGGTGCACCAATCATCCGTGGCCGTCAGCCCGTACGGCGGGCTATAGTCAGGTTGGTAACCCACCGCTGTCTGGGTCGTCTCCAAACACGTCTTCGGCCTGGAATCTCATTGACTGGAGTAGAACTGTTTTCAGCGATGAGTCCTACTTTGAACTGGGCCCCGATGATCAGTAAAGACCTGTCTGGGGATGCCTCAGACAAGTGGGATACCAACCTGACTGTCGCCCGCCGTACAATCAGACAGTTTATGAAGCTCTTTCTACTGAATAAATCATACGTGACACTAAATTTCCCTACACATCAAAAACAAGAACAATAAATGGTATGGATGTACAACATCAGACATAAATGTTTAAGAACGTCTACATATATGCTTTGAATGTTGATCATCCTGCATAAGCCCTCAGTTATGGATGTGTCATTTAATTTAATAGATCATTTACACACATAACAATAGTAAAAGGTACACACCGGACAAGTATGATCAAAGAAAGTGAACATGAAATAATACATAAGTATACTTAGTGAATGGTGAGTACCTTGCGTGCCAGACTCAAAGACGGTCGGTGTTTCATAAATTTGGCAAGTAAATTACAAAACAATAATAATAAAACAACGCATCACACTAACTGAACATTATATATAAAATATACACCATGGTAGTAGTGTACATATATGTTTACTGAATAGTAAACATCTCGTAATAAAATTCAGAAATGGACATGCACGCAAATCGGTATAACGATTACATATATAGCGGTAATACAAATAATTTTATCTTATGCAAATAAGAGAGGATAATATGCCTAAGAAACTACATGTATATACTCAGAGTATGGTGAACAACTTGTATGTAAAGATCGAAAAAATGAAGTGCTCTGTCGTGACAGTCACTGTGTTAATATTCTAACAACAATAGAATCACTCGCAAAATATCAACGGCTTCAAGAAACATTGCAACACATAGCTCTATATTCCTATGGTGAACAATATCAGCTGCATGAAACTGTGTGAGAAACTTTATGAAGTGAATGAAGAACGACTTACACGAAAAGTTGAAGAAAAGGGCCCCTGGACTAGTCACTGTGTCAGTATACCAACAATGATAAAAACATGGATGCAATAATAAAATATGGTAAACAATCATGACGAACCTGGTACACTCATGAACCCGTGGTTTTTGAGTACATCCAACACACTTTAGATTACCAAAGCAGCAGGATAGGTGTCAGATGGCATTAAGAAAACAAGTAGAACAGCAAAAGAAACGCAGAAATCACTCCTCCACATCATTCATAACTTCATCAATCTCACGATGTAACAACTATGCCATGGACCAACCTGCAGCAGTAATACCATCCGTCTGTCTACTCCATTTTTCGAAACGTTCATCAGTTTTCCTATTCTGCTCATAAAAAACTTCCTTGAATCTGTTTTAATTTTTGTAAATCCTCAGCCTGCTTTCGGTCCTGTTCCTGACTCCGATTTTTATCCCGTTCCTGGTGTTCTAGATTCTTTTTTGGACAATTCCTCAAGAATGCGCAAGTCTGGTGTTAATGAGACTAGTTTCGGTGTAACGTCAGCTGCCATGCCCGTGACTGTTTCTTGCACGACATGGTATTCCGATTCTGTTATTACTTCCTCGTTTCCAATAATTAGTGTCGAGGTCGTTGCACACGCCTCTGCATTGATTAATTTTCTGCCTGCTCATTCACCGCGTCTTGCGGTAAACTACTCTCACGTGTATCGATGTAGTGATCTGGCTGTCCTGCATTTCAAGATCACGTGCCTCATACCTGATATCACTCACAGTTCGTCGTATGTTTGACCTGGGCTGTCAGAATTTTGTCTCCCCTGTAGATAAATAATAAGATCTTACTAATATTGCACAACTACTCCCTTCGTTACTATGTGTATAAAAAACCTAAAAAATAGTAACTCACTCCATACACACGTATTTTACATTGACAGAAAAATAACGGAAGTCCCCTAAAATAAATCAGGAACAAAATAACATACCAAACACTTAGACAACAACATAACGCCGATAAGCAACGCTGATGGCTGGCACATGTGGAAATGTGTGACTTCTGAAAATTAAAAACACAAAGTAATTAACAGCGACTTACAAAATCACTATTTTATGGAAGATCGCAAGGAACAGACAATCCTGATCATGGTCAGCGACATGAAAGCCGCCTGGAGTGGTATGAGTTCGATTTTCCGGTGTAAACTACTCTTACTGAATCTTGATACTTATTCAGACCTGCTGTGCTCTGTTTTAGTAACTAGATCTCGTTCATGTGTGTAGCCACCACAACTTCTGTACACCAGTCGATAAAATTTAAATAATGAAAATGGCATAAATAGTTCAAATGATTTTTTTAAAAAGTAGATATAATTCTGTTTCTCAATGAAGACATTAGGACTCAAGTAAACATAACAGGTGGTTATAATTAAACTGACGGTATTCCGAGTGCTGCAGTCCTGACTGTATACATCGCAGGATGCTGAAACATTCTAGGTATGTTCATCAATGGGTGCGATCGCGGAGTACGCTGAGAAAATGATAGTTCCACGTGCTGGCACCAGGAGAAAATATGGCACTGTAAGCAGTCAGAACGCGAAACTTTTTTCTGTTTTGACATCAGTGTGCTGTTTGTCGCTTGGTGACGAGTGTTCATTTCTTTTGTGAAGTGACTGTGTAGGGTTACGATGGTTAAAGTCCTCGTACGAAACGCAACGGCTATTGAGGAAAAAGACCGTGCACTGCTGGTAAAACTGTTTTATCAGAGCAGTCATGGACTGTGCGGCTGGTCCCGGTGGAGGTTCGAGTCCTCCCTCGGGCATGGGTGTGTGTGTTTGTCCCTATGATAATTTAGTTTAAGAAGGTGATGGTGGTTAGTGTTTAACGTCCCGTCGACAACGAGGTCATTAGAGACGGAGCGCAAGCTCGGGTTAGGGAAGGATTGGGAAGGAAATCGGCCGTGCCCTTTCAAAGGAACCACCCCGGCATTTGCCTGAAACGATTTAGGGAAATCACGGAAAACCTAAATCAGGATGGCAGGAGACGGGATTGAACCGTCGTCCTCCCGAATGCGAGTCCAGTGTTTAGTTTAAGAAGAGTGTAAGCTTAGGGACTGATGACCTTAGCAGTTAAGTCCCATAAGATTTAACACACATTTGAACATTTGTTTTATCAGAACGCAGCAATAGCAGTGCTGCATTGCAGGTATGTCACCGACAGAGACAGCTGCGAAGAGGCCACATGTCAGTAAATGGGCTAAAGAATATGATCAAGAAATTTGAGGAAACAGGTGAAATAGGTGATGCAGCAGAGAGAGGAAGGCGGCCCATTGCCATGGCAGTTGTTGATGAAGTCAATGTGGCGATTGCCGACCTTGCAGCACATGCCTCAAATTCTGCAGCCGGTGTGCACCAAATGAAACTCCAGCGTAGGCTGCAACACCGCGACTTTGCCATTCGTTTTTTGTTACGCGTGCAAATGGATGACATGTGTGGAACGGTGGTCTGATTATTTAATATTAAAAGACTACGACCAAGGTGTGGACGGGGCCAAGGAATTGACATATCAGACGTGATTCAACACATAAATAATTTATTCATAACATAAAATACATAACACCGACTAAGTAAATCCTGCTTCGATGCTTACAATTGCCCAAAATGGGAGGGCCACCACTTTCGAATTGGAAAGGCTTTAATTTAAGAAACTAAAACGCCTATCATAATTTTTAAAGATAATAATAACACAACACATAAGTAAGCGCTAAGTGAACGCACTCTTAAATATTTAATTATTAATCACAAAGCGTGGGTTTACCACATTTAAATTCTCATTGCAATATAAAACATAAATACATGAATTGACAACACAGCATGGCTTCAAAATTTCTACCTGGACAACCTATGGTCCTAAAGCTTTCGTATTACATTCCAGCCAATCACACTAATAACTTATAAGCACGATTGGTAAAATACAAACGTTTGCACTATAATCAATATTAATAATCCACAATCACTCAAAAAACAACATCAGAAGTTCGATACGGAGCATGTAATCCTGTTTATACAATCTTTCGGACCAAAATAGGCACGAGGGCCACCATAACAGAAGTGCGCTAGTTGCTTTTAGGATAGGTGTTCCCATTAGCTTAATCACTGAGCAGATATTTACTTAAGCGACAGGTAAAATAGTTAATGCAAATAGAAGGTATTTCTAAAGTTTTTTTTCCTTTCTCCCTTCTAACAAGGGGGTTTTAGTAAGGTGGAAATTACACTTTGAGGAGACGCAATAGCAATCCAGCGGGCACGCCTTCACGAGGACGCCACGCCACTACACACGTACTAAACTAGCCGCGTATCCGCTGTTCAAGCCAAACATTAACAACACAGTTTCATATTCCTGACACACAAATAGTCGGGATCAAACCAAAACCAAAAATCCCAAGAGCGCAAGATCCAGCATAGCTTCAGAACAGATCTTACTTCATGCGGTTGCCTTCACAAATACAGGTATCTAAATGAAAAGAAGAACGTGTAACAACATTCCTTAATCGACCCAATGTTCTTCTTTAGGTCCCGGCAGCGCTGGACAACGCTGACATGCCAATTTTAACAAACCTCTAAGGCAACACCCTCCAACTGACAAACCGAAACCAATGTGACCCCTTATCAGCTCCGAGACAGGACTCGAACCACCAACTACTGTCAGTGCAACTCACTTAGAATAAATACAGAGCGAATAGTATGGCGGACACATATACCCAGGGATGAACAGAACACTAGACTGAACTAGAATTAACCTTAATAATACAGCACTAGATCTTGGGAGACAAGGAACTAACTCCCCACCCGAAATTCTGCAACCACAGGGCGGGAGGATGAACTACCAAAACATAGAAGTGCAAACGTACACAAATAACAACCAAAATACACCACTACACCGGTTAGCAACGGTGCGTGGAGGAATCTGCTCTGTCAGAATTGCACCAGTGAACAGAACAGAGGATTACCACAGCGGTGGCCACAAGGCGGGAAAGACGACTGGATAAACTCAATCCCAGAGGACGATCAACTTGAAACATTCACACTTAACTTCTTTTCTCCTTTCCCTCGGCGCACTTCGTCGTTTGTCCGGGACTGCTGTGCACAATTCTGAGCCGTCCCCAGTCGTCCCGGCAGACACCGACCCAGCCGAACTGCTCCCGGACTCAAACCCTCGCCGAACGGCGGCTCCACCGCCACATGATGGTTACTGTTTGTTTGCCTTCGTCGCCGCAGGCGATGATTAGACTGCCATCCGCCTCCCGCGGACAACCAGTGAAGAGCGGACAGAGGGGCCCAACCAGGCCGGAGTTCCTCCACGGGTAGAAGT
This sequence comes from Schistocerca piceifrons, assembly GCF_021461385.2. Classification (NCBI taxonomy): domain Eukaryota; kingdom Metazoa; phylum Arthropoda; class Insecta; order Orthoptera; family Acrididae; genus Schistocerca; species Schistocerca piceifrons. The sequence continues at coordinate 476,564,371 of NC_060149.1, forward strand.
GCGGGTTCGATAACAACACCCGTACGCGGAAGGCAGGATGTCGACGTCACCAGAGCAGACACGATGGCCACTGCGCGACAACCCCTCCTCCAGCGTGACCGCGCTCGCCTATGGATAGTACAGGCCAAAGAATCTGCTGCAGTAAACACGTAAGTCAGTCGTGTTACCAACCTACGGTTTCTAAGTACACCAAAGACAGAACTCGCAATCAATAGTGGGTACACTACGGGCTGGAGTTCAGACGAAAGAGTTTCATAAAAGACCAAGCCTGAACATCCGCGGAAAAACGAAATAGAAGCGAAGCAATAAAAGACAGCAACGAGATGCTGGAGCCCGATCGCGCCCAAACACTGTCGATTACCAAAAATATTGGCTCCACACGGCGCTCAGGAAACGAGCCATGGAAAGATGGAAGTACACACGGCTCAATGTGTCTGGGGAATATTATTTGAATGGATGATGCGCATTTGACTTTGTACGGTCCCGTGAATGTACAGCACAGTCGCGTATGGGGTTCTACTCCGCCACATTTTTGTGCTGGAACAGCCACTGCACTCAGGTTATGTAACTGTGTGGTGTGGTTTCACGAGCTGCTTTATTCTAGGTCCGCTTTTCTTCGAAGTGATGACACCTCGCAGGCCCTAATGTGTGCAGTGACATCTGCACTTATAAGGTCTTCCTTGTGCAACATGTAATTCTAGCTTTGCAAGAATACAACTGTGTCCACACCGCTACTATCTTGCAGGATGGGGCGACGCCACATATTGCTTGCCAGGTGACAGGTTTGCTTCGAGACACCCAAATCCGCCAACCTAAATCCATGTGACTTCTAGTTGTGGGAACATCTAAAAGATCGTGTCTATCAGGGATGTATACGGACTCTTCCTGATCTGAAGGATACCGTACAATGATATATTGGTCTGATTACTCTGGATAATCTGCGAGCAACTCTCAAATATACCGTGTTACGGATGCAGCATTTTACTGAGTCAGGAGACCATACGGAACACATGTAGTAACTTGTGACCATATCCCAATAAACGTGCCAAAACCACTGATTGCATATGTTTGATCGTTCCTCACCTTTTCCTGCATCCACAGCACGTTCTGAATCTTTACAGCGCCATATTTTCACCTGCTGGCAGAAAGTGGATCTATTATTTTTTTAACATACTTCGCGGGCGCACCGATTAATTAACGTACCTGCGATGCAGCATTTACAGCTCTCACTGCAGCACTTGGAATACTGTCAATGTAATGATAACAACCATATATAAGCATAAGAGGAAGATGACGTCATGATTAGTGCAACTGGTTTGTTACAGTATGGGGAGGCTAACCTTCCTTTAATGTTTTCAGAGATCAAGTTCATATTGTTCTCTTTTCGGGACTCCACAAAAATTATTGCGAAAGAGAGACGGTGGTGAGAAGCTGGGTGTGATTACTCATTCCAAAGTTAACTGATTAAAAGGTTCCATTATCAGATAACATTACAGATAAAAATCTTTTTGATAACCTACCATCATATGGCATCAAGTTCAATAAAAATAGTACAATTTACACTGGGAAACTTATTCATTAATTAATATAATTCATTTTTTTCATGCCGTATCCAACAGCCGATATATATATTATATATACTTGAGAAAATTGATCACACAAAACTGTATTGATCTTTATTATTACTGCCAGTTTCAGTAAAATGCCATCCTCAAGGTACGAAAGGTATTAAAGAAGACAAGTGCTGTGCAATGCATAACTGACGTCTCACCAAAAAGGCGTCATATCCGGCACGATGAAGTCACAATGGAGGCAGACAGTATTAGCCCCCCCCCCCCCCCCCCCTAGGGTTTGGTAGTAGGCCCTCTGCTGTTTTCATTGCCCGGAAATTATGTGTCATCAGTCTTGTCCTATTGCAAATAAAACATGTACGCACGCGCGCGCTTGCGCGTGTATGTGCCTGTGTGTGTGTTTGGAACTTGCGGGCGCTCAACGGTGAGGTTATCAGCGACCTTACACACATGAAAGGAAACGAATGTGGATAAAGTAGCGAAAATGTTAACATATGTGGTAAGACAACGAAGAAGTACTAAAACGTTCAATACAGGACATTAAACCGCAAGTAAAACGACAGAGGAGCTGAAACAAGGGCCTAGGGAAATATGAGTGGTTGACCACTTACAAAAACATGAGTTAGCCAGTTATCTTGTGAACATATTAAAACCACTGCCCTACAATATTGGGAAAAATGTTGGACAATTCACAAGACTTTAAAACTCGAACTACATTTATTTGAACGTTACTTAAAATAGAGGGCAGGTCCGGCGGCAAAGTCGCCACGGCCCGCTGGTCGGAAAATAAAACGCAGTCCAGCATGTGGTGCACGGTGATCTGTAGTCCATAAGCACCACACATTGGAGGGTCCTCTCGTCGGAGAAAGAAGCCATGCGTCATAGGGCTCTGACCTATGCAAAGACGAGTAAGGAGGATCTCGTTCCGTCGATGTGGCTGGAAGCAGGTAAGCCACGGCCGCGTAGTGGACTTTACGAGACGGGGCTTATTTTCTATCACTTTCAGCTACTCGTCTGCATGACATTGTACCTCAACAGCGAGGTGATAGCATGCAGGGGGATGGCACACTGCAATAGCTGGGGGCCACGACACGCCTCCTTGGCCGCTAGATCCGCCCTTTCGTTCCCCACAATATCCATGTGCCCTGGTATCCAGCAGAAAGACACCTCCTTCCCTAGTCGTTGAAGCTGGAGGAGGGCATCCTGGATATTCTGGACTACTTTATCTGTTGGATACAAACGTTGTAGAGGGTGAAGGGCACTCAGAAAATCGGAGCAGACAAGAATTTTAGCACTGGAAGAACGTCTCATCTGCTCCAGCGTCCGCAAGATCGTACATAATTCTGCGTCGAAGACAGTATATTCTTGGGGCAATCGGACCTTGATGACACGATCGGGGAAAACAACAGAGCTACCAACACATTCCCCCTGTTTTGACCCATCCGTAAAGACAGCAATATAGTTTTGGTGCTCAGATAAAATGTCAGAAAATATCGCATGGGAAACAGAAGCAGAAGTGCAATCTCTTCTGGACTGCACCTACTCTAAAATTACATTGTGGTTCGTGGACGGTTAGAGAGAAGGTGTTCCAGTGGCGGATGAGCACAGTATGGTACGCGGGTGAAGCCGGAGCTGCGAGGAACTTACATGCCTGACACACCATGAGAAGCTGCCCCCGGATGGCAAGTGGCTGTGCCCCGGCCTCAGCACTGAGATTGGGTATGGGACTGGTCCCATAAGCACCTGTGGCCAGCCGAATCCCTCATGGTGGACAGCGCTGATCATACACTGTGCACCCGTAGTCCAGCTGCAAACGCACGAATGCCCTATGGGGCAGACGCGCCCTGTCCGTTCCTCAAGACCTGTGAATAAGGCACTTTATGATGTCTAGTGCCTTGAGAGATCTGGTTTTTAGCTCCCTCAGGTGTGGCAACCGCTACAATTTGGAGTAAAAAATGAGTCCCAGGTGTAGTGTTGGCAGAAGAGCCAACACCGTGTTACTAGAGGAGGCCGAAATGCACGCTTTTTAGCTTACGCAGGCTGGTGTGAGGAGGGAAGAACTATACTGACGTGAGGTCTGGAACATAACAAGGAATTAGAATTCAGAAAGCGGACGTAATTAGTTTGATACTTAACTTTAATCCATTAATGATGAACGTCGCTCTTGATGGTACATGAGTCACAATATTATCTGTTCAGAATAGTAACTGAATATGGCGCCTTGCTAGGTCGTAGCAAATGACGTAGCTGAAGGCTATGCTAACCTGTCGTCTCGGCAAATGAGAGCGTATGTAGTCAGTGAACCATCGCTAGCAAAGTCGGCTGTACAAATGGGCGAATGCTAGGGAGTCTCTCTAGATTAGACCTGCCGTGTGCCGGCTCTCGGTCTGCAATCACTGATAGTGGCGACACGCGGGTCCGACGTATACTAACAGACCGCGGCCGATTTAAAGGCTACCACCTAGTAAGTGTGGTGTCTGGCGGTGACACGACACCAGGAACCCAACCGAGTCGTTAAAATGTAGAATGGTGTCCTTCATATGCATGGCAGGAAAATTAAAAATACGACGAAAACGATTAAAATGAACACACACACACGAGCGCACACACACACACACACACACACACAATTACCTGCAGAAAACTGAAAACTCGTCTTTGCAGCAGATTCTTCTAACCACCGCAATGTAAAGGAACACAAAACGCAAAATATAGAGCACTGTATGCGACTCCTTACCATAGACGTAATACTGTTTATGCTATGGCAAAGAGGGTAACGCTTAAAACACTGCCCTCAGGGACATCATTCTCCTGTTCAAAACGATCGGGCAGCGTTTCATCAACACGGGTTCTAAAAAACCACTGAGACAGGACAGACTATATGAAGATGAGATATGGCCACGAAAGCCCCACTGATGCAGTCGTGCATGAATACTGTGTCTCCAAATAGTATCGCACGCCTTACTGATATCGAATAATATGCCGATACAGTAATGTTTACGTAGGAAAGCCTGCTGAATAGGCGCCTCTAGCACTGTCAGGTTGTTGACAGTGGACCAAAATCTCCGGAATCCACACTGAGAGCTGCTAAGGAATTTCTTGATTTCCAACAACCAGACCAGACGACTGTTAATCATTCGCTCTACGGTCTTTCCTACAAAGCTTCTTAAGGCAATACTCCGTTAACTACTTTAACTACTGGGAAATGTGCGGCCTTTTCCTGGTTTGATGAGAGGTGTCAGAACTACCTCTCTTAACGAGATGGGGAAGTGATCTGTCTGCCATATAAGATTAAAACATTCGAGAGGGATTTCGTCTTTTGACACTGCTGGCAAATGTCGAAGCATGAAGTGCCGGATTTGGCCGGTACCAGGTGCAGAGTCACGAGTCTCAGACAGGGAGGATTCTAGCTCCCATCTGAAAAAAGGGGAGTTGTAGGCCTCAGAACTGTTGGATCTGAAGTCCAGCTTGTCCCTACCTACAGCCACACGAAACGCTGGATCCTGGTTGGAATTTGCAATGATTTTTGCAAAATGCTCTTGCCAGCGTCTGAGGGATGCATCTGGGCGTTGTCCGGAGACCGCTGTTTCAGCACTGCTGCTATTGGTAAACGACTGTGTTTGCTAGAAATCCTTCGGATGGCTTCCCATACTTTCATAGAACAAGTGGAGCGGTAGACAGAGTCCAGGAACGCTTGCCATGACGTTTTCTTGCTATCCTTAATAACGCGTCGAGTCTTGGCTCTCGCGACTCGTAAGGCTATGAGACTGTCTGCTGTAGGACGGCATTTAAATCGTCGAAGAGCCGCACTCTTGTCCCAGATGACTGAACGGCACACATCTGTCCAAAAATGTAGAGGTCGCCTCCTAAGATGACCTGAATACTTTGGGATGGATAAATCAGCGGTATGATGGATCACTCGTGTGATGTGGCCCACTCATTCCTGGACGCTGCTGTAATGTTCAAACACAGCCAGCTGGCTGAACAGCGTCCAGTTAACCCTGCTGACCATCCATGTTGGTAGTTTCTCTTTAGGTACAGCGAAGTAGGAAGTGGTCACTGGAATAAAGGTCGTCAATTACTTCCCATTGAATAGAGTGTGCGAGGGCTTGAGAGCAGCAAGAGAAGTCAATGGCTGTGAATGACCCAGTAGCACTATAGAAGTGAGTGTGAATACCTGTGTTGAGAATGCACAGCTGAGACGTCATGGGGCTTTCCAAAACCCGACCCCAAGGGCTTGTAGAGATCGAAATTCGCAAAACATGCTGGACATTGAAGTCTCCCTGTAGGAGGAACGGTCGTGGGATTCGTTCCACAAGATCTATGAGAGCCTCAGAATCTATTTCATCTTGCGGAGGTAGATACAGTGAGCAAACAGTGATTCTCCAACACCTATGAATTTCGACAGCAACTATTTGCAGGTCAGTAGCCAGGGGGAGAGCAGAGGAGTGATGCACGTTATTGACAAATACAACAACACCTCCCTTGGCTCTGTCCCCAATCAGGTCATCATTTTGGTGAAGGGTTGGTTGGTTGGTTGGTTTTGGGGAAGGAGACCAGACAGCGTGGTCATCGGTCTCATCGGATGAGGGAAGGTTGGGGAAGGAAGTCGGCCGTGCCCTTTCAGAGGAACCATCCCGGCATTTGCCTGGAGTGATTTAGGGAAATCACGGAAAACCTAAATCAGGATGGCCGGAAGCGGGATTGAACCGTCGTCCTCCCGAATGCGAGTCCAGTGTCGAACCACTGCGCCACCTCGCTCGGTTGGTGAAGGGTATAGCACCGTAGCACATGGGTGTCAGTGGCTTTAAAATGTGTCTCTTTTAAACACAGGCACAACGGACGTTCCTGTACTAGCAGTTTCAGTTCCTCAACGTGTGTCCTGAACCCATTAACGTTCCACTGTAATATGGGAGCCATCTATGACAGAGGTTGTAATTTCACTCTTTCCGCCGTGGAGGGGAGTCCGTAATTAGTCTTGAGACGAGATAATAGCCCAGTCCGACATCGAAATCCATTAGTTCTACCGAAAAATCAAGGCAGACATCAGTTAGTGTGACGTCGACATCGTCGTACTATTTACTTCGCGACTCCGTGGGTAGTGGACGCCTGGCCTTTATTTTTTTGCCCTAGGTAGGATTCAGAACCAAAACAGCGGCAGTGGTGGTGGCACTACTGGACGGTGGACGAGAGAACATTTTGAGGAGCAGGGAGCTCAGCAACGTTAGCGACAATAGACTTGCCTGGCGGTTTTGGAGGAAGTGTACGCTTTGAAGGAATTGCAGCTGCACAATTTCACTGAAAAACGCAGGTGCTTGTGCTGACGTTCCGTATGTTTTCCGTTTGGGTAGCAGCATCGGTTTTCTGAACTGGTTGTTTAAGAGCAGACACAAAGGAGGTAGAAAACTTCCGGGGTGCACGTACCCATAGATTTTCTTGGCCTCCTCATATAAGATAGGTTTAGTATTTTTTATTTCCTTTACCTTTCCTTCTTCAGGGAAGATACTACAGAGCCTGCTCCGGAGAGGGTGACCACCAGAGCAGTTTAGACACTTTGGAGGAGATGAACGACCAACAGCTTCATGGGTAGCCTTACCACATTTGCCCCAAGTGGCTGCTCCCTTACAACCTGAGGTGGCGTGCTCAAAGCACTGGCGTGTAAAACAGCGCAGTGGGTTAGGAAAATAAGGCCAACGCTGAGATGGGGCAAACCAGCCTTGTGCTCTGGAAGTTTTGAGCTGCTGAAAGTCAGTGTGAATGAGTCCGATTTCACGAGATCGCCATTCACCCTTTTCATTATGTTCCGTACTTCAACAATGCCTTCCAGGGACCACTCAGCTTTCAGCTCTTCTTGGGGAGTATCAACCAGATCCCTGCAAGTCACAACTCATTTGCTGTAGTTCAAGTTGTTGTACAGTTCATTTTCTATTTCATACTCGCCGAGGATCTGAGCTCTCTGGATGTTCTTCAGTTGTTGGAAATTGGATGATTCTACCAACAGAGTCCTATTTCACAAGCGCTTGACAGATTTTAAACTTCCAGCGATTCCCTCTAAATCTTTTTGTAGGTAAAAAAACTTTCTCAAAGATCCCCTCTTTAGGTTCAATTATAAGAAACATATTCTGGCCACCAGCATGCATTCTGTTACTCAATACTGACAAAGTCTGTGTAACACCCCTCTTGTTTGATTCTGTGTTGGTACCTACAGCGGCCTATCCTGCCCTTAGGAGGAGGAGGAGAAAGAAGCTTTAGAAGAAGCCAAGCTGGTCTCACGAGTAGCTAGGGAAATAAAAGTACACTTAGGTAGAGCCCCGTGTACCTAGGTAAGCGTTATACAACTAAGATGCGGTAGGTTCCTCAGAGGTTGCCCACTAACGACAGCCATGCATCTCATCAGAGTGCATCACACTTCGAGATTGATGGTTTTTTATAGGGGTTTTTACCATCCTCGCGATCCGGACGGTCAGGCCAAGGTCCCCGTTCGCTGTGACAAACAACGTTCCACCGCCACGACGAATGGTGGTCGCCGAAGCATGTCCAGAATTTATGGTGTGTCGTGTACATAGTTCCGCGTAGTCAGCGCGTACACAACTTTCCCACTAGAGCGAGCCCCGCTAAGCACAACAGCGCAGGCGCAGCGCTCGTCCGTCTCCGCTCTACGAGATGGCGCTGCCATAAAGACGGACCAAGTTCTGCTTCCGCCGATCCGCGTATTAATATGTAACGCAGCCAATGAGATTGCTGCTAACGTAGAACCTTTTCTCCTCGCGGGTCATACTCGCGCCGTCATACATGAACGCGCGAGGTATTATAACGAGTGTACAGACCTCCGATTAGTCAGTCTGCATTTGTCTGCACCAGTCTGTACCAGTGTGCATTAGTCTGCATTAGTCTGTAGTCAAGTTCCAGTCTGCGCCTAATAAGATTATCATATTCCTGTACATAGTCATGAAGAGAACTGTATAGACACTTTGTCAAGTATCAGAGATATGTGAGAATAAGATTAACGTACCAAGACCAAAGGAACTTCAGATTGTCAATTGTAGATAGCATCCAGAATCAAGTTAAGTAAGGTTTATGATTTTTATTGTTTTAATAAATGTGTGTGAAAATTAATACAGTTCTGTTTAAAGTTGGTCGCCGTCAATCTGCTACTCTAAGCGTGCAAGTGGCATTACTATCGTCTGACCTAACGGCAGAAGATAAACACGCCACAATAAGACCACGAGACATATTGCTGACACTCGCCTATTTCATTAGAACGACCAGTCAAATAATCTGATGGTGTGTGTACCGAAGGTCTTACAGTACGCACACCACATGGTGACAGAGGACTGGCGGCACCTTCCTTTACCCCTGACACGTATGGCCCGTGGGGCACCACAGTTGCCTCGACGACGGTTTTGAGTGGTGCTGTTTTTTCAGGCACGGTTTACTTTAACCACGGCGGCACGTGAGCAGTTCACAACATAGCCTTTTCCGAAATGCTTCCATCCTTGGCAAGAAAGCTAATGATCACGCACTTTTGGACGTTAGATTAATCGCTCAGTTTCCACATTACCACAACGACTGTATGTTTTTCGTGTCCTACCGATTATCTGCCGTCTCTGAGTGGTTACTGCAGGTTGACATCGAACATAGACGATTGTTACATTAATGTGACATGGCAGTGTATAAGCTGAGACAGTAGTAAGTGTTTTAGCATAGAATAGGTAGTAACCCATCTGACAGTAACTGAAAACAGATCAATTTACCGAAATCAGTAGTAGTAATAAAGGAAGATCAATACCGCTGTGTCATGCATTTTCTGAAGAATGTGACCACAGGTGAAACAATGAAGTTGGGATGAATGAGACTTAATTAAGTGCAGCCTGTTTTATGAGGATGTATGGATGAAAATCGACATCAGAATCAGTCATACGCACGAAACATCATACAGGAAACATGCGCCTATTCATTTACTGTGACGGAACTGGCTACGTGTACTATAGAACGTACAGAACACTGGGTGTACCAGGGAGGTGCAGTTACGCGGGACGCGCGATTTAATCACGACCACATACAGAGACAAGAAAATATAAAAATAACTAATTGGCAGAAACTGCCCACAAATATATGTGACGATCTGACTTATATGAACGAGCTCGATATGCCGTTCAGTTGGGATTCCAAAAGCATGCGTACTCGCAACACCACACAGGGCTGATGGCTACAAAATCAGTCAGTTACGTAAAATTCAATAACCGCGAAGCAATTCCGAAAAGGCTGGCGTGCATGTATTCATTTGCCTCAGGGGAAGAAGATCTATTTCTTAAGCACAGCTACATGGAGCTAGCCTACAACTAGATGGCACATTCTTGATGCTGCCCACAAAATCTATCAGTAATACAAAGGAAACACCTCTAAAAATTGGTGAAAACGAATACATAGAACGCACTTCGCAAATAGAAATAACAGGGAAACTTCATTCAAGTAATATCTCTCATCTTTTTACTACAAATACTATAGAAGATCACAAGTTTAACGGTAGTCTCCCAGAACAGAGCAAGACCCATTAAACTCTGTAAAACATGTGAATTTACCCCGAAAATATAGCATAATAAAAGTCACTAAGGCTATGTCTAATTGTAATGAAATCTGTAAGTTAATTCCGAAACCAAAGCGACATAATTTAACAGAATGGTTTGTTCATGGCCTCTGAGCAGAGTGAGCCAACCGCATGCGACATTTACTAGACCCCAACATCGTGTGCCTGAAGCTTTGTTCCCAGGGCGGGTGACTAACCCATGCGAGTGTAGAAGGAAAAAGAGGACGTGTCGCCAGTCCCTATATCTGTGTTCCGGAGAGGAGCGTCCGCTTCCTGTTTCTGAGCTATGTCTCTGGTCCTACTCCAAGCGGTTGAAATGTTAAGTTGGCAATACAAGCCTACAGTTGTGCGGTATCCCTGACTACAGGGGAGCTTGCTTCAAGCCACTCGCACACTCCCAGTTACACAATCTCTCTCTCTCTCTCTCTCTCTCTCTCTCTCACACACACACACACACACACACACAGAGAGAGAGAGAGAGAGAGAGAGAGAGAGAATGGAAAAAAATGAGATGGAAAACGAGCAACGTAAAAGGACAACAAATAAATAAACTCATGCGTACTTTTCTTTACCAGAGAATATAGAGATGAAGTTGCACTGAGGTGAAAAAAATTAAAAAATGGCTCTAAAGTTGAAGCTGTCAAAAAGCTGAGGCACAAGCTGCACTCTGATTTAATGATGAGGGTCTTAATAAAACATTTCAATAATCTGTGGGTCATATAATTGTGGACATATGATAAATATTTCAGTGATCGTATTGCCTGCCGTAGCTTCAGTGCATTTCTGTAACAGATCATACAGGTGATCGGTGGAGAACAGACTACTTACAGCGTACAGCAGCAAACTGCTTCTGCATTACTTTATTGAAAAAGCATGGTAACTAGTTCCAAACTTAAGCATTCATCGTCAGATTTCTTGCCTGTGTTTGTAAAACGCACGGTACGTTGGTTTACGGGTAAGCTGCCGAGAAATAACATTTGTTTCCATCGTCTTTCTCCAGTGAATAACAGTCATAAACGAGTAAAATTTACGCGATATATCTAGATGTTTTGCGTTCTTGTCCAACGAACGTAAGTAATAATGAAGACCACTGTGAAAATATGTGAAAACACGAAGTACAACCTGAATGTTATTAACTGGAGAAATGTGGTGAAAAATTGTTCCAGGCGGTCTTATAGCATTTCACCTGCAAAGTGACGTATGAAGCGTTTTGGTAAAAGCGTGCAAGCCCTCTGACTAAGAATGTATAAATTCGAAACCTGTAACAGAGCTACTACAATAAACTAAACTAAAACCAAATTGTAGCTGACTGCAATTGCACGCTATAATAATCTGCATCACAGTTCTATAATAACGTCATTATCAGGCAGAATAGCAGGATCACTGGAGTGTCAGATACCAACCTAAGTAATATATCCTCAACCAGCATCGACAAAGACGCAGAGATGTTTGATCTAACGCCGGTAAAGGATGTCGACAAGGCCAGTATAGAGCATATTGCTGGGAGGCGGAGCCTGGCAGGAACCGCGCGCAGCGCTAGAGGCCGCCGCAGATGCCAACTGCTCTGGCAAAGCCGATAAAGTCCGCGCGTTGTAAGCGAGACGGATCACTCCGCCGTGCGAAGCTGTTTGCAAAGAGCTGTACTAGCCGAGCGCTGGCAGCCTCACTGTGTAGATGGATTTTGTATTGATTTCTCTTTGGACGAATCGTACTCAGCTGCTGTCGGACTTTGTTGTGTGGCCCACAACTTCTCATGTGAAATCGCCCGCCTCTTCTCCGAGCAGATACTAACTCTGATCGTAACCGTTACGTTTTACAGCTTATATATTGGAGTTTAATGACTGTGAACTCGAATACGAGGGCAGTTCTGTGGTACTCAAGTTTTAGTGATTGTGGACAAAGCTAGAATGTAGAGTATAATGCTAACTCTACATACTGTCGTAATTATTCAAGAGTAGTTGCAGATAATACAAACCAGACGTGATAAAGCCGCCTTACCACCCACACCTCTCCAAGGAGGTACAGGTGATCGCACTGTGCAGCAAAACTGGTGTGTAGCTTCTCGCGTAGCATAATATGGTATGAGTAAGCTCGGGGATTGTTCTTCTGGAAAAGCACATCTTCGTGACGTTTTAGAAACGGTAGCAGGGTGGCATGGATTACGGCTATGTACTGGGATTATTCTGCGCCGTACCCTCAGCAGACTCCAGCGGTTTACGGTTCTTGTAAGTTACGGCTCCTCACATTACATTCCCCAGAGTTGATCATGCATAACATTTCTTGATACCATCAATTCTCGCTCTCGTAGCCAATGTGGAACTCACAAATGCCACGGCAGAATCTGCTCTCATTACACTACTGGCCATTAAAATTGCTACACCAAGAAGAAATGCAGATTATAAACGGGTATTCATTGGACAAATATATTATACTAGAACTAACATGTGATTACATTTTCACACAATTTGGGTGCATAGATCCTGAGAACAACCACCTCTAGGATGGCGTGTACAGGTACAGCTGCCCACGCAGTTTCAACACGATACCACAGTTCATCAAGAGTAGTGACTGGCGTATTGCGACGAGCCAGTTACTCGACCACCATTGACCAGACGTTTTCAATTGGTCAGAGATCTGGAGAATGTGCTACCCAGGGCAGCGGTCGAATAATTTCTGTTTCCAGTATGGCGATGACGAATACACGCTTCCAATGTGGGTTCACCGCGTGTCGCCAAACACGGATGTAAACACTGTAAACAGAACCTGGATTCATCCGAAAAAATGACGTTTTGCCATTCGTGCACCAAGGTTCGTCATTGAGTACACCATCGCAGGCGCTCCTGTCTGTGATGCAGCGTCAAGGGTAACTGCAGCCATGGTCTTCGAGCTGATAGCCCATGCTGCTGCAAACGTCGTCCAACTGTTCGTGCAGATGGTTGTTGTCTTTCAAACCTCCCCATCTGTTGACTCAGGGATCGAGACGTGGCTGCACGATCCGTTACAGCCATGTGGATAAGATGCCTCTCATGTCGACTGCTAGTGATACGAGGCCGTTGAGATCCAGTAAGGCATTCCGTATTACCCTCCTGAACCCACCGATCCCATATTCTGCTATCAGTCATTGGATCTCGACCAACGCGAGCAGCAATGTCGCGACACGATAAACCGGTCACGGATGCAAAATACTAACGCGAATTCTTTTCAGACGAATGGAAAAACTGGTAGAAGCCGACCTCGGAGAAGATCAGTTTGGATTCCATAGAAATGTTGAAACATGTGAGGCAATACTGACCCTACGACTTATCTTAGAAGCTAGATTAAAGAAAGGCAAACCTACGTTTCTAGCATTTGTAGACTTAGAGAAAGCTTTTGACAATGTTGATTGGAATATTCTGTTTCAAATTCTGAAGGTGGCAGGGGTAAAATACAGGGAGCGAAAGGCTATTTACAATTTGTACAGCAACCTGATGGCAGCTATAAGGGTCGAGGGGTATGAAAGGGAAGCAGTGGGTGGGAACGGAATGAGGCAGAGTTGTAGCCTATCCCCGATGTTATTCAATCTGTATAGTGAGCAAACAATAAAGGAAACAAAAGAAAAGTTCGGAGTAGGTATTAAAACCCATGGAGAAGAATAAAAACTTTGATGTTCGGCAATGACATTGTAATTCTGTCAGAGACAGCAAGGGACTTGGAAGAGCAGTTGAACGGAATGGACAGTGTCTTGAAAGGAGGATATAAGATGAACATCAACAAAAGCAAAACGAGGATAATGGAATGCAGTCGATTTAAGTCGGGTGATGCTGCGGAATTAGATTAGCTAATGAGACACTTAAAGTAGTAAAGGAGTTTTGGTATTTGGGGGGCAAAATAACTGATGATGGTCGAAGTAGAGAGGATATAAAACGTAGACTGGCAATGACAGGGAAAGCGTTTCTGAAGAAGAAATATTTGTTAACATCGAGTATAGATTTAAATGTCAGGAAGTCGTTTCTTAAAGTATTTGTATGGAGTGTAGCCATGTATAGAAGTGAAACGTGGACGATAAATAGTTTAGACAAGAAGAGAATAGAAGCCTTCGAAATGTGGTGCTACAGAAGAATGCTGAAGATTAGATGGGTAGATCACATAACTAATGAGGAGGTATTGAATAGAATTGGGGAGAAGAGGTGTTTGTGGCACAACTTACTAGAAGAAGGGATCGGTTGGAAGGACATGTTGTGAGACATCGAGGGATCACCAATTTAGTATTGGAGGGCAGCGTGGAGGGTAAAAATCGTAGAGGGAGACCAAGAGATGAATACACTAAGCAGATTCAGAAGGATGTAGGCTGCAGTAGGTACTGGGAGATGAAGAAGCTTGCAGAGGATAGAGTAGCATGGAGAGCTGCATCAAACCAGTCTCAGGACTGAAGACCACAACAACAACAACGTCCTAATTATTATTTTCTCGGCTTATATTACAGATATCATTGGTGTAGTACCTCCGGATAGACATAACAGAATGTGTTGCCTCTCTTTCAAATTGAGAGAGAGACAGTTTTTCAGAAAATCAGTCATTTATACTCTTAAGGACGTTGTTTATCATTGCCGCCGTTACCTTATGTATGCTTGGATTGATTACAGTACTTTTATCATCCGCAGAAAGAACTAATCATGCTTTTTGTATATTAGACGGAAGATTGATAACATACTGAGAGGTAATAATTAAAATGCAGCTACTCACGCAGGTCCAATCTGGGCAGGATTTTTCGTATTGCAGCGAAACTTCGTGGATATGCCAATGCGTTAATGCGGGACCGAATTATGCTGGAAAAAATAGTTCCAGTTGTGGGCACCAGGTGTAAGTCTGGCGGTTTACACTCTTCGTATGACGGTATGTCGCCGACGCTGTCATCTGAGAAGCCATAACGTAAGTGATGGCTATCGAGAAGAGAGACCGTGCGCAGTTAGTTAAACTGTTTTATGTGAACGGCAGCAATTATAGT
Organism: Schistocerca piceifrons; assembly: GCF_021461385.2. Taxonomy (NCBI): domain Eukaryota; kingdom Metazoa; phylum Arthropoda; class Insecta; order Orthoptera; family Acrididae; genus Schistocerca; species Schistocerca piceifrons. The sequence goes on from NC_060149.1 coordinate 476,579,513, forward strand.
GCTACATTGAAGGAGTATCGCCGATTGAGAAGTCTGAGGAGAGGCCCAGTATTCTAAATGGTTTAAAGAAGACGGTAATGAAATTAGAAAACACTACCGAGCTTCGTGTGGGCATCTGGAACAGGAAGGCGTCCTATCATGGTGGAAGTTAATGACGAGTTTGCTGTAACTGACCATGCAGCGTGTGCCCCATGTAGTGCTCGTGCTCGTGCAGTGTGATGAGAATTAATTGTTCTTCCCATGGTCAACAGTATGGAAAGCTTCGCGGTCTATTTCACACTGGTATCCGTGCAAGATCCAGACGGTGCGGCACCTGAAACCTCATTACACACAGAAACATTCTGAATTTGCTCTTCGGTTTCTGGCACGGATCAAAGTTGATGACTTGTAGCCGGGCAATGCTCAGTGGAGTGACGAGACACATTTACACCACATGGTGCAGTAAATAAAAAATAAAAAATAAATAAAAAGAATCTGCTTGATTTGGTGCACCGCTAAAAAGCTTGTTGTGCACGAAAAGCTACTGCACTCGCCCTGTGTGATTGTGTGATGGGGAATCACAAGCATCTTTATTCAATGTCCGTTCTTCTTTGAAGCGAGTACAGTCAGAGGGCCTGTCATGTGTACTGCGACGTCTGCTCGGTATCGAGACCTCGATGTGCAGCATGTGTTTCCTGCTTTGGAAGAGCGCAACTGTGTGGAAACCACTGTTTTCATGCAAAATTAAAAACATCTCAAGTCGCTAGCCTAATAAAAGATCTGCTTAATTCAACCTTCTACGAACGTGTCCTTGCCAGAGGTTTTCCAGATGAAAGGCCTGCAAGATCGCCTGATCTGAATCCATGTGACTTTTGGCTCTGGGGTCATCTAAAAGGATGTGTTTACCAGGTACACGTTCGGTCTCTACCTAATCTGAAAGTCAGTTTACGAGAACACGTTGTTCATATTTCACTGGAACTGCTGCGAGCGACGGAGCAACTGTTGACAACGCCGCTTTACGGATGCAGCATCTCATCGACGATTCCGGAGCTCATATTGAACAAATTGTGTACGCGGCGGTTAATAATAAAATTCAACATTATGCCTTTCTCATTTGTTTGACCTCTCATACCCACGTCCCGTTCCTAACACATTACATACGGAAACATTTCGATAGGTCTTTCTTGCACTGACAGCTCCAGATTTGCACCTAGTGGCCAAAACTGCAAGTAATTTTTCTTTTCCTAGCGAAAATCGGTTCCGCATTAATTCATCAGAATATCTACCAAGGTCCGTTGCCATACGATAACTACAGCTGAGACTGGCCCTGTGAAAGTAGCTGTGCTTTAATTATAACCACGTGGTATATATGGAACAATAGCCGACCTAAGACTAACCCTCGGGAACTGCCATACCTTATTTCTCCCCAGTCAGGAACATCTCCCCGAGTTAAATTATTTATTAAGATTTGTGCTTCTTCATGCACTATATACACTGAACTAGGACACAGAATGTCCCTATACTGGGGAACATCTACTCAACGACAATAGTGAAACAGGCTCAACTATCTTATTCAAAAATTTTGACGATGTACTTAAAGTATTCTCATAATTTACAGTTTCAATGCACAGAAATTAATGTAATTCAACCCTCAATAAGTTCAACCTACAATAAATTAGACACTTGTGACCCTTTGATTAAATTTTCTGGCTGATGGCAAGTTTGAGAAATACAAATTTAACATAACATATAATAACAGTAATAATAATATCGGGAACTAAATTAACACCCCTAAATGATGTAGGCCACACAGGTGCGATTTGGTTAGAATAATGTTTATTCAGAAAGCAAACTAATAGCGAAAGTGGTCGTATTTTGCGTTACTATCACACTCAAGCGCATATCCATTTGACACAGTTCGATCATTCACAATCTCATCGGGAAATACAAGTTATCTGCGCGAAAAGATAGAGTTCATACCAAGCGCGCGGCTAAGTCCCGCGATACCACACAATGCGAAATTTTCTAAGTCGTTTCACTTCCTAGCTGCTTAAAGACCGACTATCCGCTTTCGCGTCTGTACTCTTTGGTGTCTCCAGCCGAAATGTCCGCTTTCGTTTCTCTACCAGCACTCCCTCCGTCCGTCCCCGGCCACGTTTTCGCGCTCCGAACATTCTAGCTCAGCTGGCTAGGGCGGTTCCCTTTCCTGAAGCCGTCCATCTGATTGGCTACAGCTTATTCTACATTATTTTACATATTAACATATTTAAATAATCAAATCTTGACCACTTTCACGTTCTAGGTAAAGCAACAATAATATCCGTTACATAATAAACGCTAAATTCTTTTACATGAAACCAGTACAATTTCCTTCTTAACTTTGAGTGTCAGGGCAGTAACCTTGCACCAATGTGCTTTCTGATAAATAAATAAAGAACAAAGTAAATATTATGCACTAAACTTTAGAAGAAATATTCTATAACCTAACGATTCAATAAGGTGTCATGTTGTCATCGTTCAGTGTTTTTTGTGTACAGGAAATGATGATCTGATGCTTAACTGAAAATACTCATAATTTAAATTTACTATATCTTTTAAGAAAATGAAGTTACAGAGTTGATATTTAGAACATTTGTCATTTTAATGATGCGCTTCTATATGAAATGTCCATCGATAAGATCGACTAAAGCGTTCAGATTTTAACATTCAGGTTATTGTTACAACTCTTGTGAATTTCACTTTAACATTAATTCCTAAACTATTTTAAATATGATCAATATTCAAGTTTTATTGGGATCGCCATTAAAATTTATGGAGTACGGCAGATTAAAATTACTGTGGCTTGATTCCCTGCATTACTACAGGATTAAATAGTTTTCATAAACGTTTCCCGTTAGGGCCGCTCTTAGGTCCGCCATATTTAACACTGCTACATCACCTTGGGCACAAACAGCTTCTACTGAGTTTGCCTATGGCGTAGGTTCTCGTCTGTCTCGCTCACACACTATAGCGCTTAGGCCCCTATAGCGAGTTTCCCCATCTCGTGGCGAATCTGCACCCTTTGTGGCATGCGGTCCTGGACGACAGAGTTCGTTTCACAATTCCTGAAGACTGATTCTTTCGGCCATATACTTAAATGAGATCGAAATGCTTGTTTACTCACAAACCGGAGCTACCACTGCGGCAAGGTCGTTGGCTAATCTTTATACGAGGATTGTCCAGAAAAAAAGTTCGGATCAGTCGCAAAATGGATACCGCAGTGAAAACCAAAAACGTTTTATTTGCAACAGTTAGGTACACCTTCCACCTACTTCTCTACATAGTCACCGCTCCAACTTCGAGTTTTGTCGTAGTGTTGTATCAACTTTCAATCATCCTCGTCATAGAAAGCAGCCGACTGTTCTTTCGGCTAGTTATCTGCACTGGTCTGCAGCTAGTTGTCTGTGGAAAAATTGTGTCTTCATAGCCAGCGGTTCTTGTGAGCAGAGATGAGACTCAGGAGGGAGCCAATTACGGACTGTATTGTTGGTGATCAAACACTTCTCAGCAGAAACGCTGCAGGACTGTCTTCATTGCCCCTGCAGTGTGCGGCCGAGAATTAGCATGAAGAAGGAATTTCTCGACAGTTGTGTTATGTGGGCTGCATAAAAACAGGCTAAATCTCTAACCAGGCCCTCATACTTGGCGGGAGACGCTATTCCCTAGGCATCTCTACGTGCTCACTATTCACTCAAAACTGCAAAGAGCGGCGCGACACGATCAACGGGCATACTAGAGACACTGCCCAACACATCTGTACAAAGCTTTATCGGACTTACCCGGTGGTTTCCCTTTCGCTACCGATCGGAAGTTACTTTCTGGACAACCCTCATATAAGGCATTAGTATAATAATTGAACTGATACACATCTGTATTCAAGTACAGCCCATTCCCATTTTTTAAAACAAATGGAAAACATATTTATGTACATAATCATTTAATTATTAGTTTTGTATCCAATGCTGTAGCACATTCATGTTTACAAAAAGAATTGTAAGATGTGTATGTAACTACCTAATATAATAACTGAGTTGTGCACATGGCAGACTTCTGATGCAGTCCATTCACAAATTTAAAAAACATACTTTATTATAAACCATTTAATCTTTTATCTCTGTATCCAATGCAAACAAACATATCCGTAAAATGTTCAACATCTTTGAAGTGACAGTGTAAATGTAATGTACAATAGAGAGGACATATATCTGGCAGCAGCATGCAGACCTTTTCTCTTTCATAAATTTGTGTTATTTAATCTATAAAGTGCATTTTCTAAATGAACGATTTGTATCATTGTCAAAAGACGCAAAATAACCTACCCTGCCCTTGGTCTGCGACTATGAAAAGACGTCTGCATTCTTCACCAAACATCAGTCATGTAAATAAGCAATTCTCCACCTGAAGTTGATGGTGTGAACCATCGAAACGCACCATGGCGAAATAGGCAAGTGACTGGCGAAGAAACTGTTTTATCTGTATGAGATTTGACCCCATAGGGATGTTATACAATCTTGTATTCTTTGTGACATGAACGCAAACAGCCTCCGCATTTCATGCCTTAATGAAGATAACTGTGTTGCGGTCTCAAATACTCACACCATTCTTAATTTGTATAAATGGCTTTTTCTGTACATAAAATAAACTCGCATAATGGTGAAATTTTAATCAGCTATCCCACAGGAATGAAAACACTGGAGCATCAGTTCGGAAGCGTTCGGTCAACGTGTTAATTATGTAACACTTTCCATTTCCGTCTTACTTTATTTCATTTTCAGAACTGACAAAGGTAAACAATTTTCGAGTAAATGCATTAGTGGAAAATGGAGCCCCTAAAGACGTGGTGCAGAAACTACATATTACCGTGCTCCACAGAGAGAGGGTAGTAAAAGAAATAATTCCGAGTGCACAGTGGTCTGGAACCGCGTGCTGAACGTGGAAAAGCTGAGCCCATAACATCTGTGTTGTGGTCCTGGAAGAGAGGGGAATGAAACTTCCAAAGAACTTCCGAACACTCGCACTGCACGTGAGCTATGAGCAGGTGTGAGCAGCATGGCGGTAATGCATGGAAGAGACAAATGCTCGTAGTACTAATCACGAATGACCGATTCATATAGGTTCACACTTGGACCACCTGAATGATGATGTCATGGCGACTTCATCACAAATTAGAACCAATACTGCACACACTCTATGCACCTCCCGTTGGATGCTGGGATCGAGCGGTCATAACACTCACCAGGTTTCGTCTCACGCCTCATAACGTTGCAACCTCCCTCTTGTTGTGTTGCGAAAGACACCACTGAAAGAGATGCAAAGTTCTCTAAGTACACTACTGGCCATTAAAACTGCTACACCACGAAGATGACGCGCTACAGACGCGAAATTTAACCGACAGAAAGAAGATGCTGTGATATGCAAATCATTAGCTTTTCAGAGCATTCAAACAAGGTGGCGACACCTACAACGTGCTGACACGAGGGAAGTTTCCAACCGATTTCTCATACACGAACAGCAGTTGACCGGCGTTGCCTGGTGAAACGTTGTTGTGATGCCTCGTGTAAGGAGGAGAAATGCGTACCATCACGTTTCCGACTTTTATAACGGTCGGATTGTAGCCTATCGCGACTGCGGTTTATCGTATCACGACATTGCTGCTCGCGTTGGTTGAGATCGAATGACTGTTACCAGAATATGGAATCAATGGGTTCAGAAGGGTAATACGGAACGCCATGCTGGATCCCAACGGTCTCGTGTCACTAGCAGTCGAGATGACAGGCATCTTATCCGCATGGCTGTAACGGATCGTGCAGCCACGTCTCGATCCCTGAGTCAACAGATGGAGACGTTTGCAAGACAACAACCATCTGCACGAACAGTTCGACGACGTTTGCAGCAGCATGGACTATCAGCTCGGAGACCATGGCTGCGGTTACCCTTGACGCTGCATCACAGACAGGAGCGCCTGCGATGGTGTACTCAATGGCGAACCTGGGTGCACGAATGGCAAAACGTGATTTTTATCCGATGAATCCAGGTTCTGTTTACAGCATCATGATGGTCGCATCCATGTTTGAAGACATCGCGGTGAACGGACATTGGAAGCGTGTATTCGTCATCGCCATACTGGCGTATCACCCGGCGTGATGGTATGGGGTGCCATTGGTTACACGTCTCGGTCACCTCTTGTTCGCATTGACGGCACTTTGAACAGTGGACGTTACATTTCAGATGTGTTACGACCCGTGGCTCTACCCTTCATTCTATCCCTGCGAAACCCTACATTTCAGCAGGATAATGCACGACCGCATGTTGCAGGTCCTGTACGGGCCTTTCTGGATACAGAAAATGTTCGACTGCTGCCCTGGCCAGCACATTCTCCAGATCTCTCACCAATTGAAAACGTCTGGTGAATGGTCGCCGAGCAACTGGCTCGTCACAATACGGCAGTCACTACTCTTGATGAACTGTGGTATCGTGTTGAAGCTGCATGGGCAGCTGTACCGGTACGCGCCATCCAAGCTCTGTTTGACTCAATGCCCAGGCGTATCAAGGTCGTTATTACGGCCAGAGATGGTTGTTCTGGGTGCTGATTTCTCAGGATCTATGCACCCAAATTGCGTGAAAATGTAATCACACGTCAGTTCTAGTATAATATATTTGTCCAATGAATACCCGTTTATCATCTGTATTTCTTCTTGGTGTAGCAATTTTAATGGCCACTAGTGTATGTCCATCCTTGTACTAGGAGGTCAGGGGGACTTTGGTCATTCACTTATGTAAGTAAATGAAACGCCTACAGTCATCCTTATGATGTCATTTATTGTACGGCTACCAATTTCGGTGCTTTAGTACACCATATCCAGGCCTTAGCTGATGCTGAAGTGGTAAACACCATCCGTATAGACGATACATCAATCGCCAGCATCTAGAACTGGTTTACGCAGACCTTGAGAGAAGGTGGTGGGTAGGAATTACTAAATCTTAAAAGCTTTTATATAAGCTTTTTGAAGAGCCAGCATGTAGTCATACTTACAGATTAATTCGTTATTTGAATATAAAATGACTCGTTCCACACCATTACGATTCATCGTGCAAATAATCCATGGAACATGAAACTAACTAACTAGCAGGTGCTTCTTAGTGTCACACTTTCTATTTCCATATGTGAAGTTGTAACTAATTTCATTAGTTAATGTGAAAAGTGAAAAAATTCACTGGCGCTACCAATGCAATGACAGAACGCGTCAGAATGTAGATTAACTCCTTAATGAGGTGTTTTGAATAATAGTTCTCAGAGCATATAAATATATGGAAATACGGAAGAACAGCGGAACTATTTACAACTGCTCTAGATGATCAAATCAATGACAGACATTTCATACCGAGATACATATATTTCCTATAAAGCTACTAATCATCTTCAGGAAAATATCTCTGCAAGTACTCAGCACGGTTCTCGTTATCAAATCTAATATAAATAATTCGTTCATAGTTATCACAAATACTTTGTAAATGTTAAACGTTCGCTGATGATGACACAGCAGTTGCGAAAGACTTTTGGAAGAACGGATAGGAATTTGTACTTAGCATAAGACTGCAGAGCACGCAAATTATCCTTATAAGCAAATATTCGGAAACCGTGAGTATACTGACAGCTGATCAAGGTGCTCGCATGCCACAGTAGTCAGTAAAGGTCAGCCCTAAGAACAGTTTAAAAATGAAGAAGAAAAAAAACACTAAGGCGCTTCATTTTTGGTATGCTACTTCCACTACTTATACGTTTAAGGTGGTCGCATTCGTATGTGGTCCATCATTTAAATGCAGATGCAGATGCAATGAACTCACGTAAGACAAATAAAGCTTCCACTGTTAAATCTTTTGAGAACAGTTTCTGCGAAATGATGTTCATAATATGGATTTCATCGCTGTTAGGTACTTTCAGTGATGATATGTTAACTCCTTGTGACGCCTAGGACGGAGTCTGTTGTTTCCATTGTTCAGCACCAGTCCAGGCAGATGCAAGAACGTAACTAGGCATTGTTCTCTCAGGAAATTTTTCTTGATTCCCATAGCCTCATTGGGTGAAATGTATAAGATCGATTACCCAATCGCCAGAAACATGTGAAACCGCACACGGACGGCGTTTCCTGGAAATATGATAAAACAGATAAACTTAAGAGAGGAATTACACTTATGACTCAATAAATCAATAAGAAGGCGTGTAGAGCATGACTGAGGGGCATTTAGGCCTACTACGTTTTAAATAAATTTTCGTCTCCCTTCACTATCTGAATAATGTCTGTTATTTCATCATACATTTCTTCAATTTCTTCGTCATCTGCGGAGCTAGTTGGCATATAAACTTGTACTACTGTAGTAGGCGTGGGCTTCGTGTCTATCTTGGCCACAATAATGCGTTCACTATGCTGTTTGTAGTAGCTTACCCGCACTCCTATTTTTTTATTATTAAACCAATCATGGGCGACCGGGATTCGGTAGTAGGAAAAGGGAGAGAAGGAAACGTAGGAGGTGAATATGGATTGGGGCTAAGAAATGAAAGAGGAAGCTGCCTGATAGAATTTTGCAGAGAACACAACTTAATCATAGCTAACACTTGGTTCAAGAATCATAAAGGAAGGTTGTATGCATGGAAGAAGCCTGGAGATACTGACAGGTTTCAGATAGATTATATAATGGTAAGCCAGAGATTTAGCAACCAGGTTTTAAATTGTAAGACATTTCCAGGGGCAGATGTGGACCCTGACCACAATCTATTGGTTATGAACTGTAGATTAAAACTGAAGAAACTGCAAAAAGGTCAGAATTTAAGGAGATGGGACCTGGATAAACTGACTAAGCCAGAGGTTGTACAGAGTTTCAGGGAGAGCATAAGGGAACAATTGACAGGAATAGGGGAGAGAAATACAGTAGAAGAAGAATGGGTAGCTTTCAGAAATGAAGTATTGAAGGCAGCAGAGGATCTAGTAGGTAAAAAGACGAGGGCTAGTAGAAGTCCTTGGGTAACGGAAGATATATTGAATTTAATTAATGAAAGCAGAAAATATAAAAATGGAGTAAATGAAACAGGCAAAAAGGAATACAAACGTCTCAAAAATGAGATCGACAGGAAGCGCAAAATGGCTAAGCAGGGATGGCTAGAGGACAAATGTAAGGATGTAGAGGCTTATCTCACTTGGGGTAAGATAGATACTGCCTACAGGAAAATTAAAGAGACCTTTGGAGAAAAGAGAACGACTTGTAGGAATATCAAGAGCTCAGATGGAAACCCAGTTCTAAGCAAAGAAGGGAAATCAGAAAGGTGAAAGGAGTATATAGAGCGTCTATACAAGGGCGATGTACTTGAGGACAATATTATGGAAATGGAAGAGGATGTAGATGAAGATGAAATGGGAGATATGATACTGCGTGAAGAGTGTGACAGAGCACTGAAAGACCTGAGTCGAAACAAGGCCCCAGGAGTAGACAACATTCAATGAGAACTACTGACGGCCTTGGGAGAGCCAGTCCTGACAAAACTCTACCATCTGGTGAGCAAGATGTATGAGACAGGCGAAATAACCTCAAACTTGAAGAAGAATACAATAATTCCAATCCCAAAGAAACCAGGTGCTGACAGATGTGAAAATTACCGAAAAATCAGTTTAATAAGTCACAGCTGCAAAATACTAACGCGAATTCTTTACAGACGAATGGAAAAACTGGTAGAAGCCGACCTCGGGGAAGATCAGTTTGGATTCCGTAGAAATATTGGAACACGTGAGGCAATACTGACCCTACGACTTACCTTAGAAGCTAGATTAAGGAAAGGCAAACCTACGTTTCTAGCATTTATAGACTTAGAGGAAGCTTTTGACAATGTTGACTGGAATACTCTTCTTCAAATTCTGAAGGTGGCAGGGGTAAAATACAGGGAGTGAAAGGCTATTTACAATTTGTACAGAAACCAGATGGCAGTTATAAGAGTAGAGGGACATGAAAGGGAAGCAGTGATTGGGAAGGGAGTGAGACAGGGTTGTAGCCTATCCCCGATGTTATTCAATCTGTATATTGAGCAAGCAGTGCAGGAAACAAAAGAAAAATTCGGAGTACGTATTAAAATCCACGGAGAAGAAATAAAAACTTTGAGGTTCGCCGATGACATTGTAATTCTGTCAGAGACAGCAAGGGACTTGGAAGAGCAGTTGAACGGAATGGACAGTGTCTTGAAAGGAGGATATAAGATGACCATCAACAAAAGCAAAACGAGGATAATGGAATGTAGTCGATTTAAGTCGGGTGATGCTGCGGGAATTAGATTAGCTAATGAGACACTTAAAGTAGTAAAGGAGTTTTGCTATTTGGAGAGCAAAATAACTGATGATGGTCGAAGTAGAGAGGATATAAAATGTAGACTAGCAATGGCAAGTAAAGCGTTTCTGAAGAAGAGAAATTTGTTAACATCGAGTATAGATTTAAGTGTCAGGAAGTCGCTTCTGAAAGTATTTGTTTGGAGCGTAACCATGTATGGAAGTGAAACATGGACGATAAATAGTTTGGACAAGAAGAGAATAGAAGCCTTCGAAATGTGGTGCTACAGAAGAATGCTGAAGATTATATGGGTAGATCACATAACTAATGAGGAGGTACTGAATAGGATTGGGGAGAAGAGAAGTTTGTGGCATAACTTGACTAGAAGAAGGGATCGGTTGGTAGGACATGTTCTGAGGCATCAAGGGATGACCAATTTAGTATTGGAGGGCAGCGTGGAGGGTAAAAATCGTAGAGGGAGACCAAGAGATGAATTCACTAAACAGATTCAGCAGGATGTAGGTTGCAGTAGGTACTGGGAGATGAAGAAGCTTGCAGAGGATAGAGTAGCATGGAGAGCTGCATCAAACCAGTCTCAGGACTGAAGACCACAACAACAACAACAACGTTTTAAATGTGGGGTAAGTTTTCACTTCCTACAATACTAGCCTATTTCGAATCTAGATTGTTTTACCCGGGTGTTCTGCAATGCAGTGCGATGCATCTGATCTCCAGTAGCATATAGCACTCCATGAAAATCATGGTGTCGCTATCGACAGGTGTCTTCAACGTAAACTCGCTGATTAAAACTGATCGTTCTGGGGTCGACAGTGGTGCATGATATGCGTCAGGATGTGTTTGATGGCAGAGTCCCACAGTCCTTTGTTTGCCAGCTCTCGTAGGAGGATGGTCGGCTTGGAGCTGGGTGCTATCAGCAATGTCGACGCAGAGATGAAAAGTGATAAAGGTAGATGAGTTGAGCTTTCTGTTTCCAGATCTCCAGATTACTCGTTACAAGAATCATTCCTTTTATCCATATGCTCCTTCTGGTACTTAGGTTGGATTCAATATCTTTACTCCACTGCTGTGCGTTGCTATACTCTGCAGCGTATAGCCACTTACCTTCCGAACATACAAGCAGATCCCCATGTAATGACACAAGTCTGGTAACTTGCACTTATCGTTTCACTGCAACTAGTCAATTCTGTCGTTTCCTTTTCGTCAGTTTACCCGGAGACGCTGTTCACATGTCTACTGCCCTAGGATATTTCGAGTAGTTGTGGATTTCTTTCACTCTCGTCGGTCATCCAACTGCAGGGAAAACTAATTCTGACTAGTCACTCCCCAGTTCTTGCCTTCATGCTCCTTAACACAGACTGCTCAAAAAAAGTTTTTCATCACTTGCATATCTGATAACGGGTGTGGGATTAGATTCCATGAGAGCAGGAAATAAAAGTCTAAGCGCTATCAAACTTTAAAAAAATCTTGCTATGAAACAGAAAGAAAACAATAACTAAAATAATGGTAATTTGTTCGAAAGTGCTCACCTTTGTATGTCACTGAAATCCAAACATGCTGTTGTTTAACATTCAATATCCGGTTACCCTACCACGTTTGTTGCAACACGCTTTGATCCGAAAAGTTCACTGGCTTCCCTGTCAAACCCTTGGGACCGCATACCTGAGACGCACTGTTGCGGGGTCGGTGTGTCGACCACGAGACTCCAGTTGGCCGAGCTGAAGCCGGGACCCAACGCACCGTATTTTGTCAAGAGGCTGAGCAAGTTCAAGAGTGTCGGGTGGCAGTGCAGAGTGATACAGCGGTATTCGGTAACATTCGTTTCTTCAGCGAATTTACGGTACTCGATGGTGAAGCGCAATGTTGACGCGCCGTCCGCGCGCTGTCCCGTGAGTCCAGCAGGCTCAGCAAACTCCTCGTATGCCGACGCCCCTGCTGCGATCATCAAGGTCGGCCGCCGATGGAAGTCGGCCACGCTCTCCCGGTCGCCGCCAGCCGGGCGTTGCGACTGGCGCTGCCCGCGATTCCGGAGACTGCTACAGTTCCTGGATCTCGCCGCCCGCCACCCCGTTTGGCCTGCTCTGTCCGACCATGGGACGAAGGTGGGTGTACTGGTCGCCCGTGGCACTCGGGCCGCCGCTGCTCCCAGAACAGGACCGGTTTCGAACCCGCGCCTTCCTGGACTCTGTGCCGCAACTTGCCGCCAGTTGGTGCTTGCCGGATGGCAACACCCGCCGCCGTCACTGGCGCTGTCGCAGTGCTGCTGCTCCTCCCGCAGCGTACGCCTCGTCCAGACCCCGGTACACCAGGTGGGAAGCGAACGTGGCCCGTAGACTCGAGTGGAACCGAGCCCTCTTGGACCCGCTGCAGACCGCTGTCACTGCCCTCCTTCAGGCAGACCGTGCGATCTCCAAGTTCCAGGCTGCCGTTCCGTCCTGCCCCGGTGTTGTGTCCCCAGAGGCGGAATATAGCCTGAACAAGTACATAGAAACAAAGTACAAGCTTATGCCAGACTGGCCCCTATAATCGAATACCAGTACACGTCCGTCCCGAATCTTGACTGACCTGGCACACTCTGTCCAAAGCTAAAATTGCCCGTCTATCTATATTGGTTTCTCCCTCGCTTCGGACGTAGTGTCAGAGAGAGACAGAAACTAAGGCAGGGATGAGTTACCACACGTGAGCCACTTACAAATTGCCACGCTTGGCTCTGGACTAGTGCCCCGCTTCATACATCGCAATAACTTAAAGTAACGCTGCAGTTTCCTGCCTCATTGTTGGTCCACTCAAAACAAATCGTGCGTGCAATACCGCCATCACAGCTCCGCGCCCACGGGTGCCATGTTTACCTTGCCTGGCCTGCTGGCTGTCGACTTTTACCACACTCTGCTAGCGGCCAAAGATTTCATCGCCCATCCGCGCTTTCACTGAATTTTGATAAAATTTCCCTTTCCCTCGACTAGGACTGACACTACCGGATCAGTGCTAAGGAACCCGAGTCCACTGATCGAAGTCCCATTGCAGCTGTTTTCTTGTGCACCTTCTTCGCGCACCACGTTATTGGAGATGTGTACTGCTGTCCTTAATGTACGCCTAGAGGCCGCCAAATTGATTATTTGGAGACAACTTCCCTTATGTCTGGGTCGTTACATTCCTCTCAGATGCATCCAAAACGCAGGACCCAGTTTTGTTGCATTCTTCTCGGGGAATATACGAGCCATAATTTGAAGTTAGCGGCCATCAGTTGATGCTGTTGACCGCCAATGACCAAAAACTGGTTCAAATGGCTCTGAGCACTATGGGACTTAACTTCTATGGTCATCATTCCCCTAGAACTTAGAACTACTTATACCTAACTAACCTAAGGAGATCACACACATCCATGCCCGCGAGGCATGATTCGAACCTGCGACCGTAACGGTCGTGCGGTTCCAGACTGTAGCACATATTTCCATTGATAAAATTACTACGCATATAACTCAGTAGTATATTACAATTTCAGCATCTTGTTTTTCACTGGGTTCCGTGACTAGAAACTTCGTCAATGCATCCTGAAAAGTAAGGATGTACTTACTGCCCTTATCTATTTGACTAAGTGGACATAGGATTCCAATACAGAATCCTTTAGAGACATGGTCAGGAGTTGTTATTTCCATAGGCATCTTAGTTTTGTGTGAATGTGTAATGTCTGTTCTTTCGGACATGTCTGAACGACCAAACACCATACATACATGTAACTGATCCTCCAAGAAGTGAAGTAAATCCACCACCTTCAGTGTGGATGGACAAATACGTCCGACCTCCTGTGGGAATTTCTAAGTAGCGAGCATGGAAGACATGGACAGGGACTTCGGATAGATGGCGTAAGATGTGAATGTGGGTCAGCCGGGAGGCGTGTACAGCAGTCCGCGCCATTGCAATAAACACTCTGTCTAGGAGGCCCAATAGTTTTTTCTCTGCCTCGTGATGACTGGGTGTTGTGTGCTGTCCTTAGGTTAGTTAGGTTTAAGTAGTTCTAAGTTCTAGGGGACTGATGACCATAGATGTTAAGTCCCATAGTGTTTAGAGCCAGCCAAATAGTTAATGTAACTGCCCAATAAGCAGGAGATTCGAAGTTCATATCCGAGTCTAGCAGACATTTTCACTCTTCGCCGCCGATTCTGCATAACTTACCGAAGCAGGTGACATCAGTTATTCCTTCCCTTTCCTTTCCTTTCTCCTCCTCCACCTTCAGATTGTACACTCCTGGAAATGGAAAAAAGAACACATTGACACCGGTGTGTCAGACCCACCATACTTGCTCCGGACACTGCGAGAGGGCTGTACAAGCAATGATCACACGCACGGCACAGCGGACACACCAGGAACCGCGGTGTTGGCCGTCGAATGGCGCTAGCTGCGCAGCATTTGTGCACCGCCGCCGTCAGTGTCAGCCAGTTTGCCGTGGCATACGGAGCTCCATCGCAGTCTTTAACACTGGTAGCATGCCGCGACAGCGTGGACGTGAACCGTATGTGCAGTTGACGGACTTTGAGCGAGGGCGTATAGTGGGCATGCGGGAGGCCGGGTGGACGTACCGCCGAATTGCTCAACACGTGGGGCGTGAGGTCTCCACAGTACATCGATGTTGTCGCCAGTGGTCGGCGGAAGGTGCACGTGCCCGTCGACCTGGGACCGGACCGCAGCGACGCACGGATGCACGCCAAGACCGTAGGATCCTACGCAGTGCCGTAGGGGATCGCACCGCCACTTCCCAGCAAAGTAGGGACACTGTTGCTCCTGGGGTATCGGCGAGGACCATTCGCAACCGTCTCCATGAAGCTGGGCTACGGTCCCGCACACCGCTAGGCCGTCTTCCGCTCACGCCCCAACATCGTGCAGCCCGCCTCCAGTGGTGTCGCGACAGGCGTGAATGGAGGGACGAATGGAGACGTGTCGTCTTCAGCGATGAGAGTCGCTTCTGCCTTGGTGCCAATGATGGTCGTATGCGTGTTTGGCGCCGTGCAGGTGAGCGCCACAATCAGGACTGCATACGACCGAGGCACACAGGGCCAACACCCGGCATCATGGTGTGGGGAGCGATCTCCTACACTGGCCGTACCACTGGTGATCGTCGAGGGGACACTGAATAGTGCACGGTACATCCAAACCGTCATCGAACCCATCGTTCTACCATTCCTAGACCGGCAAGGGAACTTGCTGTTCCAACAGGACAATGCACGTCCGCATGTATCCCGTGCCACCCAACGTGCTCTAGAAGGTGTAAGTCAACTACCCTGGCTAGCAAGATCTCCGGATCTGTCCCCCATTGAGCATGTTTGGGACTGGATGAAGCGTCGTCTCACGCGGTCTGCACGTCCAGCACGAACGCTGGTCCAACTGCGGCGCCAGGTGGAAATGGCATGGCAAGCCGTTCCACAGGACTACATCCAGCATCTCTACGATCGCCTCCATGGGAGAATAGCAGCCTGCATTGCTGCGAAAGGTGCATATACACTGTACTAGTGCCGACATTGTGCATGCTCTGTTGCCTGTGTCTATGTGCCTGTGGTTCTGTCAGTGTGATCATGTGATGTATCTGACCCCAGGAATGTGTCAATAAAGTTTCCCCTTCCTGGGACAATGAATTCACGGTGTTCTTATTTCAATTTCCAGGAGTGTATAATTGTAGTTTTACTCTGTGTAATTTTATTCTTTTTATAGCTTCTGAATCTATTAATACAAAGAATTCGACGTAGGTGTAACTAAAGTAGCTAATTTTCCAGAAATAAAGTTTATTAGAAAAAAATAGTGTGCTCGTCTGCTTCGACGAACCAAACACAATTGACACACAAAAATGACTGATCGGCTTTAGGCCTTTGTTCAACAACTCAAAGTCTCGTACTTGGCCGAGTATTCCACAAAATAATGCTGACAAAGTTCTACTGCTGCATACGGGAACCAAGTTCCACAAGGGTTTACTTCTGGTACGTGCACAGTGATATAGATCTTTGGGAAAACGTAATACGGTCAATATTCTATCAGTGTTTGTGAACCAGGTTACAATATCCAACCACGGAGACTGGTCGGTCGGTGGAGCTGCAGAGGCCAGGCGGTGTCCGTCGAGGAGGCAGCTGGTCGGCTGCAGTGGAGCTGATGTCCATCTGTAACTCTGGGTCGCCCTGAACTGACTCTGCACTTTTCTGTGGTAGGGTGGGATACAGCGTCACCTGTGACGGCGGTCTTACTGTCTTGGTGTAAGGGTAAAACTTTTCTACCGTACAATGGCATCTTTGCAATGACATCATTGGAGTGCACGTTGAAGATGTGGTGGTTGCACTTCAAGTTCCATACCACCGTCGAACGGTGGAAGTTCTGACTCTGCACGGCGGTGCATGGACCTAAATACAGTCGCTCGGCAGGAAATCGCAGGAACTACGAGGGATATTCGGAAAGTAAGGAACGATAGGTCGCGAAATGGAAACCACAATGAAAATCAAAACTGTTTTATTTGCAACAGTTAGCTACAACTTGCAGCTACTTATCACCATAGTCGCCGATCCGACTTAGACGTTTGTCGTAGCGTTGTACCAGCTTTCCAATACCCTCGTTACAGAAGGCAGCCGCCAGTGCTTTCCGCCATTTCTCTACGCTGGCTTACAGCTCGTTGTCTGTGCCAAAATGTTGTCTTCATAGCCAGCGGTTCATGTGAGCAGATTTGAAACTCAGAGGAAGACAATTACGGACTGTATTGTGTGTAATCAAACCTTTCGAACTGAAAACGATGCAGGAGCATCTTCATTGACCCTGCAGAATGCGGCTGAGAATAGTCTTCAACAAGAAAACGCACGACAGTTATGTAATGTTGGCTGCATAGATTCAGGCGAAATTTCTCACCAGGCCCTCGTACTTGGCGGGAGACACTATTGTTTTAGGTATCTTTATGTGCTCCCTGTGTGCTCAGAACTAAAAGGAACGACGTAATGCGAATGACGGACATACTAAAGACAATGCCCAACACACCTGTGCAAAACTTCATCGGATTTTCACTGTGGTTTCCATTTCGCGACCGATCGTTCCTTACTTTCCGAATAACCCTCATATGTTAGGTCACGTGGGTAAATGATGCAAATCGGTCCCCTCCAGTCTGCCACCCCTGGTGGCTCTGCTAGGCCACCTAGTGGAACTGCTACAAAACCGTTTTCTGGTGCAGAGCGGTCACGTGGCTTGTACGCAGCCCGCGACGCTGTTGTGTCGGATGGGTTGCCGGCCATACAGGCGGAACGCCACAACACGTCGGAATACATCATCCGAAATTGTGCTAGACTCATTCTCAGAAAATTATTTCAAGCATTGTCCGCTCCCGGTAGCTGAGTGAACAGCGCGACAAAACGTCAGTCCTAAGAGCCCGGGTTCGATACCGGGTGGGTTGGAGATTTTCTCCGCTTAGGAACTGGGTGTTATGTTGTCCTAATCATCATCATTTCATCTCCATCGATGCGCAAATCGACGATGTAGCGTCACATCGTATGACTTGCACTCGGTGAACGGCCTACCCGACGGGAGGCCCTAGTCACTGCGACGTTTACATTTATTTCGAGCTGTTATTTCATGAGCCCACGGGAATAGTAAGTGGTTGTGAAAACACATTTGACCTCTTAGCAGCAAATAATACTGAGTTAGTAACGAGCATCAAAACCGATGCAGGGATTAGTGAACACAGGGTTGTCGTAGCGAGACTGAATACTGTAATCCCCAAATCCTCGAAAAATAAGCGAAAAATATACCTATTCAAAAAAACATATAAAAATTCACTTGACGCCTTCCTGAGAGACAATCTCCACTCATTCCAAATAAATCATATAAGTGTAGGCCAGATGTGGCTTGAATTCAAAGCAGTAGTATCAGCAGCAATTGAGAGATTTATACCAAATAAATTAACAAACGGCGGAGCTGATCCTCCTTGGTACACAAAACTGGATAGAACACTGTTGCAGAAACAACGAAACAAACACGCCAAATTCAAACAGACGCAAAATCACCAAGATTGGCGGTCTTTTACAGAAGCTCGAAATTTAGCGCGGACATCAATGTGAGATGCTTGTAACAGTTTGCACAACAAAACTTTGTCTCGAAACCTGGCAGAAAATCCAAAGAGATTCTGGTTGTATGCGAAGTATGTTGGCGGCAAGAAACAATCAATGCCTTCTCTACACGATAGCAATGGAGATACTATCGAACACAGTACTGCCAAAGCAGAGTTACTAAACACAGCCTTCTGAAATGCCTTCACAAAAGAAAACGAAGTAGATATTCCAGAATTCTAATCGAGATCAGCAGTAACGTAGAAGTAAGTATCCTCGGAATAGTGAAGCAACTTAAATCACTTAATAAAAGCAAGTCTTCTGGTCCGGACTGTATACCAATTAGGTTCCTTCGGAGTATGCTGATGCATTAACTCCATACTTAACAATCACATACAATCGTTCGCTCGACGAAAGATCCGTACCCAAAGACTGAAAAGTTGCACAGGTCACACCAACATTCAAGAAAGGTAGTAGGAGTAATCCAGTAAATTACAGGACCATATCGTTAGCGTCGATATGCAACAGGATTTTGGAACATATATTGTGTTCGAACATTATGAATTACCTCGAAGAAAACAGTCTATTGACACACAGTCATCATGAGTTTAGAAAAATCTTTTAATTCTTTATGCATGGTATTGTAATATCTTTTCCTAGAAAACTTGCAGTACCCGTCGCTTATGCGACTGCATAATAAATACTGAATATTGTCAACCCTCTGTTCTCTCATTTCCATTGATTTTTAGCGGCTTGTGACGCTAGATCGCTAAAGTGCCTCTTTTTGCGCAAACATCCAGTGGATCTGTGAATGTCCTTCATACCGAGAATAAAGAGCGAGGGGTAAACAGTGTTGACACGACGATTCTGCCGAACTGAAGAGAGTTTTGCCGACCGAAAAAAGCCACATCGCAGTACTAAATGTATCGAGCACTTCCGGGAAGGAACGGCAAAGGCTATACAGGCGGAGACTTGGCCCGTCCGTTGCCCGCATAGTCGGCCCGTGTGAAGCTTGGCACACCGTGGCCGGCCTTGCCTCAAAGTGTGATGACGTTATCTGTCTCACTCCTCATCGAGAAATTAGTGCAAATGGTTTAAATGCATCTGATCCCACCTTGGGTGCCGTGGAGAAAATTTCCAAAGCTCATGCAGTAACTGCATCAGCACAAGCTATGTTTCACTATTCCTGGGGTGTGAACATCATTAGTGGTTTTAGTCGCTGTTGTGCCCTACAGTCAACTGACAACTTCCAGTCAACATCGTCATCCGATTTACCAAGCACCCGTTCGTCCAGTAGTCCAGCGAAACGGAGTTCCGTAGTCAGTAATTAACAAACTCTCGCTCACACTGTCGGTAGAAATGCACACAAGTGGAAGCACTTTTTTCACTGGCCGCGTTTCCCGAAATCAGAGGAAGCTCATGCAATGGTTTCTTCCCCGTCGCTTTCAAAGGATCCCAAAAAAATTTGTGCCGTCAAATTGTGTCACAATTGCAGCCCACAAAATCGCCGGCGTCACTGCTGTTCCGTTGACGTCATCTGTTTTGCATGCCGCAAATTGGGTCACCTGTCGAGTGTCTGCCTTGGGCGGCTCACATTATGGTATGCCTCAGGTATGCCATACGCTGTCTTGTAGGTGCTGATGGTAGCAGCAAGCGGGCTGCAGCGTCTCATGTTGCAACTGAACGTTAATGGGACGGTACAGGATTTCCCGTTGGACACAGGTGCGGCTGTGCTTCCCTTTTATGAGGACACATACCCGCGCATTGATTCCCTGCAGTTGCAATCTCCTCAGTGCAAAATGGTGAAGTACAATGACCAGTAGAGCCCCTTGAGGCATTAGACCGTTGTCCAAACTAAGTACAAAATGTAGCTCAGCAAATAAAATTGCTTCTAGTCAACGCTTGAACGGCAGGTAACATATTTGAATTCGACACTTTTGTGCTTTTTGGTTTTCAAATTCATGACCTGGCTAGTCTACTTTCTACAGCAGTCGCACTAACAGAGTTTGATACGTTGTATGAGCAACTTAAGCAGCTGTTTAAAGATACGAAACTCGTTCAGTAAGTATTGCAACACTTTTTTCTGAAAGAAGATTGGTTTTATTTAGGATTCCGGTACACCATATTATTCCCCGCTCTTTTGCCTACAAAATCGTATTTTTCAATATAACATCATACGCCACCTGCCTGGGAGGGCCTGTAGGCTCACATGGTATTGCAGCTGGTGGACGAGTGTGTCAGCACTACCAACATAGACGTCCAGGGAGCAGCGAGGTGTTTCATTGTGATCCCTCGATCACCTGGAGTGAGAGTGTCCTCACGTTCCAATGTTTCAGAAGTCACATCTGTGTGTGTCTGGCCGACACGTGGGAGATTTCACAGGTTTGCGCGACCTTGTTACGATGATGACAGACGCCACGCCCAACGACTTTCTGTGTTTTTGTTGACTGCCAGGTCTCCATAGACATTCTGCAAGCACCTGTGAGTACCTGCGATGATCTGGTCTTCCGCCAAAAGAAACTCAGTGGCAGCTCTCTGTTTGGAACGCACCTCCGCTACAGATGCCATTCTGAAGGCTACGTATAGCGCCGCAACCTATCGGAACTTCATGGAATTGTAGGGGGCTGAGGCGGAAGTATTCCATGTTGTCCCACAACAAATTCCGCATTTTCTCAACCGAAACTGGCCGAGAAAAGATATTTGTTGCATTACTTATTGAATGCCCCTCGCACATTGGGCTGCGCAACAGAATTCCACACCCACATATCCTTAAAGCAACCAGTAGTGCCTAAGTTTTGAAGAGCTCGGTCATTGCCTTTCGTCACACAGTAGGAAGTTACAGCAGAACTAGGTACGATGCAAAGTGTGGGAGTTACAACCTCAGTAGCGTCTAGCCAATGGGCTAGGTCAATCTCGTAGTTAAGAAACCTAATGTATCACTTCTCATTTGTGGAGATTTGAAGCCTACTACTAATGCTCAAGCAAATGTTGATTTGTATCCACTTCCTTGGCTGGAGGAACTGTTGGCTAAATTGTTTGGGGGCCATAGTTTTTCAAAGAGAGATCTCGGTGATACCTACTTTCAATTGCACGTAGATGATCAGATGAAACAGTTTTTAGTAATTAATACGGCACTCGGCACGTTTCGTTATAACAGGCTGCCATCTGGAGTTGCAAGCGTTTCCGCGATATTACAGAGTATCACGAGCACCTCGTTCAGGATATCGCCAAGCGTCTTAGTTATTTAGATGAGTTGTTACCAGGGTTACATGGGAGCATCACCTGCACAATCTACAGTTGTTGCTTGAGCAGCTCAAAGTACATGGACTGTGTTGCTACCTCGACAAACGTAATTTACACTACTGGCCATTAAAATTGCTACACCAAGAAGAAATGCTCATGATAAACAGGTATTCATTGGACAAATATATTATACTACAACTGGCATGTGACTACATTTTCACGGCATCTGCGTTGCAGGATTTTTGTATATACAGTGGCATTGAGCACCTGACTGCCACTCGTTTCCATCCAGGGTTCAATGTGGAAACAGAGTGGATGATCAGGACATTTGAGATGCAGATGGCCAAACTTCCTCTGAAAGCTGTCGGTTGTAGATTTGTTGGTGGTGGTAGCTTAAAAATGTGAATCTTTAATTAGATATACTGAAATGTCCGTGTATATCTGACATGATTAAATGCCTTACCCACGAAAAAAAGCAGTTCGTTATCTACGAAATTAAACAAGAACCTCAAATAATACGGTTTATTACATGAAAATGCAAAAAATTGCTTAACAAAAACTAACAACACCAAGCTAATGCCTTGGTAAACTGCGAAAAGGGATCTGGAGTGTGATTCAAATGAACGTGTATCAGGATATAACACTGACAGTCGCGGAAATCGTACCATAATTTTCGAAGGTTAGTGCAGATTAAGTTCTACAGTACTACAGAAGGACATGCATTTGCATCTACGGGCGCAGTTGAAAGTGTGTTGAACCTCTAACTGCAAGCAAGTCTACAGAGCGAGTATAGAAATTACTCAACATCGTTAAAAGTGACTCCACTTTACCTACAGTTTGCCTTACTGTTGTGGCTGGCTCTCACCATGTTCATAATCTGCAGGTATTGGCTGAAGTAGCTGCAGAATCATTATTTGGTTCTGTGCCAATAACTTGCGTCTACGTTCAGCTCCGCCAAAAGAGTCTCTTGAGTGACTAGTAACTATCTGCAGTCTGCTTCAGAAAAGGAAGATTTGGTTCTTTTCGTTTTTCTAGCATCTCATAATTTTGTTTGGCTGAATGATCATCATTTGGAGTACTGATCAGTCAGAAGTGGTCCTAAAAGATGCAGGTCTCCCTCTCTTGATCCTTCTTCAGGTGGTTAACCAATTACAAATTTCATTATATTATACTCTACACAACTGTGTACTACTTTGTCCTTTTCTCTTTCTATGTTTGCGTGTCGGCCAATAAGGGACGACATCTGTAAGTATAGCCATGTTTCATATTCCCACATCTCAACTGTTTGGTTTACACAATGGTAGTTGTTTTTACAGTTGATTAAACACTTCTCTTGTATGACTTGAGCGCAGTATCGGTTCTCACAATCTTCAAAGATCCCCTAAGCTTTCCTGTGCCCAATCCACTCTCTCAGATGTTATCTTAAAAGTGTACGCGTTTCGACGAATTCTGACTGTCTCCATTTCTGTCCACAAAAGGAGTTCTTTTCGGAGTCTGCCAAAACATCATGCCTCCCCAGACCACACACAACTCAGTAAAAAAAGTCTCTGTTGCCCCGCACAGCCTAGAGATACAATCTACATTATGACTTTTAGTGTGAAGAGCGTCAAGTCAGCTTTCCGCAAAACACTGCCCAGTGTGATCACCTGGGGGGTCCAACACATGTGTTCGTTTGTTCCAGTAGACCTTTCACGAATTCTGCCGGGGCTGTTTTCCGTGCCGGCTTATGGCTCACAGCGTGCCCCCTCACTTACAGCAAAGTGCAAGATGCTTAAATAGTGAGTTCTTATTTTGCATGTACATGCAATTCAATATAGGAAATTGTTATCTACATAGTTAAGTATTGGCAGTCGCTTATAGTAACACATATTTAATTTGCACGTAGAGATTAATTTATTCGAATTTAATTTTTATTTTCATTTAGGGTTTTACGTCAGTTAGGGGATAGTTTCAGAAAAACAGTCACGTAACTCCTCGCCACCTATCGATTCATCCCTGTGAATGGACATAGGCTGGGCAGAATTTTAGACGGGTGCAGACCCTGTAACCTATTCGATCTGCTGCAGCCAACTTAGCAGAAGCACCACCAACGTGCACAGCCATATTACCACGTGGGCTCCGACGTCTGCTGTCACATTTTTGACCATGACCCCGATGGACCAAAGGCGTCGTCATCAACAACAGAAGGAGGCAGACATCTGAATTTAAGTCCGGCCAGGGGCAGCTGGTAAGGCACTGGAACCAGCTCCTCACGCAACGTGACTTACCATGCTGCTTTCTTCCTGCCCAACGACTGGGTGTGCCATACACAGCCACTCCAGGGACAAGCCAGCCTACCAAACCGCCTCTTTCCACTATAACCATCACCTTCGTGTTAGGCGTCTACAGGTAGTCGACATTTAGCAGTGATGGGAGCCGATGGAGGTCGAACCACTTCCTCCTCCTACGTCGCTTCTGACTTCCACCCGCACCACTGGTGGTCCCGCCCCTCACCCCTGACGGAGGTAGAGCATTATCGACCTGTGGTGCCCATTGAGATCGACCCGCTGGTCGCAGCTCTGCCACATTCATCGCCCACTGCCTGAAGGATGGCTCAAGCTGCACTCTGGACTCCATCGATAAACCAGGAATCCCACGGACGGCACCGCCTCCTACCCTAACCGATCACGATGGGGACCTACCGCGGAAACCTTTCGTGGGAACTCCTGCTGCTCTCTCTCCACTTCCTCGGCGAAGTCTGAACAGGCTGGTCGATGATTTAGATTTTCCGCAACCCGAGTATCGACAGGGAGAACACTCAGAAATATTCGAACTCCAGGCGACAGCCGCAGTTTTAATCCGCGCGGCGCAGCCGCCGTAGCAATCTTATGAGTTGACGAGTGTTTACCGATAAATATCTCAGCCTGGCTATTGCTGATCAGTCTCTCACTAGTTATTGAAGCCTTTCATTACGCGCCACTGAGTAGTAAAGTTTTACCTTGCCTGATTTACATTTGGGACTCGGATTGCTCTCATGATTGTTGTATACAATTAAGACGACTCTGATAAGCCCTTTGTTGTGTCGCCTGAACAAGACAGCCAGGGCAAAAGCACCACATGTGCAGAGATACGAGCTGGTGTCAGTGCCATAGAGACCCGCCGGTTGCGCGAGTTCCACCAGCGCCACGGGCGGCGTTCAGGATGAAGATACCGACTTCGCCTCGCCCAAATGTCGGCCGAGTACAATCCATCAATTACCGGAAGACAACATACAGAAGCTTACTCGGAAGATAGAAGAGCAACTCTCGCCGACTTGGTTATAGGTTATCGTCCATGGCTAACAGGGAACGTCGTTAATGAACTCTTAGAAGTGAACAAAATGGCTCTGAGCACTATGCAACTCAACTTCTGAGCTCATCAGTCGCCTAGAACTTAAAACCAATTAAACCTAACTAAACTAAGGACATCACACACACCCATGCCCGAGGCAGGATTCGAACCTGCGACCGCAGCGGTCGCTCGGCTCCAGACTAGCGCCCAGAACCGCACTGCCACTCCGGCCGGCAGAAGTGAACAGGCAGTTGTTGTAAATTGCATTTGCTATGTACTCTGAAGTTTACCTACGATTATTTCCACTTAGTCATTGAGGGTATTTTTTATGTTAATTACATGCAGTGTTGCAGACTTAATCACTCAAAAAGTCACAAAGGTAAGTAAACCTTTTTAACTCATTTGTGTGACTCTGTTACTAATTTGTTGGAGTGTTGTAGAACCTTCGTTCCCCTATCCTCTTACCTGAGCCTGGCGCATAGCTGTGTAATAGTGACAGGCAGAAATTGTCTTAGCGGTGTACTGCACCAGAAGCCGTTTCACGAACCCACAAGCTCGGCCTACCGTAACAGTGGCAATTCGGCCTCCACAGCAGTAGCGACATGGCCTTTACAAATTGGCGACGAGGGTTTACAAAAACCTTGACTAGGTTTGATTATTCGAGCACTTTGTGATCTCCAATGTTTTTTACCTCTGCAACTCATGTCTGTTCTGCCCGTCTCTACGTTCTCACTAGTGCGAGTTTTTATAAGCTTTGTTCTACGTACGCAGAGTAGGACAGAAGAGTAACTTCCTAAATTTTTTTTCCAACGAGTTCATTGTTGCCCTGATGGCAGTTTCAAATAGATTAATTTATGAAATCTAGTGCTTTACGTAACTCAAAGAACTTGGGCTTCAGTCACCACGTCTGTTAAAGCCCCATGCTAACTCATTCTTAACCAAGTCAGCTACTGAGTTCTTTTCTTTTTGAAACCAACGATACCCTGTTGGTTGGCTTAAGATGATTATTTTGGATATTGGGTAACTATCGTGTGACTGATAGATTTTGGCGCGCTTCCGCCACATGTTCTATTCACTATTCATGTAGCGCTGTAGTTCTGGCTATAGTATAGTGAAGTGTAGTATGATGCAGTACATGTGCGGTAAGTTTCTGCAGATCAGGAAATTATATCCCCCCCCTCAACGTGGTAAGGTTCTATGGACGAAACTGTTGAGGTTATCGGTCCCTAGGCTTACACACTAACTAAACTAACTTTATCTGACTTACGCTAAGGACAACACACACACCCATGCCCGAGGGAGGACTCGAACCTCCGACGGGGGGAGCCGCGAAAAACCGTGACTGCGCGCCTCTAGACCGCACGGCTACCCCGCGCGGCAGGCCCCTGAACGTGATAATGATGAACACTCAGGCCACACAGACATGTGCACATTTCTGGTACTACAGTACTACACAGTGTTCTTTAGACTTACCTAAGTTATTTATATTCCCTCAAACAACTATGGTATAAGAAGAGTTGCTACATGCTTTACTGTGGTGAGCATCGTGAATGATTCTGATTTTGATGTATGTTTTGTTCTTGAAACATAATAATTCGAAATGTACATTGTAAAATTTTCATTCCACTTCGCATTATTGCTGATATTTGATTTATGGACGTAAGACCATGCTCTAAGGCAGGGCAGCACAAGGTGCATGCACAGGTGCATCGCACAGTGCAGAATGCAGAAGACGGCTGCGCTATGTTGACGACGGTGCAGACCCCCACTCCTCGGCTTTGCACTAGGCGGAGAGCTTAGTTTGGTGTACCGGTACAAAAGAGATTTATATAATAACTGTAATGGTAACAATTTTAAATTTGGTTTCAACACAAATGTATCTTCCTATGTGCTCTTTATTTTATTTGCAATTATGCTACTAAGATCTGGAACAAGAGATTGGCTGACAAGCAATTCGGAGAGAATTTTTTAAATTACAATTAGAAATACTCGCACGCAATCTAGTTTTTGTACAAGACGAAACAGAAAAAAACCTTTCACATACACAAGTGGAACCAAACATAGAAATAATCTTCGCTGCTTCTCTGTGTTACTTGGGAAATTCTTCCTTCGGCAAATTCTGGTAGAATTGGAGCAAACCTTTTGTATTGTAAAACACATCCTTTCGGTGAACATCGCTTTGCAAATCAATTAGTTCGAAATGTAAATCTGAAGGCGCACTTTCAATATCCATCGAAAAAGGTTTCACAAAAACACCGAGAATTGGCTGCAGGTAGGTAATTTCCTGAAACAATAACAAAGCCAATGTTAATAAATGAAAGTAATGTAAGCCGTTGTTTCGAAGTACTAAAATGCGATAGATTTTAATAAACATGTGATGTGTACTATTGGTTTTAATGTAATGTTAGACTTGGATATGTAACGCAATCTTCTTTATTTAGCTGTATGTCATATACCAGCACATTACCTGGAATCGGTCGTTAAACGCATTTTCAAGGGATTGTAGCACCTCGACGTATTTTTCAAAGCGTGCTCCTTCCTGCACAGATGCTGTCAAACAAAAACATAGTACCGTTTTGATTAGAGCGGTTATAAAAATTAGGCTGTTATAATAAAGGTACAATTTATATCTCGCTTACCTAGTTTAGGAAAGTGGAGCGTATTTTTCTCTGAATGGTTGTTTTTGAGGAGCTTCAGTTTATACTGGAAAGCCTTTATTTTGCTGATCATATCGTTGATGAGATTGTTTTCTTTTTGGAGTTTCAGACTTAAATCATTTAGGAGAGCCATAATGTCTGCTAAAATCCTAAATCAGCTACCCATTCAGGGTCATGAAAAAGTGGCTCCGGATGTCCTTTGCTCTCCAAAAACTGAGCCACAGTGTGGCGTAGTCGAAAAATTCGGGAAATCACTTTCCCTTTGCTCAGCCAGCTCACCTCAGCGTGGTAGGGAATATCTGGATACTCCTCTTCAAAGGAAATCAAAAATTCTTTGAATTGACGATGAGTGAGTCCATGAGAACGAATGTAGTTCACGATACGCACCACTACCTTCATCACATCTTGAAGACCGATAACATTCGCACAAAGAGCCTCTTGGTGTGGAAAACAATGAACGGAAGGTAAATTCGACATGTTAAGTTTTTCCCGCAGTAGGCCAATAAACCCTTTTCCTTTACCGCACATTGCTGGTGCCCCGTCTGTGGTTACGGAAAATAGCTTTTCCCAAGGGAGTCCTATTCCTTCAGCTGCCATTTCAACAGCTGCTAAAATATCCGCCCCTGTAACAGTGTCCTTCAACGAAATCATATCCAGGAGCTCTTCCGCTACATGTAGGTCGTCGTCCACGCCACGCAAAAATATTGCTAACTGAGCCGTGTCGTTAATATCCGTGGACTCATCAAGTGCGATGGAGTACGCTAGGAAGTTTTCAATTTTGCCTGCCGGTTGTTCATGCAAATTCTCAGCAATGTCGTTGATTCTCTGATGTATTGTCATTCTGGAAAGTGGTATTCTGCTGTACGCGGGAGCTGATGTGGGATTAATTGTCTCTACAACATCCAACATAATGTTTTTCATTAATGGCCCGTGCATAAATGGCCTCCCAGCTCTTGCTAAACGTAGAGCAACTTTGTAACTAACTCTGAGAGTCCTTTCGCAACACCCCTCATCTTCTTCACCCTAAAGTAGAGAAAAAAAAGATATGTTAGAAATAATTTATGCGAAAACGAATACTAAGGAATCTAAACAAATGTTATTTCGTTTCGCATGACCTTTAACCAAAATATACGTGCTAAGGTACTTGCAACAAATCTCGTTTGTACACTCCTGGAAATGGAAAAAAGAACACATTGACACCGGTGTGTCAGACCCACCATACTTGCTCCGGACACTGCGAGAGGGCTGTACAAGCAATGATCAGACGCACAGCACAGCGGACACACCAGGAACCGCGGTGTTGGCCGTCGAATGGCGCTAGCTGCGCAGCATTTGTGCACCGCCGCCGTCAGTGTCAGCCAGTTTGCCGTGGCATACGGAGCTCCATCGCAGTCTTTAACACTGGTAGCATGCCGCGACAGCGTGGACGTGAACCGTATGTGCAGTTGACGGACTTTGAGCGAGGGCGTATAGTGGGCATGCGGGAGGCCGGGTGGACGTACCGCCGAATTGCTCAACACGTGGGGCGTGAGGTCTCCACAGTACATCGATGTTGTCGCCAGTGGTCGGCGGAAGGTGCACGTGCCCGTCGACCTGGGACCGGACCGCAGCGACGCACGGATGCACTCCAAGACCGTAGGATCCTACGCAGTGCCGTAGGGGACCGCATCGCCACTTCCCAGCAAATTAGGGACACTGTTGCTCCTGGGGTATCGGCGAGGACCATTCGCAACCGTCTCCATGAAGCTGGGCTACGGTCCCGCACACCGTTAGGCCGTCTTCCGCTCACGCCCCAACATCGTGCAGCCCGCCTCTAGTGGTGTCGCGACAGGCGTGAATGGAGGGACGAATGGAGACGTGTCGTCTTCAGCGATGAGAGTCGCTTCTGCCTTGGTGCCAATGATGGTCGTATGCGTGTTTGGCGCCGTGCAGGTGAGCGCCACAATCAGGACTGCATACGACCGAGGCACACAGGGCCAACACCCGGCATCGTGGTGTGGGGAGCGATCTCCTACACTGGCCGTACACCACTGGTGATCGTCGAGGGGACACTGAATAGTGCACGGTACATCCAAACCGTCATCGAACCCATCGTTCTACCATTCCTAGACCGGCAAGGGAACTTGCTGTTCCAACAGGACAATGCACGTCCGCATGTATCCCGTGCCACCCAACGCGCTCTAGAAGGTGTAAGTCAACTACCCTGGCCAGCAAGATCTCCGGATCTGTCCCCCATTGAGCATGTTTGGGACTGGATGAAGCGTCGTCTCACGCGGTCTGCACGTCCAGCACGAACGCTGGTCCAACTGAGGCGCCAGGTGGAAATGGCATGGCAAGCCGTTCCACAGGACTACATCCAGCATCTCTACGATCGTCTCCATGGGAGAATAGCAGCCTGCATTGCTGCGAAAGGTGGATATACACTGTACTAGTGCCGACATTGTGCATGCTCTGTTGCCTGTGTCTATGTGCCTGTGGTTCTGTCAGTGTGATCATGTGATGTATCTGACCCCAGGAATGTGTCAATAAAGTTTCCCCTTCCTGGGACAATGAATTCACGGTGTTCTTATTTCAATTTCCAGGAGTGTAGATACAGAATTCTCTTCTGCAAGAGTTTGCAACGTCCGTAATTCTTCCTCTCTGGCATCCCCTTTTATATCACTATACTTTTCTTAATGCAATTTGCTGTAGTACCTTTCAATAGACGATTTTATGACACACGTAATTAGTGTACCGCAGATTAGACATTTGGCTTTATCGTCACAACGCACAAAAAGTAGGAGAGTTCCCATTCCGGTTTAAATTGCCTTTCGGGAATTTTCCCTTCTTTTGGAGCAGATAGTTCCATTATTCCGGTAATTGTCTTGCGATTACGTATTCCAATGTTGACTAAGCCGTCTGGCAGCGCATTCGGCAGCGTACAGCGTCGGCCTCACCTAGCAAGCCGAGTTGAGGCGAAGTATGCCGAGTTGAACCGATGCACTGTGCAGGCACTCGCTGCACCTCGCTTTGCACGCGTGCGGTTTTCCGTGTTTGTGCGGCCCTGCTCTAAGGTATAATTCCTCTGCTCAACGTTTCGCCTTCTTCCTCTGGAGACTTCATCACAGGCTTTATAGACTTAGAAAGCTGTTAAAGACACAAACAGCCTCAGCAAGCCGATCTACTTATATGTATCCACTCAACGGTCGGTTCCTTACGTACACTGATGCTCAGAACAATTGCAACACCTTGAATGACTGGAGATAGGACGCTAATGTTTACAGGACATGTACATTTGTATGAAAATGGAAATGAAGTCCCATGAGTTTTGACAGAGCGTTGGGGAAAGATGCGGGAGACCCGCACCGCCGTACTAGGCAATGGCCTAATGGATGTGAGTAAAAATTTCTCGGTGTACATGCCGCGTCAAATCAGGATAAATCTCCGAGCTTTCGACCACTACCTCCATGGTCGTCGTCAGGGCTAAAACTGACTGTCGTGAACTATTTTTTTTTTTCTTTATTGTATTTCAATTCCCCATCGGGGCGGGCTGGCAGCAGCATATGCGCTGCTCTTCAGCCGAAAGACATAGAACAAAACAATAGAAGACATTTAAAAACAGCAAAAGAGAGAAGAAGGCGAACATAGATATAAAAAAGGGAGAACATCATGGAAGGCAATATACAAAAAACGGGGTAACTGTAAAATGGAGATAAAAAACTGTTTAAAAGTAGCACACACAAAAAGCCACACACTGCGACGATTAAAAGAACACAAGGCACAGTATGACTGGAGCATAAAGGTGTTGACGGATGGCATAGCACACAGCGTAACACTGACGGCGAACCTCAAGGCAGTACACAATTAAAATCACACCTCTTGACGCACACGAGAAACAGCACGAAACACAACACTGACGTGGCACACTGATGATGATCAATACAGAGGATCTGCCAGATTCAAGGAGATGAGGGAGACCTGAAGAAGGGAGGGAGGGGAAGAGATGGGGGAGGGGAATGGGGGGCGCTCGGAAGAGGGCCAGGTAGGGAGGGATGTGGGAAGGAGAGAGGCAAGTATGGGGTGCAGGGTCTCAGGGGAGGGGGGGATGGAGGAAAATCCGCTCTGGGAGAAGGAGGAAAGAGGAGAAGGGGGCCCTGGGGAGGGGGGGGAACAAGGCCGGGTTATAGTTGGAAGGAAGGGTATATGTCACAGCGAAGTTCGTCATCCGGGAGGGGGAGGCGTTGGAAATTGCCCTGATGAAGGAGATGGAGGGTGTGGAGGTGGAGAGAGGGAGGGATACAGCGATAGAGGCGCGGCAACGGGCGGGGGGTGGAGAGGAAGGAGGAAACCAGAGGGTGGGGGGGATCAACCCTGCGAACAATGTAAAGGATGCGGAGATGTTGGCGGAACAAGAGGAGGTGGAGGAAGGGGATCAGTTCATACAGGAGCCGTGTGGGGGAAGGAAGGCGGATACGGAAGGCAAGGCAGAGCGCATGGCGTTCAAGGATTTGGAGAGCCTTGTAAAAGCGGGTGGGGGCGGAGATCCAGGCGACGCTGGCATAACAGAGGATAGGACGGATGAGGGATTTGTAGGTGTGGAGGATGGTAGAAGGATGCAATCCCCATGTCCGGCCGGACAGGAGTTTCAGCAGGCGGAGGCGGGAATGGGCTTTCTGCTGGATGGTGAGGAGATGAGGGGTCCAGGTGAGGTGTCGGTCAAGGGTGAGGCCAAGGTATTTCAGGGTGGGGGTGAGTTGGATAGGACGACCATAAAGGGTGAGGTAGAAATCTTGGAGGCGAAAGGAGCGAGTGGTACGGCCTATGATGATTGCCTGGGTTTTGGAGGGGTTGAGACGGAGGAGCCACTGGTTACACCAAGTGGTGAACTGGTTAAGGTGGGTTTGGAGGGTACGTTGAGACCGTTGAAGGGTAGGATAGAGAGCCAGGAAGGCGGTGTCATCAGCATATTGGAAAAGGTGAATGGGTGGGGGTGGCTTGGGCATATCAGCTGTATACAAGAGATAAAGGAGAGGGGAGAGGACAGAACCCTGGGGGACGCCAGCCGTGGGATAAAAGATACGGGAGTTGGTGTTGTGGAGGGTGACATAGAAAGGACGGTGCGAGAGGAAGGAAGCGACCAGACGGACAAAATTGATAGGCAGGGCGTAGGTTTGGAGTTCAAAGAGGAGACCGGGATGCCATACACGGTCATAGGCATTTTGGAGGTCAAGGGAAACAAAAATGGCGGAGCGACGGGAGTTGAGCTGGAGGGACAGAAGGTGAACAAGGTTGAGGAGTTGGTCGTCAGCAGAGAAGGAGGGTCGGAAGCCACACTGGGTAAGGGGGAGGAGGTGGTGTTGAGCAAGGTGCCGATGGATACGGTGGGAGAGGATGGATTCAAGGACCTTACTGAAGACGGAGGTGAGGCAGATGGGACGATAGAAAGAGGCAGCAGAAGGGGGTTTGTTGGGTTTGAGGAAGAGGAGGACGCGGGAGGTCTTCCACAGGTCAGGGTAGAAGCCAGTAGAGAGGATGACATTATAGAGATCGGCGAGGACAGTTAGGAAGGAATAGGGGCTTTCTCGAAGGTGACGGTAGGTGACACAGTCGTGACCAGGGGCCGTGTTGCGTTTGGACTGGAGGAGAAGTTTAATGTCTTGTGCTGTGATGGGAGTGTTGACGTCGGAGGGGGGCAACTGCCCCAAGTACTGGAGACTAGGAGCAAGTGGAGCGACTGAGGTATCAGCACGTTCCATGATGGTGGGGAAAAGAGAATAATCAAAGTGGGGATCATCAGGGATGGAGAAGACCTCGGAAAGGTGGGAAGCGAAGTGGTTGGCCTTACTGAGGTTGTCTGGAAGGGGGCGATCGTTATGGAGAAGGGGGTAGTGGGGAGCGGAAAGGGAACCAGTAAGACGATGGAAGGCAGACCAGTACTTGGAGGAGTTGATAGGGATGGTGGCATTGAGTCGTGTGCAGATCTGGCGCCAGTCCCGGCGTTTCGTTGCTGTAATAAGGTTCCGTACGTGTCGCTGTGTTTGCCGGTGGCGTTGGAGTGTATCCCTGTCACGAGTGCGGAGGAAGGAGCGATAGAGGCGGCGGGATTCACGGAGGAGGAGGACAGCCCGCGGAGGGAGAGTGGGACGGTGTGGGTGGATGGTTTTAGTAGGAACATGGGCCTCCACGGCGTCAGTAATTACCGTCTGAAGGAAG
This sequence comes from Schistocerca piceifrons, assembly GCF_021461385.2. Classification (NCBI taxonomy): domain Eukaryota; kingdom Metazoa; phylum Arthropoda; class Insecta; order Orthoptera; family Acrididae; genus Schistocerca; species Schistocerca piceifrons. The sequence goes on from NC_060149.1 coordinate 476,613,321, forward strand.
GACGAGGCGCGGATGATGTCGTCAGGATGGCGATAGGTAAGAGGGTGGCTTTCGACCTGGGTGGAGATGGAGTCCCGGTAGGCATCCCAGTTGGCACGGCGATAGTCATGGACGACCTTGGGAGGGGGTGCAGGTTGCGGAGCCGGAGGGGGGCGGTTTGCAGACGTTATGGTGAGAAGGACAGGGAGGTGATCGCTACCTGTGGGGTCAAGGACGGCGACAGTGATACGCCCAAGGAGGTTGGCGGAGGCAATGACAACATCGGGGGTGGTGCTACTTTCGGGTCGGGTGTGCTGGGGAGTGGGAACAAGGTCACCCTGGATTGTGGAGAGGAACTGATGCCACCGCCGAAGGGCAGCAGGAGTGCGGCTATGGATGTTGAGGTCGGCGGCAATCACATAGGTGGAGAAGGTGTGGTCAATGTGTGAGATGAAGTCATAAGGAAGAGGAGCAGTGGAGCGGACATAGATGGTGGCACAGGTAATGGTGAGGGAGGGGAAGAAGACGCTAAGGATAAGGTGTTCAGTGGGGTCATTGAGGAGAGGTTGTGGCCGGACGGGGATATGCTTAAGGTGGCCAATCGCGACTCCACCCTGCGCACGAGGACCAGGAGCATCAGTGCGGTGGAGGATATAGGGGGAGGTGCGGATAGAATGGTGGGGCTGGAGAAAGGTTTCGTTCAAGAGGAAGGTGTCGACCTGGTGGTGGGAGAGGGTGTGCATGAGGAAGTATTTGTTGGAGCGGAAGGAGCGAATGTTCTGGAAGAGGATGCGAGACTCGTGCCGCGCCATGACGGGAAGGAGGGGGGGAAGAGAGGGAAGGGAAGAGACTTAAACTAGGGTGTCGAGGCGGGTGAAGGTGAAGTGGGCTTGGTTGTGGGAGTAAGTGGCGAAGGTGTTCAGGTGGAAAACAGAGCGAGCAGCAAGGGATATTTGTTGGAAGGTGTGCAGGCGCTGAAAAGGGTGAATGTTTTGGAGTACAACGGTAATGAACCAGATGATGTCCTCGGCCGTGGGGGGTGGACGGAGGGAATTGTTAGGATGGACAGGAGGATCGACGGGACGAACTGGGACTGTAAGTTCAGGGGTGGCTGGAGGGGGTTTAGCTTTACACTTGTGGGAGTATGTGGGATGGGGGCCATTGCAGGTATTACAGGAAGGAGGAGCAGCGAGGTTGGGGCAGTTCTTGAGAAAGTGGGAGGCCTTGCAATGGGGACAGGTGGGGGGGTTTTTGCAGTTGGGAGTCAGGTGGTCATTGTACATCAGGCACCGTTGGCAATGGTAGGATTGGGGAGGGGATTTGGAGGATTCAACAGGGTGGCGACGGTGGTATATCAGGGCACCCTGGGTGAGGAGATGGTCTATGGACGGGGCGGACTCTGAGAATACCCGCATGAGGTAGGTGGGACCAGAGGCATTGTGGATACGGCGGGCAGAGCGGATTTCCAAGTCCGGGTGGGAGTTCAGTTCTACCAACACTTCATCCTCTGTGATCACCGGGCTGAGTTTGGTGATCACAGCAGTGTAGGTGGGGGGGCGACGGGGAGGCTGGGGCTGACGAGGAGTGGAAGCGGAAAGGAAGGGTGTCAGAGAGGCGTGGGGGCCAAACATAACTCGTGGGAGTTTTCGCAGGAGGTCTGTGTGAAATGATGGGGACGGGGACTTGATAAGGACTGAGTCCCTGCGGGGAATGAGTTGGGAGATGGGAGCACCAGGTAAGTACTTTCGTATTTCCTTGGTGAGGGTACGAGCGTCGAGGAACTTAGGATCGGGAGTTGACAGGACAAAGGTGTGGAGGGTGGGGGCCAAGGTAGGGGTGGCAGGAGGAGGGGTGGTGTCCATGGTGACGGCAGGGGGAGGGGGAGGTGGCGTTGATTTTTTGTGGGAAGTGGCGGGAGCAGAGTCGGTAAGGACGCGCTTTTGGGGTTTTTTGGAGACTGGAGGTTGGGAGGAGGGGAAAGGGACGGGGAGGAGAGGGAGGTGGCGGGTGGCAGATCCCTGTGGCGTAGTGGAGGCACCGGCAGAAGCAGCTGGTTCAGTGGTGGCGATGGTGGCTCGGCGCAACGTGATGCGTGCGGGAGATGCAGAAGACGACGCGACGGGGTCGGTGAGAGAGGGGAAGCCAACCACCTGAGGGGCGGCAGCAGAGGCGGCAACAGAGGCGTACGTGAGGGCGGGGGTAGTAGTGGGAGCTGTTGAGGGTGTGGAGGCTGGAGGAAGGGTGTAGAGGTGTGGGTATACAGCAGGGGAGGAGATAGGGGGGTGGGTAAGTGGAGGAAGGGAAGGGGAGGTGGAAGGAGGGAGGCCAGAGGCGGCACTCCAGGAAGTGACTGTGGGAGAGGGGGAGGGGGAGGTGTAGATGACGGTGGAGGTGGGAGTACTCATTGCAGACGAACGGCGACGGACAGACGGACGTGCAGCAGGCGGCGTCGGCGTCGGCGATGGGCAGCGGCGAACAGCAGGCGGCGTCGGCGTCGGCGGCGAACAGACGGACGAACAGCAGGCGGCGGCGGCGGCGGCGGCGGCGGCAGCGGTTGCGACGACGGCGATGGACAGCCAGCAGGCGGACGGACGGACGGACGGACGAACGAACGAACAGCGACAGCAGCGGGCAGACAGACAGACAGACAGACAGACAGACACACACAATCTTCGAAGACGGAGATTCCACCCTGAGAGTAGCCCAGGCTTTGCAATCTGACGCTTTCGAAGGAGGGGATCCAACCCTCTAGATGTGGTCGTGAACTAGCGAGGTTCCCACTTTTATATGCAAAGGACGGCTTCTTATTGGCTGGAATACGTCAGCGATATGGCGCGTAGCGAAGTGGTGCCCTCTACTTCCATAGATGTAGTTGCTATCCCGCGTTGCTTGCAGCGCCATCCCTTAAATCAGGAGATAAAGTGCGAGAAGTTTTTCTCAGCGATTTCTCTTTATCCAGTGCACTCTTCCAAGTGTTGCTAAGTGCATAGCCGTTGTCTCTATTAAAGTTATTATCGCTAAGCCTAATTTCGACTGCTTCCCGGATCACAGAGTCCCAGTAATTCGATGTGTGGGCTATTACTCTGGTTTCTTCAAATAAAATCTTATGCTTGTTAAGCAGGCTATGTTCAGCCACCGCTGATTTTTCCAAATACCTGTATTTCAGGTGACGTTGGTGCTCGATGCAGCGGTCGGCAACGGTTCTTACAGACTGGCCCACGTAATTCTTGCCGCATTCGCAAGGAATAGTATAAATTCCCGGCACTCTTAAGCCGAGACTATCTTTGACTGGTCTCAACATTTCCTTAATTTTCCTAGGTGGTCGGAAAACTGGTTTTATTCCTTGCCTCTTCAGGACTCTGGCTATCTTGCTCGTTGTAGCACCGCAAAAAGGAAGCCGCGCTAAGTGTTGGTCCTCTTCTCGTATGTGGCCGGCATCGTGTCTTACTTTCTTGGACAATACTGATTTAATTTCACCGGCAGAATAACCATTCCTCTTGAAAACAGTCGTCAAATGGTTGATCTCGGGACCGAGGTGGTCCTTGTCGGAAATAGTCCTGGCTCTGTGTACTAAAGTATTCAGCATAGCTCTCTTCTGAGACGGATGATGGAACCTATGGCTATGCAGATATAAGTCTGTATGGGTTGGCTTCCTGTACACAGAGTGGCCCAGTCGTCCATCCGGCTTTCGCTCTACCAACACATCTAAAAAAGGTAACTTCCCTTCCTTCTCTACCTCCAATGTAAATTTTATGTTTGGATGTACACCATTCAGATGTTCGACGAACTGCTGCAGCGTGTCGCTGCCGTGTGGCCAGATTAAAAAAGTATCGTCGACGTATCTGTAGAAGCATGATGGGCGGAGGTGTGCACTGCTCAGGGCTCGTTCTTCAAAGTCCTCCATGAAAAAATTCGCTATTGCTGGTGACAGTGGCGAACCCATGGCTGTTCCATCCGTCATTTCATAATAATTTCCACTGTATAAAAAATAAGTGGTCGTCAAGGTATGCCGGAACAACTTCAAAATTTCTGAGGAGAAATGAGCAGACAACAATTGTAATGTGTCATCCACAGGTACTTTGGTGAACAGAGAAACCACGTCGAGGCTGACCATGATATCACTTGGGCCTATCTTCATCTGTTTTATGATATCAACAAACATTTTTGAATTTTTAATATGATGTGGGCAGTGACCAACTATAGGCGCCAACAGTTTAGTTAAGTGCTTTGCAAGCTTGTACGTAGGAGAGCCAATAGCGCTAACAATCGGTCTCAACGGGACGTTCTCCTTATGAACCTTTGGTAAACCGTACAGTCTTGGTGGCCTAGGTGCTCTCGGCCGTAAGTTCTTCACCAGTTCGTCGGAGAGGCCAGAGTTTTTTAGTAGCTCCCTTGTCTTCCTGCTGAGCGCCGATGTGGGATCCCGTCTGAGAACCCGGTATGTGCTGTCCTCCAGTAATAATCCAACTTTCTTATGGTAATCCGTAGCATTGAGGATTACCGTGGCGTTCCCCTTGTCAGCAGGTAAAACAACTAGATCTTCATCCTTCTGCAACAATTTCAGTCCTTGTCTCTCCTCTCTGCTGATGTTTGACTTAGGCGGCTTGGATGTCGCTAAAATCCGGCTAGTAGCAAGCCTTACGTCATCCGCTGCTTCTTGAGGAAGATGACGAACTGCTTGTTCCACTCCACTAATGATCTCAACCACCGGTAACTTACGTGGAGCTGGGGCAAAGTTCAATCCTTTACTGAGAGCCGAGATGGTAGCTTCATCAAGTTCCTTGTCAGAGAAGTTGATAACAGTGCGGTGAATGCCGTTGGGCCCAGTAGTTCCTTGATCACGGTTAAGCCGCTCAAATTTATCGGCCTGTTTCGCCGTAGTCCTGCTTAAATTGACTCGTTGGTGTGTCGCCAAAGTCATATCCACCCATTCCCAGTCCAATGGTGAGAGGACTTCGGCCAGAAATAAATGGCAACTAAATAACAGGCGAGCGTTCATGTCTAGTTCATACCTGGTATGACGTATCCTCTCCTTCACAATAGCATGGCTGGTCTTTCGTAAAATTCTGTTTACTGCAGCGCTTCTGATGTGGTGTTTGACGACTGCAAACTTCGGTACTACCTCCTTGTCACGACAGCGTTGTAAAAAAGCCAGATTGCTCAGCAACTGAGACTGTTTCAGGCGCAGCTTCTCCAGGTGACGAACGCTGCGCGCTATGTCCTCCCCGTAGAGGAAACTAATATGGCTACGAAGTCTTTCGTGACGTATTTCCTGAGTAAAAATTTCTCGGTGTACACGCCGCGTCAAATCAGGATAAATCTCCGAGCTTTCGACCACTACCTCCATGGTCGTCGTCAGGGCTAAAACTGACTGTCGTGAACTAGCGAGGTTCCCACTTTTATATGCAAAGGACGGCTTCTTATTGGCTGGAATACGTCAGCGATATGGCGCGTAGCGAAGTGGTGCCCTCTACTTCCATAGATGTAGTTGCTATCCCGCGTTGCTTGCAGCGCCATCCCTTAAATCAGGAGGTAAAGTGCGAGAAGTTTTTCTCAGCGATTTTTCTTTATCCAGTGCACTCTTCCAAGTGTTGCTAAGTGCATAGCCGTTGTCTCTATTAAAGTTATTATCGCTAAGCCTAATTTCGACTGCTTCCCGGAAGTTTGCAGTCGTCAAACACCACATCAGAAGCGCTGCAGTAAACAGAATTTTACGAAAGACCAGCCATGCTATTGTGAAGGAGAGGATACGTCATACCATGTATGAACTAGACATGAACGTTCGCCTGTTATTTAGTTGCCATTTATTTCTGGCCGAAGTCCTCTCACCATTGGACTGGGAATGGGTGGATATGACTTTGGCGGCACACCAACGAGCCAATTTAAGCAGGACTACGGCGAAACAGGCCGATAAATTTGAGCGGTTTAACCGTGATCAAGGAACTACTGGGTCCAATGGCATTCACCGCACTGTTATCAACTTCTCTGACAAGGAACTTGATGAAGCTACCATCTCGTCTCTCAGCAAAGGATTGAACTTTGCCCCAGCTCCACGTAAGTTACCGGTGGTTGAGATCATTAGTGGAGTGGAACAAGCAGATCGTCATCTTCCTCAAGAAGCAGCGGATGACGTAAGGCTTGCTACTAGCCGGATTTTAGCGACATCCAAGCCGCCTAAGTCAAACATCAGCAGAGAGGAGAGACAAGGACTGAAATCGTTGCAGAAGGATGAAGATCTAGTTGTTTTACCTGCTGACAAGGGGAACGCCACGGTAATCCTCAATGCTACAGATTACCATAAGAAAGTTGGATTATTACTGGAGGACAGCACATACCGGGTTCTCAGACGGGATCCCACATCGGCGCTCAGCAGGAAGACAAGGGAGCTACTAAAAAACTCTGGCCTCTCCGACGAACTGGTGAAGAACTTACGGCCGAGAGCACCTAGGCCACCAAGACTGTACGGTTTACCAAAGGTTCATAAGGAGAACGTCCCGTTGAGACCGATTGTTAGCGCTATTGGCTCTCCTACGTACAAGCTTGCAAAGCACTTAACTAAACTGTTGGCGCCTATAGTTGGTCACTGCCCACATCATATTAAAAATTCAAAAATGTTTGTTGATATCATAAAACAGATGAAGATAGGCCCAAGTGATATCATGGTCAGCCTCGACGTGGTTTCTCTGTTCACCAAAGTACCTGTGGATGACACATTACAATTGTTGTCTGCTCATTTCTCCTCAGAAATTTTGAAGTTGTTCCGGCATACCTTGACGACCACTTATTTTTTATACAGTGGAAATTATTATGAAATGACGGATGGAACAGCCATGGGTTCGCCACTGTCACCAGCAATAGCGAATTTTTTCATGGAGGACTTTGAAGAACGAGCCCTGAGCAGTGCACACCTCCGCCCATCATGCTTCTACAGATACGTCGACGATACTTTTTTAATCTGGCCACACGGCAGCGACGCGCTGCAGCAGTTCGTCGAACATCTGAATGGTGTACATCCAAACATAAAATTTACATTGGAGGTAGAGATGGAAGGGAAGTTACCTTTTTTAGATGTGTTGGTAGAGCGAAAGCCGGATGGACGACTGGGCCATTCTGTGTACAGGAAGCCAACCCATACAGACTTATATCTGCATAGCCATAGCTTCCATCATCCGTCTCAGAAGAGAGCTATGCTGAATACTTTAGTACACAGAGCCAGGACTATTTCCGACAAGGACCACCTCGGTCCCGAGATCAACCATTTGACGACTGTTTTCAAGAGGAATGGTTATTCTGCCGGTGAAATTAAATCAGTATTGTCCAAGAAAGTAAGACACGATGCCGGCCACATACAAGAAGAGGACCAACACTTAGCGCGGCTTCCTTTTTGCGGTGCTACAACGAGCAAGATAGCCAGAGTCCTGAAGAGGCAAGGAATAAAACCAGTTTTCCGACCACCTAGGAAAATTAAGGAAATGTTGAGACCAGTCAAAGATAGTCTCGGCTTAAGAGTGCCGGGAATTTATACTATTCATTGCGAATGCGGCAAGAATTACGTGGGCCAGTCTGTAAGAACCGTTGCCGACCGCTGCATCGAGCACCAACGTCACCTGAAATACAGGTATTTGGAAAAATCAGCGGTGGCTGAACATAGCCTGCTTAACAAACATAAGATTTTATTTGAAGAAACCAGAGTAATAGCCCACACATCGAATTACTGGGACTCTGTGATCCGGGAAGCAGTCGAAATTAGGCTTAGCGATAATAACTTTAATAGAGACAACGGCTATGCACTTAGCAACACTTGGAAGAGTGCACTGGATAAAGAAAAATCGCTGAGAAAAACTTCTCGCACTTTATCTCCTGATTTAAGGGATGGCGCTGCAAGCAACGCGGGATAGCAACTACATCTATGGAAGTAGAGGGCACCACTTCGCTACGCGCCATATCGCTGACGTATTCCAGCCAATAAGAAGCCGTCCTTTGCATATAAAAGTGGGAACCTCGCTAGTTCACGATCCGATCCATCCAATCCTCCGATCCTCATCTCCGATCCATCCAATCCAAAGCCCACAACCGCCTCCGCCTCCTCAAACTCCTCTCTGGCCGGACATGGGGGTTGCACCCCTCTACCATCCTCCACACCTACAAATCCTTAATCCGTCCCATCCTCTGTTATGCCAGTCCTGCCTGGATATCTGCCCCCCCCCAAATTCTATCAGTCCCTCCAGATCCTTGAGTGTCATGCACTCCGCCTCGCCTTCCGTATCCGCCTCCCGTCCCCCACGCGGATCCTCTATGATCTCATTCCTTTCCCCCATCTGCTCCTATTCCTCGAACATATCCGCATCCTCTACACCTCCCGCCGTCTGGAACCCCCTCACCCCCTGGTTGCTCCTCTCCTCTCCCATCCCCGCCCCCTCCCACGTCTTCACCGTTGTGTCCCCCCTACCCTCCATCTCTACACCCTCCATCTCCTTTCCCGAGGTGGCTTCCGTCACCTCCCCCTCCCGGGTGATGCCCTCTCTCCCTCCATTTATCCTTCCTATCAACTCTGATCCTCCATCCCCCTCCTTTCCTCTGTCCTTTCCCTGGGCTCCCTCTCCCTCCCCACTTCTGTCCTGTTCTTCCCCCCACTAAACCTCTCCCTACCTCCCTTCTCCCCCCCCCAGTCCTTTTGTATTCCCCTCCTCTGCCTACCCCACTCCCTGTCGCGTCTGCCCCCCACCCCTCTTATGGGTCCTCATCCTCCTTCAGCTCCTTTCCCGGCTCCCCCCTTTGCTTTTACTCTCCTTTCTCCCCCCTTTTTCGTTTTCCCATCTTCTGTCCAGTTTCCCCCCACCTGCTCTCGACTGTGGTGTCACATTTGCCAACTGTTTAGTGCAGTGTTCCAGTGACTATTCAGTGTTGTTTGTCTTTCTCGTGTTGCGAACAGAAACCATGCTGTCGCTCGGTGTGAATTTTATTTCCTTTACGAACAGAATCCAGACTGTCGCCGTGTTTTCTTAATTGTCTATTGTTTTCCCTGTCTACTTCTTATGTATTTCTATTAGCGTCATCATCCCTGTGTTGTTGTTTTAAGTTCCACGATTTCTTTTCGCCTTGTTATTCTCTAAGTCTCCGATTTTATCGCCTGTTGTTTTTCTTATTTGTTCTCTTGCTCTTTGTCACAAAATCTGCCGGCTGAAGAGCGGCGTACTAAGCTGCTGCCAGCCCGCCCCCTTCGGGGGGAATTGAAATTCAATAAATGAAAAAAAAAAAAAAAAATTGTTCACGACAGTCAGTTTTAGCCCTGACGACGACCATGGAGGTAGTGGTCGAAAGCTCGGAGATTTATCCTGATTTGACGCGGCGTGTACACCGAGAAATTTTTACTCAGGAAATACGTTGCGAAAGACTTCGTAGCCATCCTAATGGATGTGGTTTGCCGTTGCCTTCTTCCGACCGTAATGAGGTTGAATGATGATGATGATGATGACGAGACAACAACACCCAGTCACCTCAGGGGGGGTGAAAATGCCTGACTCCGCCGGGAATCGAACCCGGGACCCCGCGCTCGGGAAGCGAGAACGCCACAGCGAGACCACGTGCTCCGGACCGTAAATTTGTGTGTTCTGCGTAAATGATTTGCATTTCAGTCACATCGGTTCAGCAATGTGTCCTGTTACCTAGTAGGCATAGGGTCCGCCATCGACCCGGATAACTTTTTCCATGCGTGATGGCATCGACGCGTATAAGATGCGAATGGTGTCCTGTGGTATAGCCATCCATGCTGCATTCACTTGGTTCCAAATTCACCGTTGATGTTTGCAATTGGGTCACAGCGCTGCACCCGTCGCTTTACCATATCGGGCCAGAGCAAAGGCTGACATGCTGTGACGCCAAGAAGGCACGCGTTCGGGCAGCAACATGTGGTCGTGCATTGTCTTGCTGAAAAATGGCATCTGTCGTACTGTGCAGAAAGAGAATGGCTATGTGTCATAGGACGCAATTCGTGTGGACCACACTGGTCATAGTGCCCTGGACACGCACCAGCTGTGATTTGTGGCTATACCCAACAGCACCCCACACCATAAGGCTTTCGATTGGCGCCGTATGTCTTGTGCGAATGCAGTCACTGTGATGCCGTTCCCCCCTGTCTGCGCCGAAGCAAAATACGGCCATCATTTTTTAGAGAAACAGAACCCATATTTGTCCGAAAACACTGTCTGAAGCCATTCCTGTCCCCAGTGACCTCGTTCCATACACCATTGCCGTCTAGCGTGTTTCTGCACATTCGTCAAAGGTAAGTGGAGAAGTGGACGACACCTACGTGATGCATGCCGTAATAAATGGAGGTGACTGTCACCCCTGATAGTGTACGATGTGTTCCACTGTTCCACTGACGCGCCAGAGCCGAGGGGGCGCAGATTCGTCCTGCAATGCCATTCGGATGGGGTGTCCATCTTCTCGGGGTGAGGGGGTCTCTGAGTGGTGTGACCTGACCTAACTTGTGTTCTACGGCCTTTCGTGAACTATTTTGCATACACCCGTTACGCTGACGAAACACTTCGTCCCACTCGAGCAGCAGTTTCCCAGTCCACGTTCTATCATGCCAATAATGCACCCTTTTTCAAAATTATTGATTTTACGGTACTATTCGCGCATACGTCTCAGAGGCATCCAACATGTCTGCTCAAGTCACACTGATCCATTACCTTTGTTTTATAGTGACAACGAGAGCCGCAGGCTCATTTTACCGGTAGGTGGTGTTGCCCCTCTATATCGCTGTTGATCTTGAACCCACGGGCCGACATGGTTCAAATGCTAAAGATTTCTGCACAACATCCTATTGAACGTGTCATGGAAGTGAATATGAACGTCCTGTCTCTAGTCGTTGAAATCTTTTTTTGTTTTTTTTTTTCTGAGTGTATATAAATGATTTAAGAGGCAATCTGAGCAGCCGTCTTAGATTTTTTGCAGATGATGCGATCGTTTATCGCCTAGTAAAGTCACCAGACGAAAACAAAACTGGAAAAACGATGTAGAAAAAAGTGCTAAAGACAATCCGTTAAGGTCGGTTATACGAGAAAGCAGTCAAATCTAAAGGCCATAAATTCATCTAAATATCTACGAATTACAATTACCAACAACTTAAATTAGAAAGAACACGTAGAAAATGATGTGGGGAAGGCGAACCAAAGATTGCGTTTTATTGGAAAAACACTTAGAAGAAACAACAGATCTACTAAAGAGACTGCCTACACTACGCTTGTCCGTCCTCTTTTAAAGTACTGCTGCGCGGTGTGTGGTCCTTCCCAGATACGATTATCGGAGTACATCAAGAAAGCTCAATGAAGAGCAACACATTTTGTATTATTGAGAAATAAGAGAGAGAATGTCACTGAAGAGATACAAAATTTTGGGTGGACATCATTAAAACAAAGGCGTTTTAGGTTGCGGCGGAATCACCAAACTTCTCCTCCGAATGCAAAAATATTTTGTGCACGCCGACCTACCCAGGGAGAAACCATCATCATAATAAAATAAGGGAAACCAGAGCTCGCACAAAAGTATATTCATTTCTTCCGCCCGCTGTTCGAAATTGGAAAAACAAAGAATTATTGTGAAGGTGGATCGATGAACCCTCTGCCAGGCACTTAAGTATGATTTGTAGAGTATCTATGTAGATGACCTTTGGAATGTTCAAATTTTCACGAATCTTTTTTATTGGTTTAAAAAGTTGTATCAATACCATGTTATTGTGCTGATGCTATCAGTTATTGTTTTTACAAATGGAAAGAAAACTTTCCCTTTAGTTGATCATTTCTCATTAGAAACTGTAGACCTTTTAGGATGTAGCGCCCCTTTAATCTCTTTGTCAGGGAAGCCATTTCTTCTGAAGGAGTTTTTTAAATAATCAAGATTGTCCTACAAGTACTGTGACTCACACAATCTTTTAGCCTGCCCTTCTAATGTTTTGATCACTTCTGTTTTCTGCTTGGGATGGTTACTATAATTTTTGTGAAGGTATCTATCCGTGTGAGTGGGCTTTCTGTAGACTTTATGCCCTAAGTTCCGTCAGGTTTTCTAATTACTTCTGTATTCAAAAAAGAAATTTGACTGTCTTTCCCTTTTCTCACAGTAAACGTTTTGTCAGAATTAATATTATTCACAAAAGCTGAGTGGGTTCTCCACAGTTACACCATCAGTTTGCTCATAGAATTTGTTGTCCCACTGGAAGTAAGTTGATGTGAGACAATGTTTAAAAGAGATCTACTTTCCAACTGGCGATATCGTCTCATTAAGAGGAACATAGTAAACACTGGTACAACGTCAAAACTGGCTATAATTTCACTTCGACTCAGCTTGACGGATTTTAATTTTTCGATAAAGTGACCAGAAAACGTGATATTGATATAGTGTTTAAAACAACAAGAAAGGTGCACGTATGTTTGAACACTGCAAAGGACCTACGCCCATCGCTAGCCACAGCATGGGTATGTAAAATCTCTTGCACTCGCTGTCAAGTGTTTATAGGAACTATGGGAAGAAGCATTAATAACCACCTCATGTCACACAAGATGGGCAAGATGGATAAATCATTAGTAGCGGATCGTGCACTAGGACCGGGAAACCACCAGATTCGTTTCTCTGACACTGTGGTTTTAGTCAGATCTAACAATTACTACGCAAGGTTGTACAGAGAGGCCATAGAAATTCGAAAGCACAAAAACAATTTCAACAGAAAAGAAGAGGGTGTGGGTGCTAGAGCCAAATAAAACATAAAGTGCTAACGACCTTCCACTACAGACTCCGTCGTAATGCGTTGGCGCGAGTCCACAATCTTAGGCAGCGTTCTGATGACGTCACGAACCCACCATTGCCTGGATGCATATAAACAGTTCGGCTTCTCTAATGATGCTTGCAGCACATTAGACAATTGTTTGTATATATGTATGTATGTACGTCTGGATGTTAAACATTTTCTCTTCAGCCACTGGACCTATTTCAAGGAAACTTGTTACACGTATCCGCTACCGTCAGACAACAATCGCTTTGGGGGTAGGAACACTGGGGAGTGGATTTGTCATGCGCATGTTTTTCTTACGGACAACTTTTTGTCGCTTGCTCAAGTGTAGGCTCACCCAAGAATTTATTCATGGTAGCTCCTGGGCGTGCGATTAGAAGTACTGTTTGTAATTAAGTTCTGGCCGCGCGTAGTGGCCGTGCGGTTTGAGGCGCCACGTCACGGATTGCGCGGCCCCTCCCGCCGGAGGTTCGAGTCCTCCCTTGGGCATGGATGTGTGTGTGTTGTTCTTAGCATAAGTCAGTTTCAGTAGTGCGTAAGTCTAGGGACCGATGAGCTCAAATGTTTGGTCCCCTAGGAATTCACACACATTTGAATATTTTTGAGTTAAGTTCTGAGTTAAACAGACATGACAGAGAATTTTTATTTATCGTAGGATGTTTCTTAATTTGGATACTGTACTTGTACATTTGTACCTTATGCACATTTCTTTGCACGATTGCTTTATAATTTCCAAATTTTTCTCACGAATACATGGAAATGAAATTTTTTCGTGAATACACTGTAAACACAGTTCATTTTTTGTTTTAGTTTGTGATAGAAAATTTGCAAAATGAATATCAGGGCTTTGTCGAGTTTGGCGGCTAGTTGAGATAAATGACAATGAAATAGGAAAAGGTCCCCACCGAAAGCTCGTAATAAACGAATAATCGATTTCTAATAATTATTGCACCGTCAGTCCCTAGTCCCCGCCAGTTTTTATCAGCCAAAAAGGCAATTCTAACCATAAAATCCCGAGCACTAGTAACAAACGAAAGTCGTGTCCCCTTTCAAATGTTTTATCAATTCAGTGCATTCCTCACTACAATAACTTCGAGATGTATTTGAATGCCAGCTGTGTGTTAACAGCATTTAACGACGTCATTCGTTGTCCGACAATATTTTTATCTGTTAAATTTCAGGTTATTTCGGTCCGACATTGTGTTTGCAAGTAACCGTGCGGAATGCAGACTGGTCAAAGCGCTCGCCATGAGCCGGACAGACTACAAAAGCGGTGCGCAGCTGGCGGTCATACGAGACAATAGTCGCTGGGATTAATCTCGCACAGGTCTGAGGATCTATAGAGAGCTCGTAATAAGCATAAAGGATAGAAGGGGCAGCTTTCAATATTGGTGAAGAGGAGAGCAGAGCTGAGGCAAATAGTGAATTAGACTTGCGAGAACACGTGTCACGGTATTAAAATACAATTAACTGCACTGGTTCGCTTCATTAAACCAACCTTTACTCCCTTTGTTATGAGTCAGTATCAGTTTGTATTTATTTTCCTTTGTTATTAAGTTTGTATGTTTCCCGTACTGAGGTAGAGATTTTCTTTCAAGCGTATGTTACGCTTCTGGCGACTATAATATTGCATCACTTGATAACTAACAAGATGTCTGCGTCACGGTTTTTTCCATCTAATAAACTTAATGCCATCTACATTATTGTAGCTCTGTTACTGTCAATCATAACTAAATTGTTGCGGCAATTATGAATTAATTATTAATTTGCGTATCACCAACTTGATAGTCTTTCCATAGGCATAGCAGTTTAGTGACAAAATTTGAGGAGCGTCGGGCCTTCCCCGGCCTGTTACTTCTGATTTTGAAATGCAGATCCAAGTAATCAGCACATAAAACAATTTTCATATAGATCGGATCCTTTTCTGATTCAATAAGAGTGTAATAACAATGTTTGTAAGGTCAGATCATGTTCTTCTTCTCTAAATTCTATTTAACAATTTGGGTTTAAGGAAGAATTGATTTTCGGGTGTCCACGTGCCGCAGTCTCAGAGGGTTGGGGGAGAGCAGAGGAGCTTGCAATAAAGGCAGGAGGCGTCGACCTCGTTCGGCAGAGCAGATACGCGTCCTCCAAATCTATTCTGTGTGCGTCATTTTAGCTGACTCCGTTAACTTTCGCAAGCTGGGAGAAATATCAGTGAGAAGGGTCTCGCATTTCATTAGAACGGCGAACCCTGGAGAATCACCCCAGCATAGGAACGACCATCTTTACAGCCAAGCCTTTTCAAAGAAAGCGAAATCTGCCTGGGCAACATCATACTTCTGGCGTCTTCGTGGGAGACTGGAGAAGGGAGTGGAACCCATTTCGACAGATAGCTATCTTTTCTCTGTGCCTGAAGGTAACTAAAATATTCAGAGTGACTTCTTGTGTGCGTTTCACCGCCAGGTCCACGCGCAACAGACCCCAGGGCTTGGTGGTACGTGAGAAACTCTTCACCCACCAATACACAGAAAAGTGCTGCCAATTCTCAGAAAATAAACCGTACCACTGTCTGCACTTTTACAAGCGAAATGAGCGGGCATTGGTTGACTGAAAAAGCGAATTTATAACATAGGTCCATAGTTCAGAACACCTAGAACAGAACAGTCTGACAGCCATCGGACTGGAAACTGAGTTTTGTACAGGCCATACTGGGAGCAAACAGCAGTGTAACAAATTTGCTATTCATCGAGGCTAGGCGAACTTTTGCCATTGGTGGGGAAAGATTTTGGCACGCGCCCCACGCAGTGCAGCCGCTGGACACGAAGTGTAAAAGATTTTCTGGTCTCAGTTTTTGGGGTCGCAGCTCATTTCACGTCTCGGCTTTTGAAGTTATGAAGACGGAGATGGAGGCTTGGACTTAGAAAGAGAGTCATCAAGGCTATACTTGCACATAGATTTGAAATAGTCGGAGTGGCAGATGAGTTGTGGAAACACCTATGTATCTGCAGCCATTTCATCTTCGTTCTACAATTGTGTTGAGACTGTTGAGCAGCATTGGCGGAATGGGACACAGCAGACTTAGGCCTTCTTTGCTAGCCACAAGTCACGGGGGCTTTCCAGAACTAAATGTGCAGCTATAATGCATGTTTAGTTTTTCTTTCTTTCCATCATGCAATCAGTGCATTCACGTGGCTGCATTATGTTCAATGAATTTGTCAGGGAGTTGATTATCATGTTTCCACTTTACCTCATCAGACAGCATTGCCAGACCTCTTACCGTTCTTTTTAATTGCTTTCATGTTTCAGTTAAATGTTCTTTTCATGTGCTTAATTAAATCTTGTAATATTCTTATCAGACTGTACACACAATAATTTGCTATAAATTTATGGATTTACCTGAGTCCTGTCTGTTACTTCGTAATTAGTAAATCCATGTAGTGAGGTTAATTAAGGAAAATTATGGGAATGCCGGTACCTGAGATTCAATGGTAGGGCCACCTTATTATATAAACGCGTTAAATCAAATCCGTTACGTAACTTCAAGCAGAATTTGGAGTCCACTGAGCGAACTGTCAATCAGTAGGCTCAGCTGATCTAGACATAGCTTTAGGCTCACACCGGTGTTTCACACAAATCGGCGTTTACCTGACCAGGACTGATTTAAAATAGGGAGATTTTTTGATGCAGTCAGGAAATTTAAATTTATCAGTGTTTCATTTTGTTTGAGGTTGTGAACGTTTTGAGCCGTGGTATTTAGAACAATTTCTGGCTTCGATTTTTGGTTTCATGTTTTCTGGATTGTGGTCCTAATCTTGTTGATTAGCAACGTCGTTATGAGCGGCCTTGAAAATTTTGGCAGGGTTTTCTACAGGGTGTAGAGCTGTTCCTAACGATGTTGTTTTATGCGAACTGCAGTGTTACATCCGTCCTTCATAA